>NW_006779491.1:1661840-1671626 GCF_000442215.2 Lipotes vexillifer | reverse complement strand
CAGGGCTAGGGTCTAATACTGAGACTTGGCAGAAGGCAGGCAGGAGCAGAATGGGAACACTTGGGGCTCTGGTGGTGTTGAGGCTCCAGCAGAGGTCTGGTGTTAAGGGTCCTTGAGGGGGCTGTGACATCCCATCAATCTCAGGCCTCTCTCCCCAGAGTTGTGTGGGACTCCAGGGTATCTAGCACCAGAGATCCTTAAGTGCTCCATGGATGAAACCCACCCAGGCTACGGCAAGGAGGTCGATCTGTGAGTTTCTGGTCTCCCCCTTCCCTCCTCCTTTGTGTAGTGTCCTTCAACACATTCGCTCACCTAGTCCTCCCTGACTGTGGTCTCTTTCTCAGCTGGGCCTGTGGGGTAATCTTGTTCACACTCCTGGCTGGCTCACCACCATTCTGGCACCGACGCCAGATCCTGATGTTACGCATGATTATGGAGGGCCAGTACCAGTTTAGTTCACCTGAGTGGGATGACCGTTCTGACACTGTGAAAGACCTGGTGAGCTGGGGCCATGAGAGGGCAAGGAGGGAGGCCCAAGAGCTGCCCTTCATGCTCTGGCATTTCCCGTAGATCTCGAGGCTGCTGCAGGTGGATCCTGAGGAGCGCCTGACAGCTGAGCAAGCCCTACAGCACCCATTCTTTGAGCGCTGTGAAGGCAGCCAACGCTGGAACCTCAGCCCCCGCCAGCGGTTCCGGGTAAGCCTGAGAGTGTCAGGGTGTGGGCCTGCTCCTCTGTCCCATGATTTTTCTTTTGGTGGATGTGCCCGTGGAGCTCACACTGCGCCCTTTCCCAGGTGGCAGTGTGGACAGTGCTGGCTGCTGGACGGGTGGCCTTAAGCACCCACCGTGTACGGCCGCTGACCAAGAGTGCACTGTTGAGGGACCCTTATGCACTGCGGCCAGTGCGGCGCCTCATTGACAGCTGTGCCTTCCGGCTCTATGGACACTGGGTGAAGAAGGGTGAGCAGCAGAACCGGGCAGCCCTCTTCCAGCACCGGCCCCCAGGGCCTTTTTCCATGATGGGCCCTGAACAGGAGGGGAACTCAGCTACTATCACTGAAGATGAGGCCATGCTGGTGCTGGGCTAGTACTTCAGCCCTGAGGAATCCCAGGAAGCAGAACTCTCCAGGAGGAGGATTTTTATCATTCCAGCCCCTCTGGGCTATGGCCTCAGGCCCCCATGCCTGGCCAGGACCGCCACTGATCAAAGTATCATAGAGACCAGCCCTGTACACCTATCCACACTGGCCAGGGCTTTGAGATCAGAGCTGAGGTGGAAGAGAGCCACCCAGAGTGCCATGCCTGGCCTTATCCATGCTGCCTGTGCCACATATGCAATAAAATCTGCTACACGCCAGGGAGAGCCAGCGTCCTGTGTCTGGTGCAGGGAAGCCCAGAAGGTGCTCAGGAGGAGGGCGGGGTAGGGCCACTTTGGTCCAGGCCTTTATTGGGGAAGACAGTGGGGGTCACTAGGTTTTGTTCTTGCCTTTGCCTGGAGGTAGCTGGAGGGACTGCTCGAGTGTGGTCAGCTTGCTGCTGAGCCTTTCCTCACTGGCCTTGAGCCGTTCCTCTACCAGTTGTTGGAGCTGCTCCAGTTCCTTGTTCATCTGGGTCTTGATGTAGGCCCGGAGGATGGAGACCTGGCCTGCAGGGGCAGGGAAGAAGGGACGGGTCAGAAGAGATGCTGTCTGGGGCTGAGGGATTGCCCCTAGCCAGGCAAACACAACCTTCCAGGGTGCCCCTGGGAGCTACACTAGTGGCAGTGTTGCTTCAATTCAGAAAATGTCAGCCAGCCCTTCTGTGAGAGAAAGATGGGCAGAGTGGCTATGCTGCTGCATTTTCTGGCTTGCTACTTAGTAGCCTTGTGACCTTAGGCAGGTGACTTAACCTTTCCATGCCTCAGTTTCCTCTGTGTAAAATGCAGATAGTGATAGCACCTAGCAACTAGGATTGAAAGAGGATTAAATGGGTTAATAGATGTAAAATGTGGGAATTCCCTGGCAGTCCAGTGGTTACAACTCCACAATTCCACTGCAGGGGGCATGGGTTTGATTCCTGGTCAGGGAGCTAAGATCCTGCAAGCCACACGGCACAGGCAGAAAAAAAAAAAAAAAGGTATATATATATATATATATATATATGCTTAAAATGGGGCCTGCCTGGCACATAGTGTTGTCAAATGTGTGCTGGCTGTTATTGTCATTGGGTTGGGTTTTTTTTTTTCTAATTTTTATTTATTTATTTTTGGCTGTGTTGGGTCTCCGTTGCCATGCGTGGGCTTTCTTTAGTTGTGGCGAGCGGGGGTACTCTTCCTTGTGGCATGCGGATTTCTCATTGTGGTGGCTTCTCTTGTTGTGGAGCACAGGCTTTAGGCATGCGGGCTTCAGTAGTTGTGGCTCACAGGCTTAGTTGCTCCACGGCATGTGGGATCTTCCCGGACCAGGGCTTGAACCCGTGTCCCTTGCATTGGCAGGTGGATTCTTAACCACTGCGCCGCCAGGGAAGCCCTATTGTCATTGGTTTTATAATCCTTTTCTGGGACTCCTGCCTCACCCCCAGCAGCTGTGCTTTTATCTGTTTGCCATCTTGAACTTCTGCATAAGGAATCATTTGGAGAAAGAACACCATGACTAAAACAAAAATTCTGAAGTCCTGATATGGTCTAAACCCTTCATTTCACACCTGCCCAAAGTCACAGGGAACCCTAACCCCTCCAGGTCCTCACTTGGCTCTGGCTCTGGCTGGACCACTGTTTCCGGTTCCTCCTCATCTGGGGTGACTGCCTGCTCCTCCACCTCTTCGCCCTCTTCTTTCTCTGCAAGCCAGAAGGCAGGAGGCTTCAGCCCCAGCCCAGTCCAGCCCTCGCCCCGGCATTCTCCCTTACCCGTCTCATCCTTTGGCCAGAGCTTGGGTGCCTGTAGCCCCATGTAAGTCAAAGATAGATCCAGCCGCACCTGGGAAAAGGGAGGAAGACGTCTGCACTGAGGGAAAGGGGGGAGATGAGGGGTGGCCTCTTGTAGCCCATGCCCCAGTACCTGGGGTGTGAAGACATATTTGTAGAGCTTGAAGTGGCGGAAGTAGGTGTTGACCACATAATCTGCCAGGGCCAGCAGCTGTTCCTCCTTAAAGAGGTTGATACTGAAGGGGGGCCGCTGTGGGGATGATTGGGAGTTAGAGGACTGACCACCTCCTGAAGCCCTCACCTTTTCTCCAAGTGCCCGGCAATCCAGGAGCAGGAAGAGCCCACTGTGGCCTTCAGAGGAAGATGAGGGTCATGTGTGTATGAGAGGGTGGGAGGCTGGGCTAGACCTTATCTGGGGGGAGAGTGAAACTGACCCTGATTCCGTGGCAAAAAAGAACACTGGTGAAGTAGCGGTAACATTCCTCCACGTTGCCCAAGGGGGTTGCTGGGAGGGATGGCAAGATGTGACAGTGAGTACCCTCCCTGATAATCATTCATTTTAGTCACCCAACAGCTACTTATTGAGCATGAGCTTTAGAAGTAGAAAGATACAGGCAACAAATATTGAGCACCCACTATGCACTGTTCTGGGCACTGAACCAGACAAGTTTCTGCCCTTAAGAAGCGTATATTCTAGTGGAAGTGACGGACAATAAACCAAGAAATACATAGTTTAGCTCTCGTTAAACATTCTGTAGAAAATTAGTTACAGGAGTAAAGCAGGAGCTGTTTTATTGAGCACTGTGCATATATCTACGTCTATTATATATAATATCAGAACAGTTTCATAACCTTATTGCTGTAGCCTTATTATAGATAAGGAAATAGAGGATTTCAAAGATGAAATAACTTGGGTGTGATACTGCTGCTAGTGATGACAGAACAAAGATTTCAGGTGCTAATCCTGCTTTTACTTCCCCTGGTCACTTGTGCCAGCCTTCTCCTCTCCCCTGGACTCACAGCCTTCGGGGGCCTCCTCTTACCAATACAGGCCTTGTGAAGATCTTGGAGCAGGGCACAAGCCGTTGATGTCTGCTCCAGGGAGAAGCCTTGTTGGCGGCAGAAGATGAGTGCATGGGAGAAGAGGTCCAGGGTGATGGCGTCCCGCAGGCTCTGCGCAGGAGAGCCTAGTCCCAACAGCTCGGCCAGCACCCTTGGGAGGGAGAGAGGAAGGAATGAGTGACAACCGGAGCCTCTCTTCACCGCCCCACACTAGTGTACAACAGGCTTTGGAGCCAGGCATTCCTCGTGCCTTCCCAGCCCATCCACCTCCCAGCCTTCCCCAAGAGCTAGCTCTTATTCCCCTCCCTGCTCCCCCCGCATACTCCCTCATCTCCTCAACGTTGGCTGTCTTCTCCAGCCTGTGCATGGAATGGATGTCCAGGTACTTCCTGTCATAAGAAAAGAGGGGAAAAGGTGTTGGTGGCCATTACGCAGTAGTCTCATAACAGGGCTATGATGGCTAGAGCATTGGACTGGGAACCAAGAGACCTGAGTTAGAGGTTTGGCCCTTCCACTGAATTGCTGTGTAACCTTAGGCAGGTCACTTCCCTCTCTGGGCCTCACATTCTCCATCTGTAAATAGAGGGTATGGCCAGAATGAACTCTTATGATCCTCTTCATTTCTAAAGCGTAGGGTTAGGAAACTTGAGTTCTGGTCTCTGCCACTCCCTTACTGTATAACTGGGCAAATCTCCCTCTGTGAACCTCAGTGTCCCCATTTGTACAATGCTCCATAGAGGCACTGATACTACATTTACATTCTCAGTCTTTGGCTCCCCTCTTCTCACACTCTCTTTGGACTGGGGCAGCAGGAGACCTGACTTAGTCATCTCGGGTAATTGCATCTCTGGGCCTTAGTCTCCTCATCTGTAAAATGAGGATACCGTTGCTGTTTGACAGGATTGTGGGGAAGCCCTAAAGGAATAATACAAGTGTGAAGGGTAACTTTCCCCCTCTTCACACTCACCATATGCAGATCCGGGGCTGGGGCAGTGGCGGCTGCAGAGAGAAAGCGGATTGGGAAAGGCAGAGCTGTGTTGTTCATGGCCCCTAGTTCTTGAGCCGTTGCGAATCTCTAGCGGGCCTAAGAACGCGCTAACTTGCCTTCTCATCTTAAAGACTAGCTACGAGCAATGCTGGCGGGCTGGGCTTCAGCGACCCCTGAGTACTACTCATGAGCATATTAACAAGGGGGCGGTCACACACCCCGGTCTCTTCACCAAGGCAGCCCGGGAAACGTCTTGAACGTTAGAAAGCATAACGACGGGTGGCGCCCTGCTGGGGAGCCCTTTTATAAACATTCATGAGCGGACGACTCTGTCCAGTCCTCACCGGGAACAAGTCGGCTGCAGGATCTTCATCCGCATTCACCGAAGCCACGGTCCCCGACTCGGTATGCACACCTGTTCCCATCCGCGTGGCCGATTCATCCAATGACCTGAGGTCTTTCTTGGGTTCTCTCCGCAGTTCGTAGTGCTGTTCAAGCTCCGATTGCATTTTCAGTCCCTGGAATTGGCTGGACTTCCGGCGGATCATCTTGTCGCTCCTCTGTGCCGCGGGGCACCACAGGTTCTGTCCTGCCTCGGTTCTGGGACAGCCGGTTCTTCGGCAGAGGCTGCCAAGGCCTGGCCCTCTATCGACGCTTCAGCCAATCTACGCTGCAGAGAGGACCGGTGCAGCCAATCCGCTGGGGGCGTCTTCCTCCGTCTCAACGGTGACCGTTGCTAAGGGTTTCTTGGAGCAAGAGAGAAAGTGTACGGCGCTCGCCAATCAGTGAGAAGAGAATGCGCGTGCGTAATAAGCCGCAAGGCCCGCCCCCGTGTCCTCGCTTCAAAGTTGCTATTCTGAGGCAGGCGATGTCATTAGGACTGGAGAGTGGAAGTGTGTTGTCGGTTACCATAGGAACTGTCTACTGGCCAATCACTGAGAGAAAGAGGCGGGGTTCGGGAAGAAACCAAACGGGACCCGGAAGGCGGCACAAAGCGCGACCAATAGAAACAGGAAGTGGAGAAGATTTCGCCACATCCGGTACTGCCTGTGGCGCCTGCGGTCTCTGCTGGGGAGGCCAGTGACGTCCAGGGGAGTCCAAGATGGCGGTGATGGGGTGATTCTGCTGCCGGTGAGGGGCCCGGGGCCGGCGGGGCGGGGGCCGGCAGGTGGGTGCGGAGGAGGCTCGGGGCCGCGGAGCTCCGGCCGCTTCCACATCTCTGCTCTCTGTCTTCTGCAGGTGACGGAAGCGTCGCCTCCGCCTGCCTGACGTGCCTCGGGAGAGCCTGCGCCGCTCCTCCCCGCCGCGGCCATGTCTGGGCCCGGCAACAAACGCGCCGCCGGCGATGGGGGCTCGGGGCCCCCAGAGAAGAAGCTGAGTCGCGAGGAGAAGACCACAACCACGCTTATAGAGCCCATTCGTCTTGGGGGCATCTCTTCTACGGTTCGTGGGCTCCTGTTTCACGCCTCACAACTTACCAGAGCTCCCATCTCTGTTCTCCGTCCACGTCGTCCAGAACCTTACTCCCAGTTCCCCAGGTTTAGCAAGATCCACTTTTCAGAGCACTCTGTTGAAAGAAACCGAGGACACGACGTGTGCCTTCCCTTTACAGATAGGAAAACAGGTTTCCAGAGGGCGTGTGACTTGTCAAAGACTTCAGAGTTAGGAAGAGGCAGAAGCAGAACGTGACCCTCCTCACAACCGAGACGCTTTCTCTGTGGGTGTCTGAGCCTCTTTAAATCCTGTTAGCAGTTAGTCTGGGGATACTCCCCTCTCCCATCCATTCCATTTGTCTCTTTCTATGATTGGGTTCTTGGTCCCTGCTTGACCATCTTCTTGGCCCCTTTGTTTCCTTGGTAGGAGGAGATGGACTTGAAGGTTTTGCAGTTCAAGAATAAGAAACTGGCAGAGCGGTTGGAACAGAGACAGGCTTGTGAAGATGAACTCCGAGAACGAATTGAGAAGTTGGAGAAGCGGCAGGCCACAGATGACGCCACACTCCTCATTGTCAATCGCTACTGGGCCCAGGTGGATGCCCTTCTACTTTCCAAGACCTGGCCTTGATCTAGCTGCCAATCCTCAGACTCCTCTGCTAGGAAAGGAGTATCATGCTGGGAAGCACCTGAGGGATTCATAACATTTTTGGTGCTTTCTTCCTTCAGCTGGATGAAACTGTGGAAGCCCTTCTCCGACACCATGAGAGCCAGGGGGAGCTGTCTTCAGGGACAGAGGCGCCTGGGACCCAGGAGGGGCCAACACGTGATGAGACCCCTCTCACAGAGCCAGGGACATCGGAGCTGAGGGGTAGGGCCAGAGCCCTGGGATCTGGGAAGCTTAATTAAGTTCTGGGGAAGGTCCTGGAGAGGAGGGAACTTTGACATTAGGCTGCTGAATTCCCTGCTTGCGCGCGCGCGCACACACACACACACACACACACACAAATTGATTTCATATCTAGGCAACAAAGGGCAGTGGGTAAGAACACAGGTTTTGGAATCTGAGTGACATGGTTAAGAGTGCAATTCATGTTTTGACACTCTTAGTTCAAAAAAGTATTAAATGTTGACTGTGTAGTTAACATTGTTGTAGCTTTGGAGAAGACGAAGGAAATAAAAAAGAAATACTTACTGCCCCAACCATTAGGGAGAAAGTGATTATAAACCATAAGAAAAAAGTATAGGGATCCCTGAATGGGAATTAGTGTGTATGCACACTAGTTTAGCTTGGGAAGGCAGAGAAGGCCTTCCCTGAGGAAGTGATTTGGTAGCTCTCTGGCTTTGAGGAAATTACCTCACTGAACTGCAGTTATTTCACTTTTAAGATGGGGATAACAGTACTACAGGTGTTGGTTATGTTGACTCAGTGAGCCATAGAGAGTTGAAGAAGGCGATCCGGAACTTGGTAAAGAGTGGTGGTAACTGTTACCATTATCCTCATGAGGGTCTGTCCTTCCCTCCCAGAGCCCCTGCCAATGCAGCTGCGGCCACCTCTCAGTGAGCCAGCCTTGGCTTTTGTGGTGGCCCTGGGTGCAAGCAGTAGTGAGGAGGTGGAGCTGCAGCTGCAGGGCCGCATGGAATTCTCCAAGGCAGCTGTGTCCCGTGTCGTGGAGGCCTCTGACCGCCTACAGCGCCAGGTGGAGGAACTCTGTCAGCGAGTATACAGCCAAGGTTAGTTCTTTGTGCCCTTACCCCAGAGGTGTCCAACTCCATTTGCATCTTTATGGTATCCCCTCCTCAGTGCTCCTGGCCCAGAGGCAGCCACAGTTCCCCAAGGAATAAATCAGCCATGTTTTCAGGTGCAGGGTTAGGCTGTTGATGGTGGCTCTCGCTTTGATTCCTGGAGTTGAGCTCTAGAGAGATGGGTGGGAGGAGTTGCTGATGCTGGGGGAGCCTCCCCCTTGTGGCTGGAGACCTCTCGGGAGCATTGTGCACAAATCTTGGTGGCAGTTGCTGATCCATGAGGCATAGCAGCAAGTGCCCAGGCTTTGCAGGCAGACTGACTTCTCTCAGCCTTAGTTCTGTCAGTCCAGCCTGGGCGTTCTGAGCAGATGGCTCTCCTCTCTGAGCCGGTTTCCTCCTTTGTGCAGTGGGGACAAAGACTCCTGGCTTTGTCATGAGAAAATGGCAAGACAGCTGGTGGATCACACTGGGCAATAACATAGCAGACTCCAGGATGAGTTTGTACTTTGACCCATTGCCTTGGACTTGGCTCTTACCCAAGCCCTCCCTTCACAGGGGACAGTGAGCCCCCCAGTGAGGCGGCTCGGGCACGCACCCGGGAGCTGGGCCGTGAGAACCGGCGGCTGCAGGACTTGGCCACCCAGCTACAGGAGAAGCACCACCGCATCTCGTTGGAGGTGGGAGTTGGGCTTTTAGGGTGGGATTAGAACCAGGACAGGGTTTGGATTAGATGGGCACCCAAGGATCTCAGGGAGCCGGGTCTCTTATCTAAGTACCTGTCCCCTTCCTTGTCCCCAGTACTCTGAGCTCCAGGATAAAGTGACATCTGCAGAGACCAAAGTGCTGGAGATGGAGACAACAGTAGAAGACCTGCAGTGGGACATTGAGAAGTTGCGGAAGCGTGAGCAAAAGCTCAATAAGCACCTAGCGGAGGCCTTGGAGCAGGTAGGGTCAGACATTGGGTCAGATGGAGCCAGAGCAGGGTACCTGGGGCCCTCGCTTCTCTCCTCCACACCCATCTGTTCCTCTGTCTTCTCTCCACAGCTCAATTCTGGCTACTATGTATCTGGGAGCTCCTCAGGCTTTCATGGGGGCCAGATCACACTCAGCATGCAGAAGGTGAGCAGCAGCATTCTTCCTCCTCCCTCCCACAACCTTTTCTCTACCCTACCCTTGAACATCCCCTCAGAATTAAGGACAGACGTCCAGCTGTGGTCTCAGAGGTCTTTCCCCGTTACTCACAGTGCTCTTTATTTCGTTCTTTCATATGTGTATTTAGTAAATAATTGCTGAACACTAAGTGCTAGGTACTGTGTAGGAAGCAGGCATTTTGGAGAACGAAACAGACAGGAATTAAGCCTTTCATGGAGCTTAAGTTCTAGTTTGGGTAACTGACAAGAATTAGGTAAGGTCGTACGTACATCAGCTGGTTAAAAGTACCACTTAGGGGCTTCCCTGGTGGTGCAGTGGTTGAGAGTCTGCCTGCCGATGCAGGGGACACGGGTTCGTGCCCCAGTCCGGGAGGATCCCACATGCCGCGGAGTGGCTGGGCCCGTGAGCCATGGCCGCTGAGCCTGCGCGTCCAGAGCCTGTGCTCTACAGCGGGAGAGACCACAACAGTGAGAGGCCCGCGTACCGCAAAAAAAAAAAAAAAA
>NW_006779491.1:1643977-1661683 GCF_000442215.2 Lipotes vexillifer | reverse complement strand
CCGCAAAAAAAAAAAAAAAAAAGTATCACTTAGAAGAGAGATGTTGGGGTATGTTGGAGTCAACTGGCATTCTCAGTTGTGTAGCTGAGAAAGGGCCTTGCTGCCGCTGTCTCATTCCTTGTCCTGATTTTGCTCTCTCAATTCTTGGTCGTTGCACACTTTTTTGGTGCTACAGGGTCACTGCACCCTGTCTCCCCTTGCTCAGCTTGCTCTTCAGGTCTTCCAGGAAGGCTTCCCTAACCCCCTGCCAGTTACAAGCCTTGCTTCCCAGCACTGAGTTTTCTCCTACTTGCCTGGGAGCCCTTAGGAAAGTGCCTGGGTCTGGCTTGTCCCTGGGCCTTCAGAGTACATCACTGCTCTGCAGAGGGGAGCTTGGGTAGGGCATATGGTGGGGCTATGAGGGAAGCATGCGTCCTGGCCTGGCCCTGCCTCCCACTGCCCTTCCTACTCCTCAGTTTGAGATGCTGAATGCGGAGTTGGAGGAAAACCAGGAATTGGCCAATAGCCGCATGGCAGAGCTGGAGAAGCTGCAGGCGGAACTTCAGGGGGCTGTGCGGACCAATGAGCGCCTCAAGGTGAGCTGTGTTTGGGGCTGGGAGGGCCTGAGCCTACATGGTAGGAGCTGAGCTCTGAAACCTCTTGCTGATTGCCTTTGGACATCCCTGCCCCTAGGTAGCCCTGCGGAGCCTTCCTGAGGAGGTGGTACGGGAGACAGGGGAGTACCGAATGCTGCAGGCGCAGTTCTCACTGCTCTACAATGAGTCTCTGCAAGTGAAGACCCAGCTGGACGAGGCCCGTGGGCTGCTGCTGGCCACCAAGAATTCCCACCTGAGGCACATTGAGCACATGGAGGTATGCCCTTGGAACAGGGGCCGGGGACATGGGTAAAGGCCAGACCCTTAGGGTCAGATTGTTCCTGGGTCAAGGGTGTCAGAGGCTCTGTGTGCCTGCCAGAGGTCCCTTGGGAGTAAATTCTTCCTGAGCTGCTGAGGCCTGAGGTAGGGGGGGCTTGCCGGGAGCTAAGGAGTTGGGTGGGTCCTTAATGCCTCAACCCACAGAGTGATGAGCTGGGGCTGCAGAAGAAGCTGCGCACAGAGGTTATCCAGCTGGAGGATACGCTGGCCCAGGTACGCAAGGAGTACGAGATGCTGCGCATCGAGTTTGAACAGAACCTGGCGGCCAACGAGCAGGCGGGTATGTGGTGAGGACAGGGTTGAGGTGGGGCCTTATCTGGGAATGCTGGGCCCTGGTGTGGCCAGATGCTTATCCAGATGTAAGAGGTTAAGTCCTTTCTTCTCCCAGAGGCTCATCTCTCTGTGGAAAATGGGGACCACACCACCTGACTCAAAGGCACAGTGAGGCTTACAGCCAGATGAGGTGGCTCATGGAGCAGACTCAGCCAGAACGGGAGCTGTCACCCTCATCCATACTTCTCTGGCCTTTATGGTGCCTCTTTGAGATACTAATTCATTTTTCACAGATTTATTGAACACTTTCTATGACCCAGGCTTAGTTCTAGGCTTTGGGATGATACCAGTGAACAAAACACAACGGATCCCTGTTGTGGAGCAGTGTTATAGTGACGAAGACAGGCAACAGAGGAGGAAAAAATTGAACGTGTATATTAGGTTGTGACAAATATATCAAGAAAAATAAAGCAGGGAGAGAAGATAGGAAGTATTATGAGAAATGCCAGGGAAATGTAACTAAGAAGATGATATTTGTTTAAAAAGCTAAAAGGAGTGGACTAACTTACTTTTGTGAATTTACAGTTAGTTATGTGTTCCTTTGAAAGGAAATTTGGAAATATTTTAAAAATCTGCATTAGCAGAAATAACACACATAGGCAGTGTCAAGTTATGTTTAGGTGAATTCTCTTCATTTACTTGATGAGATCACACTCTCTACATAAGGCTTCAGTTGTTATCTCCTTTGTAATGAGAGTGACGGCTCTGGCCCTGCCTCTTCCCCCACTGGGGTTGGGCCCCTAACCCAGGGACCAACCCAGCCTTCATCCCAGCCTTGGTTTCCTGTACTCTTCCAGGGCCCATCAACCGGGAGATGCGGCACCTGATCAGCAGCCTCCAAAACCACAACCACCAGCTAAAGGGGGACGCTCAGCGATACAAGCGGAAGCTGCGGGAAGTGCAGGCTGAGATTGCCAAGGTGAGGAGGGGGCTGCCTGGGGAAAGCTGCGGCTAGACCCCAGTGAGCACGTCTCACCTCAGCCCTGTTCTCTCTGTGCTTTGCAGCTCCGGGCCCAGGCCAGTGGCTCTACCCACTCCATCCCCACCCTGGGCCACCCGGAGGACTCTGGCCTGAGTGCTCCAGCCCCAGGGAAAGAAGAGGGTGGGCCAGGCCCTGTTGGTGCCCCTGACGCCAGAAAGGAGATGGCTTCAATGCCTGGCGCTGCCATTACTACCTCCTTGGTGAAGAAGGAAGACCTGGTCCCTTCTGAGGAAGAGGCCCAGGCCCTGACCCCCGGGGCCCAGGGCCCCTCGTCTCGGGGCCGAGAACCTGAGGCTAAACCCAAGCGGGAGCTTCGGGAGCGGGAAGGGCCTGGGCTGGGACCCCCATCTGTAGCCTCAGCTCTCTCAAGGACTGATCGGGAGAAGGTCAAGGTGGAGGAGGCCAAGAGGAAGGAGTCAGAGCTCCTCAAAGGTCTCCGAGCAGAGCTCAAGTGAGGCCCTGTTCTTTCTCCTTCCCACCCCTGCCAAGTGGCCTCCAACCCTACTCACCAAGCCTTCCTCCTGTGCCTCCCCCAGGAAGGCCCAGGAAAGTCAGAAGGAGATGAAACTGCTGCTGGACATGTATAAGTCTGCACCCAAGGAGCAGCGGGATAAGGTGCAGCTCATGGCAGCAGAACGCAAGGCCAAGGCTGAGGTGAGGGCAGGTAGGGCCTATGCGGTGTGCAAAGAGGCTGCCCCAGGGCGTTGTAACCAGAGCAGAGCCCTAGGTCAGCAGGAAGCAGTGACAAGAGAGCTCCCTCCTTCTGGTGGTTATAGGTTGATGAGCTACGGAGCCGCATCCGGGAATTAGAGGAGAGGGATCGGAGGGAGAGCAAGAAGATCGCGGATGAGGATGCCCTGCGGCGCATTCGTCAGGCAGAGGAGCAGATAGAACACCTGCAACGCAAGTTGGGTGCCACCAAGCAGGTGCGACCCCGTTCTGGTCCCCTTGCTTCTGAATGTTGGAATTCCCTAAACCTCCTGTTATAGCACATGGCCTGGGTCCATTCTGTGGTGGTTTGCTCAGCCATGTTTTCCTGTGGTTTCCCCACTGTTGTCTTGTCCATCTACTACATTCCATCTTGTCCCTGCCCACTTGCTGCAGGAGGAGGAGGCTCTGCTCTCAGAGATGGATGTGACAGGCCAGGCTTTTGAGGACATGCAGGAGCAGAATGGGCGGCTGCTACAGCAGTTGCGGGAAAAGGACGATGCCAACTTTAAGCTGATGTCAGAGCGGATCAAGGCCAACCAGATTCATAAGCTGCTGCGGGAGGAGAAGGATGAGCTGGGCGAGCAGGTTCTTGGCCTCAAGTCCCAGGTATGGCTGCCCTGGGCTTGTTAGAGTGGAGCTGGAGAGGCAGGGGCTCCCCAGCACTGAGTCTCCACCCCTGTCCACAGGTGGATGCCCAGCTGCTGACCGTGCAGAAGCTGGAGGAAAAAGAGCGGGCCTTGCAGGGCAGCCTCGGGGGTGTGGAGAAGGAGCTGACACTGCGCAGCCAGGCCCTGGAGCTCAACAAGAGGAAGGTGAGGCCAGACCTGTGTGAGGGGACAGCAACCTGGGATGCTGGCTCACAGCCTCACTTTGTGACTCTGCCTAGAGAACGTGAAGCAGATGACCTGGGCCAAAGTCTGGCTCTGCTTCATCTCACAGCCCAGCTCATGTCTCAGACACTTACTGTGTTCCAGACTGTGTGCTGGAGGACTTTGCATGCTTGGTCACATTTCAGTCTGAAAATAATCCTACAACAGTTTTTGTTGTTACCTTTCCTAAGTGAGAAGACTGAGGCTCAGGGAGGTAGCTGACTTGCTCAAGAAAGAGTGGAACTGGAATTTGGGCCCGGGGTCTCCTTGGCTCCACAGCCCACGTCCTGACCACTGCATTGGTTAGCTGTGAAATGGGCATGGTGGTCTCTGTCATGTAGTTGTATTAAACCTAAGAAATGTTTAGCTTGTGGTAGTTGTTCTTCTGAGGGTAACAGAGTTAGGAATGATCTGTGGCGCCCTCTTGGTGACATCACTCCTCTAGCTTATGGTAAAGGCTTAAGATTAACATTGACTCTCATCTTTTTTCCCCTCCTGGACTTTTTTTCTTCTGCATTTGGCTCATTCATTTAAGCAGTATTAGTCATACCCTTGCTATATACCAGGACCTGCACTGAGTGCTGGGGAGATCGCGGGAACAAGACCATCCTGCTGGAAGTGGGAACTTCCAGTTTTGAGGGGCAGATAGCAAGCCAATAATCCCACAGACAAAATAACATTATTACAGATCATAGCATGTTTTTTTTTGGCTGGGGGGCATGCTGCACAGCTTGTGGGCCACGGCAGTGAAAGCCTGGAATCCTAACTACTAGGCCACCAGGGAACTCACAGTGTGTCTTATGAAGGAAATAGAGGCGGATGAAAGAAAAATAGGACAGCCTGTCTCAGGAGGTGACATTTGAGCTGAGGCCTCAGGGGGTTGCAGGAAAAAAATGTGTGTTGAGGGGAGCAGAAAGAGGAGCCCGGTGAAGCCTCAAAGACAGGAGAGAGCGTTATGCAGGTGAGGAACTGAAGGTGTTGGGAATGAGGTAGACCAGGAGGAGGTGAGGGTTCAGAGGTCAGGAGACAGAACCAGTTCCAGTGAAGATACTGGACTTATCCCAAGAGCAGGAATCACTGGATGGTTGACACAAGCATCTGTGGGCCATGGCTCCACATGCCTGACTCCCCAGGCTCAGGCAAACGGTGCCCCTCCTCCCCGCTCCACCCACCTCAGGCTGTGGAAGCAGCTCAGCTGGCCGAGGACCTGAAGGTACAGCTGGAGCACGTGCAGACACGGCTGCGAGAGATCCAGCCTTGTCTGGCAGAGAGCCGGGCTGCCCGTGAGAAAGAGAGCTTCAACCTCAAGAGGGCTCAGGTGTGTGGTGGGCAGGGAGTGGGGGCAGGTTGGGGGCAGGAGGTTCAGATTGAGGACCCTTGCACTCAGCCTAGCCCCTCTCCTGCCCCAGGAGGACATCTCACGGCTGCGGCGCAAGCTGGAGAAGCAGAGGAAGGTGGAGGTTTACGCAGATGCCGATGAAATCCTCCAGGAGGAGATCAAGGAGTACAAGGTGGGGCCTTAGGGCTGGGTTGTGCTCCAGGAATCTTAGGTGACCTAGGAATCTTAGATGGGGGGTTGGTGAGAGCTCTGGTGGGTAGTCTGGGGAACCCAGAAATAAGGTAGGATGGCAAAACCTGCGCAGAACCCAATGTGGAGAATCAGATAACTATCAAGTATGGTTACACATACTATGTGCCAGGCAGAGTGCCTGGCTAGGTATGAGAGGGCTAGGCACTAGACGTGGTCTCAGATCTCTTGAAACTGACAGTCTGTTGGAGGAGGCAGCCAAGTAATTCTCCCATCTGAGTGATGAGCAATGTGATGGCAGAGGCCAGAGGGGCTGTGGCAAATCAGGGGAGCCCCTTAACAGCCCTGGTGGTCAGCAGGCTTCCTGGAAGGAATATCATCCAAAGAAAAACTGAAGAGTGAGTCAGGGTTGGCCGTGATGAATGGGGATGAAAGGGTTCCAGCAAAGGGAAAGGCAGAGGTGGAGGCCCTTAGTTGAGAGAGGCGTGCTGGAGGATAGAGCTGGACAGTCGTAGTTGGAGGACAGAACATGGGTTTTGTGGTGAGTGACAAGCTTGGTGGGGTTTGGGCAGTGTTAGATCCTGAAGGGTTTGTAAACCAGGTTGAGCTGCTTGGCATATCCTGTAGTCAGTGTGCAGAGAGCGATGTCTCAAGGATGTTGAGGATGAGGTGCCTGTGGGACTTCTTGGGAGGCTGTCTGGGAAGGCACTCAAAGCAAAAGGGCTGGTCTGGAAGACAGGAGTTTGTGGGGGATTGTCAGCAGAGGCAAAGGTAGAAGCCACATAAAACTGTCGTCACCCAGGGAGGGTCTGTGGCATGACACGGAACAGGGGTCACTCCCCCTGAGGAGCCTTGAAACTTAAATGATGGACAGGGGAAGAGGAGCCTGTAGCTTAGGAGGAAGGAGAGCGATCTAGTGGGAATTGATTGGGGAAGAGTTTCAAGGAGGCAGGGGTGAGCTCAGAACTGCCAAGAAGGCAAATGAAGCAAGTGTTGAGAGATGCCTCTTGGATTTGGCAGTCTTGGTGGGAGTTCTTGGGCAGAGGTGGAGGTGGAGGTCAGATCACCTGGTCTCACGTACTGGAGTGAGGAAAGGGTGGAGAGTGAGTCAGTAAATAGACAACCTCTTGAAGCAGTTTGGCCTTGAAGGGCAGAGGCAGCTCGAGGCAGCTCGAGGCAGCCGTGAGGGAGCGGGGAAGGGTTTTTGGAGAAACAACAGACTGCAGCCTGTCAAATGCTGATGGGTAGGGTTCTGAGAGCTAGGGAAGAGGTGATGGTTGTGGGGAGTTGCTGAGGTGGCGGGCAGGGCAGAGGATGAATGTTGGGAATGCTGAGTTGTGGGAATTTCCTGTCTGGAGTTGGAAGTGAGACCTGGTGGCAGGTGGGAAGTTCCAAGATAGGAGAGGAGATTTGTAAAACCTCCTTAGAGAGAAATGAATCCCAGGACCCACAGCAGGATTTCTGGGCAGCACCAGGGATGGGCCCAGTTGAGGGTTGAGAACAGCAGATTTCTAGTGGCACTGCCATGCCCAGCTGTGACTTACCAGATGCAGGTGGAGAGAAGGTAGACAGTCGGCTTAAGCCAGGATTGGGGTTTTGCCAGAGAAGGCCAGAGGGGCAAGAGATGAGGCCCCAGGGCAGAGGAGCTCAGGTTGGAGCCTGTGGGTCATTGACCTTTAGAGGGGACATGTGACCACTGGCCATCACCACCCAGATTAGAGTCTAGACTGTGCTACTTTCTAATTTTGAAACCTGGGCTTTTGAGCCTCAGTTTCCTCATCTGGAGGGTGCTTATCCCTACCTCCTAGGGCTATGGTGAGAGTTAGGTGCAGTCTGCTCTGTGGTGGCCTTAGTCTGGACCACCTCTTGCTATCAGCATGGGATCGGGGCCCTGTCAGGATTGTTCCTGAGCTGATGCCTTTGCCCTGCCCAGGCGCGGTTGACCTGCCCCTGCTGTAACACCCGCAAGAAGGATGCAGTCCTCACCAAGTGCTTCCACGTTTTCTGCTTCGAGTGCGTACGGGGCCGCTATGAGGCCCGCCAGAGGAAGTGCCCCAAGTGCAACGCAGCCTTTGGTGCCCATGACTTCCACCGTGTCTACATCAGCTGAACCCGTAACTCAGGGGACTTTGGAACACCCATGGACCCTGGGGGCTGTGCCTCCAGTCCCTCCCCACCCCACACCCAGCGGCCCCCACCCTCCATTCCGGACCCTGTGGGCCTAGCCCCTCCCCATGTAGTTGGTTTTGGGGGCCCCAGTGCATGCTAGTGGGAGTGGGATTAACCAAGCTCAGTTTAACCTTTTCCCCAAGGTCAGAACTACAGCCTAGGGGGCACTTACCCTGCACAAAAGGTCTGCTGTGAGAGGCCTGAGGGGCCCAGAGCACTCAACAGAACTTCCTGGAACCTGGCCCTAAACCTTCTCTAACTGACTCCACGGGCCCATCCCAGCCCTAAAGGGGAAATTCCCCAGGCTGTGACTTCCCACACAAGTGGAAGTTCACTACCTGCTTACACACCCACAAGTAAGGACCAGGGGTGGGTCAGATCCCCAGCTCCTTACTCTGAGATTGGGCTCTGGGGCCCAGGGAGTTTCTTTACCCTCTGCTCCCCAGACCTGGGCAGACCTTCCCTCCTGTGGAGTTCCTTGGGCTCTTTGGTCTGGTCTTATACTAAGAGCACCTCGTTGGTGGGGCACTGTCTTCTGGGAAGTTCTAAGGTTGCTGCAGTCACCTTGCACTCATCTTGGGAGTGCTGAACTAAGATCATCAGTTTCTGTCTATTCTAATCAGACCCCTCCCAATCTCTACTTCGCTCCCAGGCCCCACTTACACCCCTGATGCTTCCCAGGGCTCTGCTGGGTCCCCAGTCCTGACCCTGCTTTCATCCTGGTGGCCTCAACTTTAGTGGAGGCAGAACTTCCAGGGGGAAAAAGGGACAGACTAGCGTGCTGGGCCGACTTCCAATCATTCCAGGTAGAAGAGCATCTAACACCCTGTGACTGAGCCTATACCTACAATGCTTCCTGTGCTGCCTGCCCAAGCAAACTCTACGGGCTGTGAAGGCAGTATGCAGGGGCCTGGAAGGTGGAGCTGCTGAGAGGTGCAAGGCTCCACTCGGACCCACAGCCCCTGCTCTAGAGATGTCTTGTATAGGCTGTTAATTGTTTTGAATAAACGTCCAACCCTTAGCCTATAGTCCAGGTAGCCAGGTTTCCTGCCCTAAATGTGGTTCCGGATTTTGGCTGTTACACTTGTTCCCAGCGCTGCCCTGGCTGGCGTGTGAACCTGGAGGGCCTGCACAGATGAGACCCCACTCCCAACACCTGGTTAGACTGGGCTTGTGGGAGGGGCGCGTCTGCAGGGAGAAAGCGTCAAGGTCAGCACTCTGTCGCCAGCCGGCCCCACCTGTTCCCATGGGGAGGGGCTGACACACCCTGGATCTCCGCATTTCTGCCGGCCCGGTCCGTGCGGGCTCGCCACAGCCAGCGCAGTCATTGGCGGCAGGGATGCTGGGAACCCGGAAGTGCATCCTGGGAAATGTAGTTCCGCATTGGCACTTCTAGGCAAGATCCTCGGAGGGGAGAGCCGGGTCCCCGCTTGTGCTGGCTAGAGGCGGGCCTGGACCCAGTCTGTGCGCCGTTTTTCCCCAATGGCTTCCCCCGCGGACGGACAAACAGGAGTCTTCAGCGGGTGACATTTCATTGCGACCTGCACTGGCCACTGGCCTTGTTCTCGGGAACCGTGTGTCCAGCGGCACCTGTGGGTTCAGTGTGCTGTCGGGTCCGCTGCCGGAGCCTTCACCGAGGCTGCACTGGGGCTCGCGCTCGGGCCGGTGTTGACCGGGCTTGGTGCCGGAGCTGGAGCCATGGCCACGGGAGCGGCTGCCGACTCGTCAGCAGTCATGCCCTTGCGCGACGCTGCGGCTTTATCAGAGGTCTCACCTTCGCTGGGGCTCGCGGCCTTGTCCGCCTTCGGGCTCCACATGGTGCCCAAGGTTTCGGCGGGGCCGCAGCGGTTGGACCAGGTCGGACCGGAGACGGAGACGCGGGCTACAGTGACTTCCGGCTCAGGGTTGGCGGCAGTGGGCGCGCTCGCCGAGGCGCGAGCCGTGGCGGGGGATGGCATCGGGCCGTCGAGGAGGTGTCCGTGGCTCCCGGCAGTGGTGGCCAGAGTGGGAAAAAACGCAGCACATTGCATCATAGAGATGCTGTCTGGCTCTGAGAGGAGCGCTGCGCCCTGGAGCGGGCCGGGGTCCGCCAATCTTCTGTGAGCACTACCCTCTTTCCCAGGAGTCACCTCCACGTGAGCTCCTTAACAAATGCAAATGACTGCGACACCTCCCCAAATCTCTCTCCTGGGCTAGTCTCCATATCCAGTAGGGCTAAAATCTCGGAGTCCTCGTGCTTAATAAAGTATGCCCAAATCACTTTCTCAAGCTCCAGACCAAGGGAATGGGATAAAAATCCCAGAATTTGTGGGAGGAGCAAGCACTGATGCTGTAGGAAGAACAGAGTAAATTCATCGTAAACGTTGGTTTGCAATGAGCCTGCCCAGTGCTGGGAGGATCTGCCTTAGGGGCTGGTCAGCCCCTTCCACTCAGGATGTTTGATCCCTTACAATTCGCAGTAACCTCAGTGGCTGTGTGATACCCTGGGCCCTTGGGATGGGCAGGCCAAAGCTCCTCCTGAACCAATCTTGACCTTGGCTGGCCTCGGAGGGTAAGCAGATGTTGGCCTCAGTGGCAAAGTTACATGTTTTAGCCAGAATTAAGGCTGCTGTCTGTGATTGGCCACAGGGTCCAGGGGAGCATTTGAGATTAACCACTCTCTTTAAAACTTCCCTTGGGCCCTGTGGTGCTACACTCTCCTGCTTTTCCTCATACTTACTGCCTTTTCATGGTCATCCTCCTCTACCTATAAGCTAGACCCTCTCCTTTCTACTCTACTCTCTCCCTGGGTGTGTTTATCCAGGACCATGGCTACAGCTAGGCTGCTAAGGCCCAACTCCTCCAACCCAGTTCTTTCCTGAGCTCCAGACCTGGTAAATCACCATCATTCGTGGCCAGGGTTGGGTGAGGGGGATAAGATCACATCACTCTCCTTAACCCCCTCTCCCCCAATGGTGCCCTTATTCCAAAGTTACTCAAACAGGATGCTCTACACTCCAGGCTCTGCTCTCTCCCTTTTCTCAATTTCTACTCCACTATGCTCTAAGCCTACACCTAACTGTTATGCACCCTCTATCCCCCACCACACCCCTGGCCCCTACACTTACTATTTCCTGTTCCTGCAGCCCTCAACCTTCAGGTCACTTCCTCTGCCAGTTTCCTGACCCTCTGCTGTGGCAGGTACCACGTCTGGATACACAGCCCCTTCTGCTAAGTATGAACCAATGTGCTCCAGTGTCTGTTCTTCCCCTGTAGTCCTCTCACTTTGCTGAGGATCCTCCTGTGCTGAGGTACCTCAGTGTCCCCAGGGAATATAGAATAGCCTTCATTACTCGCTTCTACATGAAACGCAATTCCCTCCTCTCTTTTCCCCTTCCCCACCGTCCCCCACCCCTTGCTTTCCAGATGGAAAAGGGGAAGGAGAGACAATTGAGTCTGCCTTGGGAGTCTGGGTCAGAGAAGCACAGGGAAGGTGGGGAGACAGCTTCCTGGCTGGGGCAGGGGCCCCTGGCAGAGTGGGGCAGAGGCAGGCAATGGGTTAGAGCAAGTATTGACCTCAAGCAGCCACTCAGGGGCCATGGCCAGGTCTAGGTTCAGGAGATAGCGCTGAGGCAAGCCTGCAAGGCGGATTCAGCGGAGCAACCCCTGCCTGGCCCAGACAGTGTGGAGCCCAGGCCAGGCCCAGGCAGGCCCAGCGGTGGGGGAGGAGAGGCTTGGTTGGGTGAGAGCTTGCTCCTGGCCATTCTGGTTTCCCTCAGCACCTTGCATCTTAGGCAAATGGCTGCCTCCTGTTAGCCTCAGCCTCTCCACACGTTGGGGGCTCACGGGCTACATCCTGAGAGTGAGATGACGAGCCAGGTCACCACCCACCTCTCCTCGGGGGCTAGGAGGCTCTGGTCCAGAGGAAGAGCTGGGCCAGGTCCAGGACCCAGGCGAACCAGGGGAGGTGGCTGCCGGCTTCTGGAACTAGAATCTTAGGCACTTTGCCTTGTGGCCATCTGGGGAGGGTGCAGGTGTTGGGGCCCAAGAGGCCTCCCTGGGGCAGCACAGCTGGACCCGAGCCAGCGAGTGCCAGAGTCACCAGGCTGCCACCCAGAAGTCGGCATGTCGTGCTGCTTGGCTCTGCCACCTTCTCAACACATTTCTGCCCCTGTCTCCCAAGGGGGCAGATTTTAAAACTCCATAAACCCTCAGGCTCCCACAGGCAAGCTCTGGATGGGGAATTTAGGCCTCTGGGAAGAGGGTTGCAAGGGCGGCCTGGGGCTGAGCTGAGCTTTTGAGGTTACACATGGAAGCTGCCCTGGGAGAGGACGGGCTCTCTCAGCTTGCTCTAGGCTTGAAAGAGAAGACAGAAACCACCTGGGAAATCTTATTCCCTTTATTCTCTTCAACTATTCAACATGACCACCAGTGACACAACACTGTTATCGACACACAACACTCACAAGTGGGGCCTCTCTTCACTCCAGGGTGGACAACTCAGGTGAGTGGGGCTTCCCTCACGGGGGCAAAGGAGTCGGGGCTGCTCACCTGAGGGGCGGGTGCCATGGAACCCACCTCTTGGTTGTGATGGTTTCGAGTTGCCCCACCATTCAGGATTCATGCCCATGCTCCCTTCTGACCTCCATACCCATAGCAGTTTCAAGTTTCAGCCTAAGCTCAGATCAGTTTCTATTCTCCCCTCTGCTTTCACCAATGACGCTGTGACCCTGTGTCGCACTCCTCCACGAGGGCACTTCTTAAGAGTCAGGCTTGCGTGGAGTTGAACGAGAGGGTTTGGCTACGCTCTGCCTTCCAGACCCAGTTCTGGTGGGAAAGTGCCACGATCCCTGGGCCTTGGCCTGAGCTGGTCAGAGGGACTCTGGACACTGCCACCTCCCCCAGCCTGTTCCCTGTTTAGTTCCTTCCAAGATGTAGCTTGCTCTGGGAGGAAAGTACCCAGCTAAAAGAGTTTGGGGAGGTGGGCAACAGAGAACAGGTGACGCCCCAAAGGTCTCTGACTCTGCCCCCTTTCTTGCTATGAAACCCCAGACCCCAACTAATCGTGTCCACATCATCCATTCAGTACCGGAGCCAAGACCTCTGGCCCTCACCCTACAACATGCGAGCATCCTACTACGTATGCTACACCCTAGTCCTCAGTTGGCCTTCAGTCGGCCTTTGACCACACTGACCATCTTCCCCTGGACTGACCCTGGAGCCCCAGGGGCTCTCCAGGACCCTTCTGGAGACAGATTCCTCAGACCTGTTTCTGAGAGGATCTGCTTCTAGCTTTACAAGGGGTTTGTCTCTACAACTGAAGTTTCTTTCTGCTGCCATCTTACAGGGGAAAAAACCTGCTTGGAGAATCGTCTCCTCTTCCTCAGTCTCAGAGGGACACCCCCTTGGTCCTTGCTGTCAGCAGAGCCTTCTCCGCTCTTGGTGGTGCTCTCTGACCTGGCACCGGGGTGGGGCGGGGCTTTATGCAGATGTTAACAAGGGTCTCCCCGTAGTCATCCAAGGCCTGCCTTTCCCTTCTCCCCAGCAGGCCTCGCTTCTTCCTCCTACAGCGTTCTAGGACTTCGATCTTTGAATTTGAGGGTCATCCCTTTGGGAACAGGATAGACGAAGGGTGAAGGACTTTCACCTTTTGAACTTTTAGGTAGTGGAATCAGAGGTCTCTTCCACAGGTTTGTAGGAAGCTGGGTCACCCTCTCCAGGGATGTGACTCCTCACCTGGCATCTCAGTCCTCTTACTTCAGGACCACAGTGCGTTACAGGGGCCAGCGTGGGGTCAGTGGGCACTTCCATTGAACCCAGCACTGGACGGAGTCCTCTCCTTCTTTAGGGTCTCTAGGGTTAGGGGATGGGGTTCTTGTTACAGATGTTTCAAGAGTTTTCTCTCTCCAACCATTTTAGAAGAAAACAGTCTGTTTCCCCTGCCACACACTCCCAGTCATGTGAGCGGGTTTGGCTGGGTTAATGAAAGTATGTCACTGTGTGTGGTGTGTGAGGACTGGAGACAAGCCTGGCCAGGGAGTGTGTTTCTCATCCTTCCATTTCCCTCTGAAGGTTTCTGGCTAAGGAGGAAAGGAGCCAAGTGGGTGGAATCTGTCCCTTTGCAAGCCCACAGTCGGGCTGGGTTGTTAACAACCTCAGAGGGCTCCAGGTACCAGGGTGAGGTGGTCAGGTGGTCAGGTCTCCATATACTCTTCAGGGACCCACGGTCCAGTCTGTGGGGTGTTTGGACACCCATCACAGTGTGCAGGCTGGCTTGTCTTGCTAGCAGCCTTGCTAACAGCTCAGATGAAAGAGTGAGGTTTAAAATCAGGTTGCTGGCTAATCAAAGCTCTCTATTCTGTCAACTTGCTGTCCCTCGTTGCCACAGAGAGCCCACACATAGCTCTCTTGACTTGGAGAAGTCTGGGGAGGATTTAACCACACACAGGCCTTGAGTCTCTGAAGGGCTTTATTCTTTGGAGGTCGACTAGCAGCGGTTCTCCCTCTCTGACTGAGGACAGAATTTGAGGAAATGGGCTGCCACTGCAGCAGGACTGGTGGCAGTTAGATTTCAGGAGAAGCCTCCTGACAGTGAGACCTGAGAACGTGGCAGGAGGGACCCTCCATCCCTGGAGGCCTCTGAGAGTAGACGTCCCCAGCTGGGCTGGGGAGAGGGGAGTCCTGCCTGCTTTGGGGGTGGGGGGAACCCTCATGGCCTGAGCTGGGATCTGCTTGTACTTGTAGTTTAACAAGCTCCTGGAGACAGGGAAGACTGGGCAGCCTGGAGTTTGCTGGGTTCCATCGGAACAGTTTCTCCACCTTGGTCTGCTTTCCTCAAAGCACTATAACCAACCCCCTACTCTTCCTGATTTTTGTGGTCTCCTTATACTGAAAGCTTTTATGCACCCCAAACTTCAGCCTTTAAAAAGGCTGGATATTTTTTTCCTTCCCCATTTTTGGGTTCTTTCTGATCAGGAATTCCATGGGCCTCTTCCTTTCACACACACAATCATCTAAGACTGCCCTCGTATCCCAAGGAACCCCCAGTGTCCTGAGCTACACCTTCTCTTCCTAGTTCCTGGGTCATTTCTCCTCTGTGGATCTGAGGGCTCCTCATCACTTATTTTTCTCCTGTTTTCTTCCTTTTCTGGTTCCACCCCATTCCCGCGCTCCTCCCCAGACGAGCAGTTTCCTCAGTGTAATTGTCCACGGCTCTGGGAGAGAGGTTCCCTCCCATACTCCAAGGGGAGAGAATGCAAGTTCATGGGCGGAGCAAGTTCATGGGAGGTTCGTCTACACCTTCTAAGGGTCACTCCTCCCAAGTCAACGCCATTGTCATATTCCCTGCACTTCCCTGACCCTATAGTTTCACAAGGATTTCAATACAGTTTTATAGGGTTGTCTAGAGACATACTGGGACCTCTTCCTACAATTAATAGGGCTTTTATCCACTATGGTTTATAGGGTTTTTCTGCTACAGACTTAAAGGGCTTTTTTTTCCTACATATTTATAGGGTTTCTAACCCAACAGTTTTTCTCTACTGCCTTATAAGTGGTTCCCACCAATTTTAAAGGGTTTCTCATCACTGATGTAAAAGCACTATTTTTACCCACCATTCTTTATCCTCTGCCTCGCTACAATCTGATAGAGTTTTCCTCCTTTCCCCACATAATTTTTGGGGAGATCCAGTGTTCCTCTCAGGAGAGAGAGGCCCCTGGTCTCCAGACCCATTTCACAGGGTGACCCCTGGGTGGCAGCTCCTATGGAGGAGGAGGGCTGCGACTTCTGTGAAGCCGTCTCCACACTCGGGGCACAAATAGGGCTTTTCTTCCAAAAGCGTTTTGGGGCTTCCCCCTTCCCCGTGGCTGCTGCTCTCTGTGGGGATGGAGGCTTCCTCCTCACTTTCCTGGCTTGTGGACAGGGTGGCTGGCTCTGGGTGGGGGTCCTCAGGTTTGGGGGACTTTTCTTGGGTATGGGTCTCCTGGTGCCGGATGAGGGCTAGGCGATCGAGGAAGGAGGCCCCACAATCTGAGCAGCTGTAGGGTCTGGCCCCCAGCGGGCTCCTGAGGTGCTCCAGGAGGACCGAAGAGCTCTTCCCCAGCTCCGGACTCTTCTGGGGTCTCCCGCCGGCGTGGACTTTCTGGTGCAGCAGCAGCTCGGAGCTGAGGCCAAAGCTTTTTTTGCATTCGGGGCATTTAAAGGGCTTTCCACTTAGGAAGGGACTGGGCCCTGCCCCTTCCCCTAGGCCAATCCTATAATCAGGAAAGAGAAAGGGCTTTTCGTTGCCGTGGGTGAGCTGATGTTGAAGGAGCACAGCGCGATCCAAAAAGCTTTCTCCACAGTGGGAACAGATGTAGGACTTGGAGGACAGCAGACCCAGCCTTTGGCTGAAGCTCTCCTGCCCATCAGGCATTTTAAAGGGCTGTCCTGGGGGGTCAGCTCTGCCCTCCGTGGCACCTGGATAGGAATTTCCTCCAAAAGGGAGCCTGGGGGGTCGAAACTGAGGCGGCTTGGGGGCGGGGTGTGCAGGGAGGCCATCTGAATTTTTGTAGGGGTTTTCTCCAATATGGATCCTCTGATGCTGCATGAAAATGCCCTCGTCATTGAACCCCTTTCCGCAGACGAGACACTTGTGTGGTTTGGCTCCAGGGGGTGGGGTCAGCAGGGCAGGGTCCCCGAGCCCCAGGAGGCTGTCGCCCTGAGCTCTTCGGGCGGGCGTCTTGCCCCTTTCATGGATCACTCGATGCTGCTCCAGCTCGTGCGCCTCCAAGAAGGCCTTCCCGCAGTCGGAGCACACGAAGAGGTTCTCATCCATGTGGGTGCGCACGTGCGTAATGAGGTTCGAGCTCTGGCTGAAGCTCTTGCCGCACTCGGGGCACTTGTAGGGCTTCTCGCCCGTGTGCGTGCGCCGGTGCTGGATGAGGTGGGAGCTGCGGATGAAGCTCTTGCCGCAATCGGAGCACTTGTAGGGCTTCTCGCCGGTGTGGATGCGCTGGTGGCGGATGAGGGTGGAGCTCATGATGAAGCTCTTGCCGCAGTCGGCACAGATGTAGGGCCGCTCGCCGCGGTGGATGCGCTGGTGATTGATGAGGTTGGAGCTGACGCTGAAGCTCTTGCCGCACTCGGGGCACTTGTAGGGCCGCTCGCCCGTGTGTGTGCGCTGGTGCCGCAGCAGCGTGGCGCTCAGTGTGAAGGTCTTGCCGCACACAGGGCACTTGAACGGGTCCTCGCGCAGGTGAGTCCGCTGGTGCTTGATGAGGGTGGAGCTGTGGCCGAAGCTCTTGCCGCACTCCAGGCACTCGTAGGGCTTCTCTCCGGTGTGCGTGCGCTGGTGCTGGGTCAGCTCTGAGCTCTGGATGAAGCTCTTGCCGCACTCGGTGCAGCGGTAGGGCTTCTCGCCGGCGTGGATCTTCTGGTGCTTGAGGAGGTTGTGGTTCTGGCCGAAGCGCTTGCCGCACTCGGGGCACTTGTAGGGCTTCTCGCCCGTGTGGGTGGCCTGGTGCTGGATGAGGTCCGAGCTGCGGTAGAAAGCCCGCCGGCACTCGCCACACTTATACGGCTTCTCACCCGTGTGAGAGCGCTGGTGCTTGATGAGGTTGGTGCTCTGGGTGAAGGCCTTCTCGCACTCGGTGCACTTGTAGGGCTTCTCGCCCGTGTGCGTGCGCTGGTGCTGCACCAGGTTGGAGCTCCAGCTGAAGCACTTGCCGCAGTCGGGGCACTTGTAGGGCTTCTCGCCCGTGTGCGTGCGCTGGTGCTGCACCAGGTGTGAGCTCTGCGTGAAGCTCTTGCCGCACTCGGAGCAGGTGTTGGGCCGCTCGCCTGTGTGGATGCGCTGATGCCGCAGCAGCTTGGACCACTGGCTGAAGCTCTTGCCGCACTCGTTGCAGATGTAGGGCTTCTCGGCCCCGGAAGGGCGGCCTTGCACCAGCTCCCGCAGGCTGGGCTCATTGGCCGGGACCACCGGGGGGCTGTTCCAGGTGGTCAGAGTCCCCCACTGCCAACTGGCCTCACAGGCCTTGGTCCAGTCAGACGGGGTCGGGACTACCTCGGGGGTTGGGGGGTCCAGAGGGGTCTGGTGGTCTGAGGGGTTGGAGTGACCCAGCAGGGCCGGGGGGTCCTGGGGGACTGAGGGATCCTGGGAGGGTGTCTCCAGGGGCATCTCTGGTGGGTCCTTGAATTCTGGACTCTGAGTTGGATCTCCCAAGATGACCTCCTCCCCA
>NW_006779491.1:1636346-1643917 GCF_000442215.2 Lipotes vexillifer | reverse complement strand
GGGCTCTCCTCTTCGTTCCCACTGTCGGCACCTACAGAGAGAAAGGGAGTCTCCAGCCCCCATTTCCTTTCAGAACACGGGCCGAGCATCACTTCCCTCCCCTGGGTTTCCCCCAGAGTCTGTGCCCCTCCCTGAACTGGGGCTACTGTCTTGTCAGGACCGCAGTCCCTTCTTGTGTCCCTCACCTCGATGAGCATCGTCGGGGCTCAGCTCAGGACCCTGCAGATCAGGGCCCCACAGCGCTGCCTCGGGCTCCATCCCAGAACTCAGGACTGCCCAGTGCTCCAGGGACCCTGGGGAGGGGAGGGGAGGGGAGAGAGCACACCATGGGAGCTGACCTCCCGCCTTCCTTTACTCCCCCAGCCCCACTCCCCCACCTGCCCACCCCCCAGCCCCTGTTTCTCCTGATCTGAACTGCAGTCTCCTACCTCCCCATCCCCCACCCCGCCCCCGCAGGCCAGATTCCTGCTCCAGATCTTAAGATCACAACTAAGCAAGTAGGTGAATTTAAGAGTGTAATTAAAAGCTCATCAGTCATAACCTTTTGAACCCACACTGGGGGCTGGAAAGGTATTATCTGACACCCACAGGGGAAGCAGGCTCTCACCCTACCCCTCTGATGCCCAGAGGCTGGGAAACCTGTTATTTTGCTAATCAGAGGAAGTTCACTGAAGACTCTAATTTTCCTCCTTAATGGGGCTGCTAATTGGGACCAAAAAACTTTCCTTATGAGCCCCATAGACAACCAAGACTGCCTGGAACACTTAAAGAGTTAAAAAAAGAAAGTAACCACCCTGATTTCCCTGAGGGGACAGGGCCCTTCAAAAGACTGGGGCACTTTCCCGTTATCCAAGCACAGAAAGAAGGTCGAAGCTCGGGCCAGAGGTAGGGAGAGGGGGCAGTTTAAAGCCATCGGGGGCTTCTGCAGGAACTACCTTGAGAGGGAATTGGAAAGGAAAAGAGAGGCGGGATGAGTGTGTGGAGACCACCTGGCAGCTGACAGCTAGCTGACACAGTGTCCGCTGTGCTGTCCTCATTGTCGCACCCCATCCTCCCCACAGTCCTGTGAGGAGACCCAGGAATCAGGTTGTCCATTTTCCAGATTAGGAAATCAATGCCCAGGGAGATTTCTCCAAGGTCACAGGCTGGGAAGTGGCAGAGCTAAGACCAGATATGCAAGGCTCTGTGTCTGGCTTGTCGCAGCCTCTAAGAGAGGGAAATGACCTTGAAAGTCATGTGAAACTCATAAACGTGGGCAGCTGGGGAAAGAAGCTCAGACAGAGCCTGCTGGCCATGGGAACGGGATGGAGAAATTCCTGGGATCAAGAGGTTTCCCTGGCTGTAAAAGGAGGGGTTGGATCCTGACAATCTGTAGCTGTGAACTCGAAACAGAGTACTCCCCACTGAAGGCTTCCACTACCACTCCCATCCTGGTACCCCTTCCTCTAATCCATCTTCTCTTTCGTTACTGCTGTAACCCATCCCTAACACGTAATAGGTGCCCAATACATTTTGAATGAACGAAAGATGAATGAATGAGATGCCCCTTGCTCCTAGAAAACCTGTTTGGTCCAATGCCTTTAAAGGGGATGGCAGCAGAGGAGCAGGAGTTCAGAGTAAAACACAGGCAGCTGTCACTCCAGAGACAGTCACATGATGCCATGATGAGGGAACAGGGCCACAGGAGCTAAGTGCTAGGAGGAGAACTCCCCACAAAGTTTAGACCCGTAAGAGAGACCCTGGGGAGGGCCTGGGCTTTCAGTGGCCATGTGGGATGACCACTGTGTGTATGGGGGCGGTGGTGCAAGGACTTGTGAGAAGGCAGCAGGGTGGTGACCAAAGTGAAGCAGGAGCTAGCAGAAGCCTGCCAAACAGCAGTAGGAGAGAGAGGACTTAGATGTTAGGAAGTAAATGAATTTCTTCATCTCCGAAGCTCCTTAGGCTACGAGAATCCCCCACCCCCATCTGTAAGTGTCTTTGGGAAGGTGGAAGCAGGGACTTCTGCCAAGCTGGGGGCTGCCTGACTATGTTGAAGAGGTCTGCTGTGTTTGCTGAGGACAGGTAATTTATGTACCATGATCGTCTCTCGAGAAATTCAAACTCAGCGATCCAGGGTAGAAGGGAAGGGGTTAATGACAAGGCCGACATGGAGTATGAAAGTGGGGAGAACGAGGGAGGCAAGAAGTGCTTGGGCCTGCAGCGGCCTCGACCTCAGGCCAGCCCCACTGCGGAGGGAGGGAGGGAGGGAAGGAGAGGAGGAGGCTGCCTCACAGAGAGGTGTGGAGAGCGGCCCAGGGTGACCCTGACATGGAGGCAGCCGCGGGAATACAGCCACCCTGGCCCCGGCCCCCCGACGCCCACACCAGCCCGGACCCTGGACTTCTGCTCCAGCCGGTCCCCACGACCCTCCTTCCGGCTCCCAACCCCGAGCCTGGCATCCTCCCCTCCCCCGCCCGGGGCACCCAGGATTCCCGGCTCTCCCGCGGCGCCCCGGCCCCCGGCCCGGCCAGCCAGGCCGAATTCCCTCTTCCCAGAATGCTCACGCCCTCCCCTCCCCCACAGCCAGACCCTCGCGCTCTTCCCAGAATCCTCGGCCCTCAAGGCCCCTTCCCGGCCCCCACCCCTAACCCGGGCGGCCCGGGGGCGGGGGAGGGGGCTCAGTCCCGCACCCGGCCCCTGCCTCTCGCGCCCCATTGTTCCCCGGCGGCCGTCCCGGGCCCTCCGGGCCAACCCCCCGGGAACCCAGGCGCCCCTAACTCACGGCTCTGGGGTCTGGGAAAGGCCGGAAGGCAGAATCCAGCCCCAGGGGACTTAACCCCTTGAATGCCCTGCCTCGGGGGGCGGGCTAGATGCCGAGGACTCTGGGGTCCTTCTCAAGGGGTGATCCCAGGCTGAGGACCCGGGGACCAGTTCAGGGTGACTGGGACGGAGCAGGAAGTGACCCCAGCTTCCCGGGCCCCTCTAGCCTGGAGTCAGAGCATCAGCTCTATGGGATTTAACCCTTTGCCTCCCACAGCCTGGGAGAAAAAGAGGACGGGAAGCAGGGAGGTGGCTGAGACGACGCCCCTCTCTCCGTCTCCAGTGGAAGCCAGTTCTCGGGGGAACCCAGATACCAGTGAGGGGCTCCGGATTTATGGCCACCCTCCATTTCACAGGGGCTCCGCCTGCCGCTCCCAGAAAACCCTATCTCAGATTTGTTGGCTGCTGGTCTCCGGGGCCTGCCTTTGTTGGGACTCAGACCCAGGCATGGGTCCTGGATGCCTGGATTGTGGGGTGGGAGCCAGGGCTGGCAGGACAGACCTGGAGACGGAACATCCTACAGACCAAAAATGGCTTAGGTGAAATAAGAAGTCACAGCTACAAGCATTTGGGCTGAGGGGACCAGTGCAGCCACGAGAGATTTGTGGCAGCCTGTGTCCCTAGCCCCAGCCTCACTGAGAAGTGTGTGCTGGCCCCTCTTCCCCAGTTAGCTCCCCTCAGAGGAGGAAACTGAGGCCCCGTGGTGGCAGGAGGGAGGAGGGCAAGAACGTTTCCCAGTAGCTCCAGGGGCACCCAACTCAGAGCAAGAGAAAAACCCTGGTGGCCTCAAGTCCAGGTTATCTAGGCCCCCAATTTTTATAGCCTTTTTCTCTTTTCCTCCTCATCACAATCAATGATTATCCCCATTTTACAGGAGAGGAAACTAAGGTGTGAGAAGGGAGGGAACGTGCTTAAGACCATGCCATTATTTCAGTTTAACACATTGGTATATGGAAAGCCTATTATTTCTGGGCACTGTGGGGAACATAACCGCAGGGAGACCTCGGAGCTGAACAAAAATTGGGCTCTCTACCCTCAAGAACTCGAGGTTTGATTGTGTGTGTGATAAACACAAAGGAATTACAAATCACATTCACAAAGAGAATGTGAAAAGGGCTATCTGTCCAGAGATGTGAGGGAGTGAGGGGAGGAACAAACTGTCAGAAATTGCTAAGGGGAGGCAACTCCTCTGGGCCTACATCTGCGGTTTAGAGAGTGTGACCAGCAGAAGAGGCCCTGCTGGCCCTGCCTCTGCTCCTTATCAGAGCTGTCTCCTTCCACCTTCCCTAGCAGGCATATCTCCATCTTATCCTTGGCTTCTGTCACCTTTGACACCTCAGTCAAGCCTCAGGGCCTTTGCTCCTCCTGGCCCCCCTTCCCCTGCTCTGTTTCTCGAAGCACGTGTCACCTCTGGCACTGCCCTCCCCTCCCGCACACACAGGGGTTAAGATCAGCTCCATCAGGGCAGGGGCCTGGCCTCTTGTAATCACTGCTGTCTCCACTGCACCTAGAACAGTAACTGGCAGGTAGTAGGTGCTCAGTGCGTGGAATGAAGTCATCCTTCTGCCTCTTCCATCTGTTTCTGGATTAATCCCTAGGCTGGACAGATGGGGCAGAGTTGGGCAGAGCCTCCACTGCACAATCACATTCGTTCCCAGACATCCCCACTCTCCCCTTTGCTCTGAGGGACAGGTGAGAGGAGGCCGACTTGGGATCAGAGAGGCTTGTGGGCAGATCCGGCCCTCAAGGCTCTCTTCTGCCCTCCCAGGGCTGCAAAAGCCTGACCTGGCCGTGGGGCAGTAAGTCGACAGGAAAGCTGTACCCTGGAGGCTCACAGAAGAGTTGAATTTGGCCTACAAGGTTTTGGGGTTTTTTTAAACTGAATTAATTGCCACATTTAAAAATTGGTACATTTCATATAAAAATTCAAATTTTGGAAAATCCAAAGATGTGGCAACATCACCCAAATTTTCACACAGCAACAACTGGCTGGGCAGTAGCTTCCTTCTTTAGAGGGGCACTGGCTTTCCAGTTTGTCACAGTCCTTGTCACTCCTCTTGTATTCCCCAACTGTGAGGCTGAAAGGTGGTTTCAGTATGTTAATCATCCTTCACTGTTGATGCTCCAGCACCCACTTAACTGTAGCTATTGATTCTGTACCCCTTGATCTGTGTCTACCAGGTTCAGAGTAATAAATAGGATGATGTCTGCTGACGTAGTTCCTTTGATTATTCACTACATGCTGGGCAATGTTCCAAGGGTTTCCATGTAGTAACTCCATGAACCTTCAAAACAACTCATGAAACCAGTATTATTATTATTTGAGGATAGAGTTAGTCACTTGTACACAGCTTACTAGTGACAGAGATGGATTCAAACCCAGGCATGCTGACTTCAGAACCATCAGGGCTCAGGTTGGCTGCGTGTGTATGTGTGTGTGTGTGAGTGTGTGTGTGTGTGTATGTGTGTTTCTGGGACCACAGGGTAAGCCTCTCAGCCCCACCATTCTCTCCTCATCTTGTTCCACAAGCTGGAGAGAGGAATAGGGAAAGGCAGGGCACTCTGGATGGGCCAAGCCATTTTCCAGAAAGTTTCCTGTCCTGCTTCTAGGGAGGCAAAGGGCGCTCTGACTATAGACGACAGTGTGCTGTCCTGTTGCCTATAATCAGCTGGCACAGTGGCCATGAAGGAGACCCTCCTGGCAGGGGAATTCCTGGAAGGATGAGGATTGGATTGACTCCCTGCCTTTCATGGACAACCCACCGCCAAGTTCTTCTTGGTCACAGCTCACGAGCCTCCCACATGGCCCCTTAATACAGGGCCTTGTGCCCCGAGGCCCAGATTGCTTTGAGAGCAGTGAGGTCCTGGAGGTCGATCCTGATCCAAACCCTGCTCCATCCTCACTGCCAGTATGATCTTGGGCAACTCACTTTGCCTCTTGGAGATTTAACTTCCTCTTCTTTGGAAAGAGGATGAGCCTTGGTTTCCAAGGGACGGGAGGGTTAAATGAGATGTTGCAAGAATTTGGAGCTGACCAACTCTAGCCACGTCTGCCTCAGTCTTCCTCATCAGAGGGCACAGCCCTCAGCCTGGTGGGCAGGAGAGCCAGGAGTCTGGAAATCTGGGTAATGTCCTGAGTAATCTGGGAGGACTTGGGGCCACGACTAGACACTCCAATCCCCTGCTCTATGGGTGGGGACGCTCTCAGGGCAGGATGCAAGGACTGGGAAGGTGAAGCTGGAGGAGGCCACTCACCTCACCACCCCAGGCACCTTGTCACCAGGACAGCTGTCTAACCACAGGCAGAAAGGCTGCCAGACGCTGCCACCAGGAAAGGATGGGGCCTTCTTCCGCGGAGATGTGCATGCCCACAGGGAATATTGGGAGCTGCTATTCAGGAACGTTGTTCTCAAATGGGGACAAGAGCTGGGTCTGGGGACCTGGGAGGTCCCTTCCACCTCTGAGAGTCTGAGATTCCAGACTCAGGAACTGCTCAAGTGCCAATGGTGGCTCCTAAGGCTTTGTCACAACAAGTCCTTCCCTCCTGGTGCCTCCCGACCACTGTGTCCCCTAAGCTCAGAACCAAGTCCTTCCTTTACATTCTCTTCCTCAGAAATCTCCTGTTGCATGTGGTCAGTTCCAAATCCTTAGCTGTTAGCTGCTCAGCTCTGCCCCATCCTCAAAGCCTTAGCTCTTTCTCCACGACACCAAGCCTGGGGGGGTTCATCTTCTGTACCCCTTAGCCAGTAGGTCCTCAGGCCTATTGCACCACTGCTGAGTCCATCCAGCTCTTCCATCCCCCTGCCCCAGGCCACTGCAGCCCCCTGGTTCTCATTCCTGAATTACCACGTGACTTTCCAGCCAGCTGTCCTGCTTCCAGTGTCCTTTACTTCTCCCCACCCATCTGGTGCCCATGGGTCTCCCCAAAGGCACTGCAGTGATTGCCCTCAGAATGACTCCATTGTCCTCATTCTCAACAGAGATGGTTTGTTTGTTTTTTAAATTTTTGGAAATTACAGAACTTTTCTATTTTTATAAAGTTAAAATAACTTTGATTAAGCTACTGAAGACCACATATATCATTGTGTAAATAAAATTAACTTATATATTAAGTAAATGTGTATATTATATATATATGTGTATATTATATATATATATAATACAAATGAAGAGAAATGAAATCTTTGTATACTGTTTTGTAAGGTATGATCTGAACTAACTCTAGTCGCTAAGCTTTCAGGGCCTCAGTTACCACCTCGGCAAAATGACATGGTCGCTCAGATGTTCTCCAACCGCAAGAGTCCGACTCTGTGAATAACTTTTTTTTTTTTTTGCGGTACTCGGGCCTCTCACTGTTGTGGCCTCTCCTGTTGCGGAGCCCAGGCTCCGGACACGCGGGCTCAGCGGCCATGGCTCACGGGCCCAGCCGCTCCGCGGCATGTGGGATCTTCCCGGACCGGGGCACGAACCCGTGTCCCCTGCATCGGCAGGCGGACTCTCAACCACTGCGCCACCAGGGAAGCCGTGTGAATAACTTTTGTGTATATCTTGACTATTCTGGGGAGTTTGCATAAGTACCTGGAAATAGTTACTTCTGGGGAGGAGAATCTGAAGTAAGAGCAAGACTTAGCTTTGTAATCTTTTGTTCTGTTTGATGATTTCCAATTTAGAGAAAAAAAAAACAACACTTTTTTTTTTTTTTTTTTTTTTTGCGGTATGTGGGCCTCTCACTGCTGTGGCCTCTCCCATTGTGGAGCACAGGCTCCGGACGA
>NW_006779491.1:1633683-1636279 GCF_000442215.2 Lipotes vexillifer | reverse complement strand
GGCGGGCGGCCTCCCAACCACTGCACCACCAGGGAAGCCCACAACCACTTTTTAAATGGAAGATTAGGAGTGGAGATTGTGGGATTAAAAAAAAAAGTTGATTTCCTTTTCAGGTTTGTACTCATCCAAGTCAGATTAGGTCGATTCAACTGATTTCCTACCCATATGTGACACATGGACTAACCTTCTGGAGAGGTTCCCATCAGCCCTGGGAACAAATGCTCTACTGGGGCCTAAGCAAGGGAAAGGAGGTTGAAGACAGATGGAGGAAAGTATTATATTGTCACACACATTAAAATTCTTTTTAAAAAATCGGGAAGCTCTCAAAAGTTTGAAGCCTGATTCCACCATTGACATCCCCCAAGGAACCTAGAACTGTGCCTGTACAACAGTGAAGTTCAAACCCCCAGAGGGCCTGGCCCTACCTGAACGCAGCCTTTCTGCCTCCCTCACAGGTAATCCCCACCCTCCCACATACCAAGGGCTCCACCTCACCCATCCCCTGACAGAGTAAGGGCTGTCCTGCTTCTGGGCCTTTCACCAAACCCTGACTCCCTCCCTCTGCTCAAAGCGCTTCCCCTCCTCCTGTCCAGGTAGCTGAGTCTGGTCTGTCTGCAGGGTCCTGATCAAACACCAGCCAACTTGAATCTAGGCCCTGATAGTAGCTCACACTGAGCAAGCATTTTACAACTTATACTTTCATTCACATGAAGGCATTTGTTTCTACTGATACCTTTGAGAGGCAAGTATTATTATCATCCTCTTTTTACTCACGAGGGAATGGGACTTCAAACAAGTCAGATAACATGTTCTAGGCCACAGATCAACTGTGAAGTCTTGGATTTCCCAGCTTTAAGACTGGGGCTTCTCTCCTTCGAAATACAGCTAAATCCTACCTCTTCCTTCCCTGACTACAGTGTCTCCTAGATAACTGCCCTCACCTTTGTCTGGGGGTCTGACCTCAGGGATTCTTAAGTTCTACTTAACACCTTTGCCCCATCTAGGTACCCACTGTACTATTATTTATTTGATATTTTTCCTTCAATTTGACTCATTTTTCTTTTTCTTTTTTTGGCCACAGTGAGCAGCTTGCGGGATCTTAGCTCCCTGACCAGGGATCAAACCCAGGCCCCCTGCCGTGGAAGCACAGAGTCCTAACCACTGGACCACCAGGGAAGTCCCTGACTGATGCCTTCTGACTGCTGAGAGGTTCTTGTTTTGCTTTGTAGGTCTGTTTATTTCCAAATACAGGTTCATAAGCAGAACTATGAAGTCAAAGATATGCAGCCTTTCTTTAAGATTTATGTCCTCAGATATTAAAACGACCCCTTTAAGTTGGTACCATAAGGGAGATGAGGGAATCTGGCAGTTGTGTTTGTTTCTTTATTTGTACCTTGCTTGGTTTCAACAAAGACTTGAAGCATTGCAACAGGTGCCTGGCATCTAGTAAGCCTCACAGCCGCTAAAACGCTGGCCATAATTACTGACAGTAGCAGTAGTAGAGTATCATGATCAAGATAAAAAATAAAATGGCAAAGGGAAAATAAGGGGTGAAATGATAACATGAATCCAGGGTTGGTATACAGTACATATGTATAAAGTTTATAGTTTATAACTACTAAAAGTGGGTTACAGATTTGCTGAGCTTTCTAGAGGCCAAAGCAAATATTGGTTACAAAACTCAACGTGAGTTTTGGGAGAAAGTTCTCCGGTGAGTCCTCATCAAGATGACATTTTGAGATGCCGAGGGCCATGTCTTAAACCCATCCCCTAATTCTGGATCCAGTCCAACACAGAGACAGATGGCAAACAAAGCTCCGATGGGGCATGATAAGCAGCATGGCTGCCATAAATTCAGCCGGTTTTAAAGACACTATTACAAATTACACATCCCACTCATAATCCCAGTAAGGGGATTAACTACAACATGCATCTTTAGGCTTTTTTTGGGGGTTGGCAGATTAGATACACAGTACCTCTTCCTTGTCGTCTCCGGGGCCCTAGAAATACCCAACTGATAAGAAGATGGTTTTGTTTCAAGCTTTAAGGGGGATAGTATTTGGAGGTTTTGTTTGTCTGGTTTTTCACCCTTGAGATCTGATCACTAGATTTCGAAAAAGACTGCCTTTTACAGGGGCAATCAAGCTGCTCTGGCTGACAGCTGTTCTATCTCCAGATCATCTGTCCAGCTTTCTTCCCCTTTTCTCAGATGTCTAGGGCCTATAACCTCAGAGGGCTCAGGTTTGACCTCCTTCCTTCCACTTTAAGTAATATCTTTTTTTTTTTTCCAGCCACACTGTGCAGCTTGCAGGATCTTAGTTCCTGGACCAGGGATTGAACCCAGGCCCACAGCAGTGAAAGCCCCAAGTCCTAACCACTGGATCGCCAGGGAACTCCCACCGATATCTTTTGTGCCAAGCATTTTCCATGAGTTATTTTAGTTTTTGCCATAACTCTGGCACATGGCTATTACTGCCCCTATTTTATGCTGAAGAAGTGGAAGTTCAGAGATATATGCAGTGGCTTTGCCCAAGGTCACCTGTTAAGTAAAAAGCTGTGATTACTGCAGTCTGATAGGACTCAGTGTCCTTCCTCT
>NW_006779491.1:1594078-1633621 GCF_000442215.2 Lipotes vexillifer | reverse complement strand
CCCTACACCATGCCACTGTACTCACAAATCATCCATTTGATGGGCTGGTTTAGAATTCCAGCTGAGTTAAACATCGAGATTCCTGGCCGTTGGTTTGTGTTACTGATATCTTTCCCCTCTTTTGAAAATCGTGATTTCATTTGTCTGTCTTTTGTACCTCTTCTCCAAGGAGTCAGGTGGCTTAGAGCTCATTGGCAAATTTTCTCATTTTCTTCATCCAAGTCAGATCAGACGTGACTTAGTTCAAAGCAGCATGATGCTTTCTTAAAATCTCACACCTCCAATGTCAGGTTTCAATTTTCTCTCACCAGTGTTGGTTATAAAACAAACCTCAGGGACTTCCCTGGTGGCACAGTGGTTAAGAATCCACCTGCCAATGCAGAGGACATAGGTTCGCTCCCTGGTCCGGGAAGATCCTACATGCCGTGGAGCACCTAAGCCCGTGAGCCACAACTACTGAGCCTGTGTGCCACAACTACTGAAGCCCGCTCACCTAGAGCCCGTGCTCCGCAACAAGAGAAGCCACCACAATGAGAAGCACGTGCACCGCAACGAAGACTGGACCCCACTCGCCGCAACTAGAGAAAGCCTGCGCGCAGCAACAAAGGCCCAACGCAGCCAAAAATAAATAAATAAATAAAATAAATTTATAAAAGAAAAAACCTCATAATGCAAATAAAAACCATGAAACACTGTTTTTAACCTAAGAAGTTATCAAATATAAATAGTCTGATTATATACTTTGTGGAGAAACAGACACTCTCAAACATGATTAATAAGAGGATACATCTGCACTGCCTCTTTGGAGAAAGGAGAAATTTGCTACACTGATCAAAATTCAAAATGCCCACACCCTTTGACCCAACAATTCCATTTCTAGATCCTACAGGCTTGGTGACACGTGCACACAAAGATGTATGCACAATCATATGCACTGAAATGTTGTTTTCATAGCAAAAGTCTGTGAATAACCTACATATCCACCAATAGGGGAACTGATTAAATAAATTATGGCATATCCATAGAATGGTATACTCAGCAGCTGTGAAAATAAATGAACTAGTTATGTACAAACTGACTCGAAACATTCTCCAAAATATGTTGCTATGTGAGGGCTTCTTGGTGGCGCAGTGGTTGAGAATCCGCCTACCAGTGCAGGGGACACGGGTTTGATCCCTGGTCCAGGAAGATCCCGTATGCTGCAGAGTAGCTAAGCCCATACACCACAACTACTGAGCCCATGTGCCATAACTACTGAAGCCCACATGCCTAGAGCCTGTGCTCCGCAACAAGAGAAGCCACCACAATGAGAAGCCCAAGAACCGCAACGAAGAGTAGCCCCTACTCGCCACAACCAGAAAAAAAAGCCCGCGCGCAGCAATGAAGACTCAATGCAGCCAGAAACAATAAATAAATAAACATTTTAAATTTATTTTAAAAAATGTTGCTATGTGAAAAAAGCCAGGGGAAAAGCAAGTATCTACAGTGTGCTATCATTTTTATGTTTTTCTAAAAGGAGATGCTTGCATATGCATAAAGTATCTCTAGAAAGATACATAAGAAATTGGTAACATGCTTACCTCAGCAGGTGTTGATAGGGGATGGGGCAGCCAGAGGCAGGAGGCTGGCTGGCTTTGCACTTTTATCTTTTTATACCATTTAAATCTTTTTTTCAAACTATAAAAAGAAATGAGGGCTTCCCTGGTGGCGCAGTGGTTGAGAGTCCGCCTGCCGATGCAGGGGACGCGGGTTTGTGTCCCGGTCCGGGAAGATCCCACATCCACGGAGCAGCTGGGCCCGTGAGCCATGGCCGCTGAGCCTGTGCGTCCGGAGCCTGTTCTCCACAACAGGAGAGGCCACAACAGTGAGAGGCCCGCGTACCGCAAAAAAAAAAAAAAGAAAAAAAAAGAAGTGAAAAGGAAAAATTATTAGAAAACATCTCCCCTGTATTGTATGGACATGGTTTTCCTTACTGGAGAAAGTGTGTATGGTCTTTGAACCAGTGTGGCCTCACACTCCTTTTCCTGCCTTGGGTACATTAAATGAAGTATTCATGCCCTAAGCGGTCCTGACTAAACCATTAACTTGTGGAGTGATCCTGGGAAAGCCCCACTCTTTCTTGCAGAATCGACAAGATGGACAATGTCTAGCCCTCTCAAAGCTTCAACCAGGCAGAGGGAGCAGCGTGGCTAAGGACATGGGGAGGAGGAGGGGAAGAAAGTTGGTGCCCACCAACTCCAGTTCCTCATCTCCCATTGCCTCTCACCCCTTTCACTCACAGCTTCCAGGCCCACCCTCTCTTGGGCTGCTCTCCTACATGCCTGTCTAGTTGCTAAATCCCTAGAGAATGAAAGGAAGAAAGAACAGCCGCCCACGTCCTCCAGGCTTCCACACACTCTAAGGACCTTTAGTAGTACTAAGTGCTAGAGCCCAGTGAAAACTGCCCAGAGGGACCCTGAGGAGTTGAAGCAGGAAGAAACGGCCAGTCAAACTGGCCCCTGAGGTTTCCACAGGGTGTGTGAAAGGGCGGGCTGGGTGGTAATTGTTTTTGCACATAAAAACATGGTTTTAATTTATCCTTAAAATGTATGCTCAACGCCTTTCTCTCTTTGGACGTCTACAACTTGCTTTTTTTTGGCCGCACCACATGGCATGCGGGATCTTAGTTCCGGCACCAGGAATCGTATCCCCTGCAGTGGACCTCCAGGGGAATCTGCACAACTTGCTTCTTTTTAAGGTCACAAGATCCTTTTCTTTAGGCAAGGATGGTGTCCATTCCCGGGGCAGTACCCTTCATTATTGACTTTTGTCCCATTGGAGGAATTAGGTGATTTTGCACAGCCTCCTCAGCTCTGGACTAACTAGACATCCATGTCTGTTTTGATGCTTTAGTTTGGAATTCCCAGAAAAAGTTTTCAATATCAGAGACGCAGTGTGGAGGAGAAGAAGAGCATGTGCCCTGGAATCAGAGAGATCTGAGTTCAAATCAGACTCTGACATACACTCAGTTACCTATAAAATGGGACAAAGAATAATACTCCAGAGATAAGGTCTGTAAGTAACCTAGCAAGAAGGTCCTCAATCAATAGCAGCCCTTACTATTGTCTCTACCGTGTTCCTTATTCTTGTGTCACAAAACTGACCCTCTACCGACAGACCTTTTAAAAAAGACAGCAGTAATAATAGTAATAATAGTGACGTTGGCTAGCATTTATTGAGCACTTATTATGTGTCAAGCACACTTTTAAGTGCTTACATGTATTAATTCATTGAATCCTTACAGCAAGCCTTTGAGCTAGCTTGGTTATGTTTGCAGATAAGAAAGCCAAGGCTCAGAGAGGTGAAATGACCTCAGCCGAGCTGGGATAGAAACCGAGGCAGTTGGGCTTCGCCCTCCTGATCTAGGCACCAGAATCATCAAAACGTCCCCCGGAGTGAGCACCAGGCAACTCAACCCTTCTCAGGGAGCAAGTGTACCAATTCCTCCAGAAGCCGATTTCATTTGCCGGGGCCGAAGGGGTTATTCCCACTGAGAAACCCGCACCCCGGGTTCCTAGAGCGGCCGCGCTGGGGGCGGGAGGAAAATGCGCTTCCGGCCGTGTCGGGACTCGGGAATCGGGCGGGCTGGTTGCGGGCTGCGGCGCTCGGATCCCGCCTCGGCCTGGGCCTCCCCGCGGGGAGGATGAGCTGCGGACGGGAGGAGGGGCAGGGCTCCAGAAAGGGGGGACTGAGCTGGGGAGGGGGGGGCCGGCCCGCGCAGACCAGGGGCCACCGGGGTGCGGGGAGTGGGGGGTGGTGCCCCTGAACTTGGCCGCCCCGGAGGCTTGTGGTCTTTCCACCGCAGGCTGGTCCGGGGAGGCGCGGGGCGGGCGGCCGTTTCTCCTGGAAGGGCCAGCAGCCCGGTCCCCCGCCGGGGCCCTCGCCGGCCCCTCCCCGAGACCTCGAACGTTCCAAGAGCCCGGGGTAAGAAAGCGCTCGCTCGTTCCTCCCCGCTCCCAAGTGCGGCCCCGTCCGCCTCCTGCTTAACGCCCACAACCTACCTGAGAAGCCGGCGGCATCACCCCCATTTCGTAGGCAACTGATTTATAAAGTCAGTTTATAAACGGGCTTGTCCCAGACCCTCAGGGGGCCAGGAGCGGAGCCAGAACCGCGCTGCGGTGCTCTGGCCCGCGGACTTATTACCGGCTCATCTTTCGGGTGGTGGGTTAGCGTCAGGCTAACTTCTTTCAACTCAGCAGGCCTGAAACCAAGCTGGTTGGCCTTTTCTCTTTGCGAGAGAGCTGGTTCATTCCAAGTCGAGTTGGAACTCCCAGTTATCTTTTCTCGTGCCACCCCCTCTGCTTCCCCCATCTTTTCCTTATCATCTTGTTAGTCTTTGTCTTTTTTTTTTTCCCCCAACCTATCTTTCCAGTCCCACTGCCACCATCTTTCAGCTTTCATTGCTGCAAACCTGCGTTGTTGCAGTAACCTTCAATCCTGACTGCTTCCCCTGTTATTTCATATGCCACACCTCCCCACTTTACTCCAGTTGCCCCCAAACCCTTGCATCAAGCCACTCCCCTGTTCAAACAACCCTTTTAGTCTGTTAAACTGAAGTTGTCTATAGGCTCAAGTCAAACCTCTCTAAGCATGGCATTCAAGGCCATTTGAAACTTCACTTCAGCCCATCTTTCTAACCTCATCTCTCTTGGTTCCCTAAACAGAGGTTATAGACTGATAGCTACAGTTGGAAAATGTGTTTCAATGGTCGCAGAGTTTCTTTTCAAAATTCAAGTTGGGACTTCCCTGGCGGTCCAGTAGTTAAGACTCCGTGCTTCCAGTGCAGGGGGCACAGGTTCCATCCCTGGCCGGGGAACTAGGATCCCATGTGCCGTGTGGCACGGCCAGAAAAGAAATAAAATTAACAAAATTTGAGTTGATATTTAACATTGGGAGATTCCATTAAAGAAAAAACCAAACAGGTTTCCAGCTTTCGATCCATCAAAAGAGCTGGAAAGAGTAGGCCGAGGTTCTTGCCTCCAGCATCTAGTTTGAACCGAGCAGTGGCTGCCCCCTTTTAGATAGGGCTGTGTTTCCCAGTTCACCCTAGTCCCGTCCACTCCAGAATCCTCCCTGTCTCTGAGCCTGAGGATCAGCTGTTGTGCTTGCACTGATGTTTTTCCTAGAATAGAGAAGTAGATTTTGGCTCCTGGGTTTCTATCAAAAGGACTCAAATGGAAAGTAAACCCAGAGGGACCTTTGTGTAAAGACAACAGAGAGAGTAAGCTCCCAGAATCCTTCATGCTTTTGCTTTTCTTTCTTGGACCCCATTTCCATTTGAATTTTCCACTTGCCCTATAGGAACCCTCACATCCAGCTAGATTGCCTCACAGCCTCTCAGATGAACTGGAGGACCATATCTTTGCAGTATCTTCTCCAGTGAGTAGATTCTATTCAGCAGTGTCCTCGGCTTGTTCTCCTATTTTGTGAAACCTTCCCTGACAACCAAACATCCAACCAACCCCATCCGTCTCATCAGCATTTCTGGAAGCCAGGCGCTAGGTTAGATGAGTATGACTAAACCACCATCATTTCTCTCTCCCCTGGATTTCTATGGCCGTGCCTGGCTTATACAGCATGTCTTATACAGCATCTTGCACATGGTAGGCAGTCAATAAATAATTATCAACTGATAAATGGCCCAGTCACACATGTCTTATCCTCCTGGTTAAACTGTAAGATCTTCGAGGATGGGGTCCAAATTGGATCTATCTTTGCACTGCCCTAGCAACCATTACAGTGCCCGGCACATAGCAGACACGTGGTAATGGCTAAGGAAATAGGTGCTGTAAGGAGGTGCCCCAGACAAGCAATAAATACCGAGTTTCAGTCCAGTCCCATGGCTGGAAGCAGCACCCCTTGCTCCCCCAAGCCCCAGAGGAATGGAGAGGCAGCCCCAGAGAAGAGAGAGCAGAGGCTTACTCAGTCCTGAAAGCCAGGAGCACTTCACAGACCCCTCAACCTGGAGGCTCTGCTCAGGATTCAGCTAAAGCTACACCTAGGACCGAGCTGTATCCATGTGACCTTGTGAGTGAAACCCAACCTGATTCTGATTCTGAATTCCAAGTTCTAGAATAACAGCAATGGTTCACATGTACTGAGGCTCCCTCTGAGCCAAGCACTGCCCCGTGCTACACACCCATGGCCTTCCAGCCTCTCCAGGGCCATGGCGTCAATACTGTGAGTATCTCCTCTTCACAGAGAGAAGGCCGAGGCTCTAATGCCTGAGTAACTCACCTAAGGCCACATAGTAACAGGCTGGCCAGGAGCTAAGTCCACGTGGGTTGATTCCAGGGCTTCTGAGCTTAGCACTGTGCTCCTTCCAAACATCTGAGGCTCTATTTAATACCAAAAACTGCACATTTCAGAATGGTTAACATGGTAAATTTTATGTTGTGTGTATTTTAACTCAATTTTTTCTTTCTTTCTTTCTTTCTTCTTTTTCTTCTTTTTTTTGGCTGCACCACGGCATGTGGGATCTTAGTTCCCCAGCCAGGGATTGAACCTGTGCCCCCTGCATTGGAAGCGTGGAGTCTTAACCACTGGACCGCCAGGGAAGTCCCTTAGCTCAATTTTTTAAAAGAAAAAAAAAAATCTGAGACTGAGGAGGACATTGGGCCAGACCCAGGGACTCAAACAGATTAAAAAAAAAAAAAGTCCTGCCCTCACAGAGGTTAAATTTTAAGGAAGACAGAAAAGCAAAATAACAAAGTGGGAAGGGGGCTAGGAAGTGTCAGGGTCAGGGAAGTTGTTGCAGTTTTGGAGAAGGAGGCTGGGCGGGACTTCTTTAAGAAGATGAGCTTTCATGTGAAAGACTGACAGGAAGCAGATGTGTAACAACTGCCTGTCTGCTGCTTCCTTCAAGAACTCTAGAAAGAAGACAACCTAGACCAAGGAAAGCGATTCAGGTGCTATCTGCTATCCTTGACGTATTCCAGGAGGGGGAAAAGAAAACACAAAAAGTGAAGTTGATTCTTTTCCTTCTCAACATTCCCTTTCGTTTCTTCCCATTTTGCCCTAGATCGTTTCTCACTTCTCCAGTCTCCTGCAAGACTCACCTCTATTCTGCTTTGTTTGTCCTTCCTTTCTTTATCCCAGCGCCATCCAGAGTGGCCAAGAAATGAGGTGGCAGAGCAGGGGGTGAGTAGGCAGACAGGGGAGCTAGCGTGCTTCCTTCTATTACATGGAGCCTTGCAGAATGTGAAGGGGTGGCAAGAGCAGGAGGCAGGCAACCCTGGAGGTGACACATCTGGAGATTCAGGAAACATCTGCGGGGCCAGATGGAGAGGATTGAGAGTGAGAGAGGATTAAACCTGCAGAACCTAGGGAAGAAGCAAAGGCGCATGTTGGTTGGTTTTAGTTTTGCTTTTTGTATGCCTCTTTTGTTATAACAGCTTAATTGAGGTAGAATTCACATACTGTATACTTAAAGTGGACAATTCTGTGAATTTTAGTCTAATCACAGAGTTGTGCAACCATCACCATAATTTTAGAACATTTTCATCACTCCCCACATAAACATCCTATCTATGGGGAGTCACTTCTTGTCCGCCCCCTTCCCAATCTCCCCCCTGCCCTTTCACTCCCACCCCTCCCACCTCCCACCCCCTCCACTCTAGGCAACCACTAATGTACTTTCTGTCTCTGTAGATTTGCCTAGGCTGGACATTTTGTATAAATGGCCCAGTTTGGTTTTGGTTTTAGTTGGCTTTTTTTTTTTCCCCTTTTTTTTGGGAGGTGGGTGGGTGACCACTGAAGAGTCTTACAAAGGTGGGTTTGGAACAGTAGAAGTTGAGAAGCTCTTCCAAGGAGACAAAGGTGACAGAGGAAAAGCAGAAGAGGGAAATAATTTGCTTCTGTTTTATTTTTTATTGCTCTATTTCTTCTTTGTTAGTCACCCCAAATGTCAGGAGGAGAGGAATCCTAAGTAAATGAAAGTGGGACGTGCTCCAGATTACGTTGTCTGTTTTTATTTCTGTGAACAATTTTTTTAACCTGTTTTAACACAGTTATGCCTTCTCTTTCCCAGCACTGTAAAGTGTAAAGGGACCAATCATGGAGTCAAGTCAGGAAACCTGGTTCTTCCCATTAGCAGCCTGACTCAGCTCTTCTCAAAGTTTTTTCTTCTGTAAAATGAGGGGGTTAAAGATTATTCCACCTCCTCTCCAGCATCATCTCCTGAGCGGCAGGCAGTCAGCCTTTTCCGTATCTATTGACAGTCCGTATTTCATTTTTAGGTGCCACCCTAGACTCTTCCTCCGTTCCTGGAACTGCTGGGTACAGAAAGTAAGGAGAATGAGAAGATAGCGTCGTAAATTGCTTACAATTTATATAACGGGTCAAATATTTATGAAGAACTTTTATACATGTTACCTGGGCTGTTTCATAGCTAGGAAGGAATACTAGAAGGGACCTTGGGGAACATCTAGTCCAGTCCCTTCACGCCAAGATGAGGAAACAGACCTAGAAATAGGATATAACTTGTCTAAGGCCAAACAGCAAGTGAGTGCCATAGCGGGGCACTATTCATTTACACTTGAGGAAGCCGGAGCCCAGAGACTTCCATGAAGAATAGGGCCTGTCAGTCGGGGACGGCTTCTTGGAGGTCATCTAGAATCCAAAACCTCTTTTAACAGCGGTTTAGAAGAGGTGCCGGCCCCGGCCAGGTTTCTCGGAATTTACTGGACCTGGATCCAGACCTATGGTCTCGCACTGTAGCATGAATGAATGTGATCTTAGGGGACCCTGCCGGCAGAGGCACCTCTACTTGGCGTCGAGCCGGGGCGATTACTCGGGGCGGGGCTCAGGTGTCCTGGCTTTTGAGGTCCCCTTCCCAGGGAGGAGCCTTCAGGATCTCCTCGTAACCCGGCCCGGAGCAGCGGACCGCTTGGGGCGCGGCGCGAGTCCGGGTTGGGGGCGTGGCCCGCAAGCTGCGAACCAATACCAAGCCAGATCGTGAAGGAGTGTACTCGCTCCGCCATTTTTCTCAGCTTCCGGAAAGCCGGGCGGTGACCTAGGCAACCGCCCTAGAGTAAAACCCCCCCTTGCCAAAATTGCTTCGTCCTGTCCCTCTTGGCACAACCAATCGGAAAGTGAAGTCCTTTACTGGGGCAAGAGAAAAAAAAGGACGGCGATTTTTGATTGGTTGGTTGGATGAGTCGGGTACAATCACTGGCGTGACCCTGGGGCTGGGGAGTGGGACCTCGCCCGGGTTGGAAACAGTGAGCCTGGGCCATACACTTTCGAGAAGCTGAGCAGAGAAAGAGCTTTGGTGAACTGAAAATTCCGTGTTTCCAATTCGAAGTAGCTGCTCTCCTAGGTGTGGGCGAAGGTAGTGGGAGACCAAAAACCACGCGATATTGTTAGTTATACTTCTCGGTGGTAGTAGTATTGCGAGGAATACAAACATTTAATGTTTAAATTGAACACTTATTGAGCGCCTGCTGGGTGCCAGACACTGGTCTAGGTGCTTGGGCTCAGTGAGCAAACCTGATTATTGCCTTCTTGGAGGTTGTATTCTAATGAGGGGAGATCATACCTTACGTAGTGCGTTAGAAGATGGGACAAGGCTGTGGAGAAAAAAAAAAGTAGAGCAAGGGGGGGACTTCCCTGGCGGTCTAGTGGTAAATAAGACTCCGCGCTGCCAACACAGAGGGTGCGGGTTTGATCCCTGGTCGGGGAGCTAAGATCCCACGTGCTGCCCGGCCAAAAAAAAAATTAAAAAAAAAAAAGTGAAAAGACAACCTACAGAATGGGAGAAAATGTTTGGAACTCATATATCTGAAGGGACTTGGAGTCATAATAAATAATGAACTCTTACAATTTAACAATAAAAAGATGAATAACACCCCCCCCAAAAAAAAAAAAAAGTAGAGCAAGGTAAGATGGAGCAGGTTGCATCATTAACAAGGTGGCCAGGTTGGACACCAGTGCAAAAGTGAGATCTGAACAAAGAACTGAAGGAGGCAAGACGGTTTGCCAGTGGGCTATCTGGGAGAGTATCCAAGGCAAGAGGGAACATCTGACTGGTATTACTGAAAAACTGCGAGGAGAAAACTGTGGCTGGAGCGTGTGAGTGAAGGGAGAGTGGTGGGAAACGATTGAGGGGACTGGGAGTACAGATCTTACAGGGTCTTGTATGCTTGGCTTTTGCTTTGAAATAGGGAGCCATTGCAGGGTTTCTGGCAGAAGAGTGACATTACCTGACATATTTAAAATAACCCTTCTGGCTGCTGTGTTGGTAATCAATCGAAGATGCAAGGATGGAAGCAAGGAAGTCTGCTAAAAGGTAATTGCAATAATGCATGTTAGGGAATTCCCTGGTGGTCCAGTGGTTAGGACTCCACACTCCTCGGGCTGCCAAGGGCCCAGGTTCATCTCTGGTCAGGGGAAATAAGATCCCACGAGCTGAGCGGCATGGCCAAAAATAAAATAAGGGACTTCCCTGGTGGTCCAGTGGTTAAGACTCCGTGCTCCCAATGCAGGGGCTAGGTTCCATCCCTGGTCAGGGATAAAAGCAGCTTGGTTAAAAAAAAAACAAAAACATGCTAGTGTATAAGAGATGAGGGTAGTTTGGACCAGGGTGGTGGTGGTGTAAGTGGTGAAAAGTGGTCAGATTCTGGATATATTTTGAAGGTAGAGCCCAAAAGGTTTCCCCCCAAATTGGAAATGGGTTATGAGATAAAGACAGGAATTAAGAATCACTCTAAGGATTGTGGCCTGAGCAACGGAAGGAATCGCCATCAACTGACATAGAAAAGGCGTGGGGTGGACCAGACTTGGAGTCTTGGGAAAATCAATATTTACAGGTGGAGTTTTTCAATCAGAGAAACGCAGGGGTGGCCAGAGCACATAACAGGGTTCAGTTAACTTAGTTGAGAGTCAAGAAAGCTTCCTCTCACCTATGTAAGCTACCCCAGTGATTCTCTAATTAATGATGAGGTCATATCAGAATCACTTGGGAAATCTTTTCAATCTAAACCACGGAGGCAATCTTTATTCCCCCAAATCTTGATTATGGTGAGGGGCGGGGGAAGGAGTGGTGCGAGCAGTGGTGTGTGCAGTCAGTCCAGCAAGGAAGACTGAGGCTGATAAAACAGAGGGAGGGAAGGGTATCTACTCTCTAGTAAAGGGCTCATCTTGTGGAACAACTATTTCCTTCCTCCAAGTTGAAATTTAGCCATCAGGTAACAGGACCAGAGAGAAGCATCCTGTCCAGCCTCTAGAATTTTATTATTTTATTTGCAAAAATTATATAACAATGACGTTAATGGGAGACTTCTGGTTAAATATGGTGGTCTGTAAGCACTTTATCTCTGACTTTTCTTAAAACTCCTTTAAAATGAAAGTAAAGACCTTTTCAACAGGTTGAAGTACACAAGACAAAGAGAACTAGAGAGGAAATGAGAGAAGATAAGAGATAAATAATATTTTTTGAAGCTTGAAAGCATAGAACGCTTTCTGGTAAATATGGCAGGCTATTCAGAGCAATCTATTCACTGAAAACAACAAAAATGTGGAATAATAATAATAAATTTTCTTAAAAGTACTGAAGAACAAAGAAGGAATTATCAGACTAAAATTTAGCTGAAAGTGTGAATCCACAGAGGAACTTGAACACAAACTGCTTTTACCCTGGAAGCATTTGCCAAACTAGATGAACTTTAGCAGGCTTCACAGAACAGAAATTCAAGCCCTGCATCTGCCCAGTGCTTACAGAGAGACACCCCCTGCCGTGATCAAACAGGAGTAAACCAGGAGCTGGGAGAAGAAAATACTTCTGAGAAGTTGTGATGACAAGCCAGCCCTGGGGCGGATATGTAGCTCCAAATCACCTCACTTGTGTGGTCAAAAGCAAAAACATCAAGCTATAAATTTAAATTGGCTGTCGATTGCCTGTGTTTGGGCACTGGCAGAAGCAAATACAAATTCCCCCAAATAAGTTTTCAAGGAGAATATACGGATAGAAATATCCAGGGATACAGAGAAATAACCAGAAGAAGAAACCAACCTGCAAACATTTCCTATATTGGAATTATCACACCCAAATTATAAAATACCTCTGATTATTATGTTTAAAGAAATAAAACATAGACTTAAAATATCTGCCAGGGAGCAGGAAATAATAACGCCACCAAATGACCAAGCAGACTTGAAAAGAATCAAATAGAACTTTTAAAAATTAAAAGTACAATAACTGAAATTAAAAACTCTTAACCACTTCCCTGGTGGCACAGTGGTTAAGAATCCGCCTGCCAATTCAGGGGACATGGGTTCGAGCCCTGGTCCGGGAAGATCCCACAGGCTGCGGAGCAACTAAGCCCGTGCGCCACAACTACTGAGCCTGCGCTCTGGAGCCCGCAAGCCACAACTACTGAGCCCGCAAGCCACAACTACTGAAGCCCGCGCACCCAGAGCCCATGTGCCGCAACTACTGAAGCCCGTGCCTAGAGTCCATGCTCCGCAACAAGAGAAGCCACGACAGTGAGAAGCCCACACACTGCAATGAAGAGTGGCCCCCACTCGCTGCAACTAGAGAAAGCCCACGCACAGTAATGAAGACCCAACGCAGCCAAAAATAAATAAATAAAAATAAATAAGTAAATAAATAAGCTGTTTTAAAAAAACATTAATATATAATGTCCTTATTTGTCTCATTACTTTTTTTTGATTTAAAGTCTATGTTTTCTGATAATAATACAGCCAATCCAGCACTGTTTTGGTTACTACTTGCATGAAATATCTTTTTTCATTCTTTTACTTTCATCTAAAGTGAGTCCTTATTTCTAAAGGACTCTTTGTGTTCTTATATCTAAAGTGAGTCTCTTGTAGAGAGCATATAGATGGATCCTTGGGGTTTGTTTTTGTTTTTGTTTTGTTTAATCCAAGCTACTGATCTGTATTTATTTATAAATTTATTTATTTATCTTTGGCTGTGTTGGGTCTTTGTTGCTGAGCGCGGGCTTTCTCTAGTTGCCGTGAGCAGGGGCTACTCTTGATTGCGGTGCGCTGGCTTCTCATTGCAGTGGCTTCTCTTGTTGTGGAGCATGGGCTCTTGGCGTGCGGGCTTCAGTAGTTACGGCACGTGGTCTCAGTAGTTGTGGCTCACGGGCTCTAGAGCACAAGGCTCAGTAGTTGTGGTGTACGGGCTTCGTTGCTTCGCGGCGTGTGGGATCGTCCCGGACCAGGGCTCAAATCTGTGTCCCCTGCATTGGCAGGCAGATTCCACTGCGCCACCAGGGAAGTCCTGATCTGTGTTTTAATAGAAGGGTTTACATTTAGTGTGATTGCTGGTAAAGAATTTACTTCTGTTATTTAGCTATTTGTTTTATGTGTGTCATACATTTTTTGTTCCTTGATCCTTCCAGAGTCAGACTGGAACTTACACCATCAGCTCTCCTGGGTCTGGACTCCTCAGCCTCTATAACTGCACGAGCCAATTCCATGTAATAAATCTCTTTATATATATCTCTATCCTACTGGTTCAGTTTCTCTGGAGAACCCTGCCTAACACGTCATTTTAACCCTTTTGAAGTGCACAATTCATTAGCATGAAATATATTCACAATCTTTTGCAACCATCAACACTATCCATTTTGAAACTTCTTTTTTATCACCCCAAACAGAAATTCTGTCTTCATTAAACAATAACTCCCTATGCCCCTTCCCACTATCCCCTGGTAACCTTTATTCTACTTTTTACCTCTGTGAATTTGCCTATTCTAGGTACTTCATATAAATGGAATCATAACAAATATTTGTCCTTTTGTGTCTCACTTACTTCATTAGCCTAATGTTTTCAAGGTTCATTCATGTTGTAGCATGTATCAGAATTTCCTTCCTTTTTAAGGCTGAATAATGTTCCATTGTGTGTATATACAACATTTTGTTTATTCATTCATCTGTTGATGGACATTTGAGTTGTTTTCACCTTTTGGTTTGTGACTAGTGCTGCTGTGAACATGGGTATACAAGTAAGCCATGCCTTTTTAACTTCATTCTTCATCAAAAGAACTGTGTGGTGGGCATCTAGTTTTTTGGTTTTGTATTTTGTCCAGCACCCCTCCTTCCTTCTGGTCACAGCCCCTCTTTCACTAGGAATAGAAGAGATTCATGGGGATTAGATGACTCCTTATCCCCAATTGTGGCCATTTGGTACCATGCTGGACAAACCAGGGGCAGAGCTGAGGAAACTGAGGTGGAGATGCTCTTTGCAGACTCATTTCCAGCTATTTGGAAATACAACTCTCAGGGAATAAAGCAGACATGAGTAAAAGCATAAGTAAAGTTGGAGAAAGGGGAATTTCCTGGTCCAGTGGTTAGGGTTCCACACTTTCACTGCTAAGGGCACAGGTTCAATCCCTGGTCAGGGAACTAAGATCCCGCAGGCCACGTGGCGCAGCCAAAAAGAAAAAATATGTTGGGTAGAGAATGTCCTGATTCCAGATGCTTCTATGGCCCAGGTGTACTCATTTCCTCCTTGTGATTACTTAAGATATCCCAGGATCCTTCTAACCACCCCCCCTTTTGTCTAAGCTAGTACCTTTGGGGTTTATGTCCCTTGCAACCAAAGGGACAAAAACTGACTACTATGTTCTCTCAACATCCGAATTCCTCCTGTTAGGAGGGAGTGAAGCAGTTTATCTTAGGTCAGATTCTCCCGGAAGCTTAACCTGGGCCAAGGATTAAAGTACAAGTGATGGGGGCTTCCCTGGTGGCACAGTGGTTGAGAATCTGCTTGCCAGTGCAGGGAACGTGGGTTCGATCCCTGGTCTGGGACAATCCCCCATGCAGCGGAGCAGCTAGGCCCATGCACCACAACTACTGAGCCTGTGCTCTAGAGCCCGCAAGCCACAGCTACTGAGCCCACGTGCCACAACTGAGCCCATGTGCCACAAGTACTGAAGCCCACATGCCTAGAGCCCGTGCTGCGCAACAAGAGAAGCCACCACAATGAGAAGCCTGCGCACCGCAGCAAAGAGTAGCCCCGCTCGATGCAACTAAAGAAAGCCCGCGCGCAGCGACGAAGACCCAACGCAGCCAACATAAATAAATAAATAAAGTACAAGTGATGTATTAAGGAAGTGTTCCCAGGCAAAACCAGTAAGGGAGTGAGGTAGGCAGGTTAGCAAGTGTGTTAGCGGCTCTGGGATATAAATAACTCCTTAGAGTTTGTCCTACTTCAGGCCAAGGAGCTGGGCTTTTGTGCGTCACACCAGTCTTTGGCTATAAGCCCCCTTGGGGGAGGGTGGGCATGGTGACATGCAAGTTCCCATGGGGAAAGTGGCTCCAGCATTGAGGGCAAGCATCTGAAGGTTGCAGGTGGAAGCTATTGACAGGAATCCTGCAGCGTTCCGGTTCACAGCACTGGTGGAAGGGATGTGAGGCTCTGAGGGCTGGACAGTAGTGTTCAATCCAGGGAAGGCTGGGTCCTCCCCTTCTTCTCCTGTCCTGCCTGCCCTCCCCACCCCCACATTAGTGGCAGCAGGCCACTGACACCCAGTGATCCCACCATCAAAGCCAAAGTGTGTCACTGCATTTGCATGCTGGGAAGTTGTCAGCTTTTTTTTTTCTTCCTGTTTTCCACAATGCCTCCTGACTGCATGGCGCAGCTTGCAGGATCTTAGTTTCCCCCACCAGGGATTGAATACTTGCCCCTTGGCAGTGAAAGCACAGAGTCATAACCACTGGACCACCAGGGAATTCCCCACAATGTCTTCTAAAGTTCTGCATGAAGAAGCATTCTGTTTACCAAATGTTTACTGGATGGAGAAAAAGAAAGTTTCCTAGAGACCTTTTCTGCACAACAGAGGCCTTGAATGCCAGGAATGGTCAGCCAGGCAACATAACAGTGATTGTAGCAGTGAATTCTGGCTTTATTGAGCACTTACCTTGTGCCAAGCAGCATTCTAAATGCTTTCTATTCATCATCTCATTTAATCCAACAAACTATACAAGGGACAAGGGAAATTCCATTAAAAAAAAAAAATAGCAGGGCCAAGCAAAGAGAAGAGACAGCTTGTGCTTAAAAAACCCAAACTTGGAAATACCATTATTAGCTCCATTTTGCAGATAAGGAATCTAAGCTGAGAGATGGTGGAGCTGGGGTGTGAATCCAGGCTGTCTTGACTCCAGAATGTGAGCTCTTAACCTCACTCTCTAAAAGGTATACTTGCACAACATTGTAAATCAACTATACGGGGTTTAATTCTTATGTGTTAAATAACAACAAAGATCCACGCAATCAAATATTTCATAATACAAGAAGAAACATGAGAAAGTTTTATTGGAAATATTCTAACACGTTTTCCAAACAAATAATCAAAAAATAAATAAGCACATAAAAGATATGAACATATAAATTTTTGACCCTGAAAACAGTGTACCTTCGTTTCAAGTTTCATGGACAGTGATAAAATTCAATAAATATTAAGCTACAGAGAGTATTTTGGTAAATTTTGAAAAGTGGGAGTTCTACAAGTCAGTCTCGGATCAAAATGCCGCAGAACTAACAATAACATAAAACACGCCACTCGGAAACTGAAAAACATAAATAACATCTCAGATTACCCTTAGGACAAGAAGTAAATCAAGGATAAGAAGCAACTTATTTAGAAAATAATAATTTTTTAAAAAAGGAAACAGTCAAAGCTATCTGCAGAGGCATAATTAACAGCATTACATGCTTTTAGTGTCAAAAAGAGAAAAATAAAACAAATGAATTAAGCATGCAAGTTGAGATTTTGGAAAAGAGTATAAAACACTCCCCTGCCCCCAAAATGGGAAAGGAAATATTTGAAATCGAAAACAGAAAAAATGAATATGCCCAGAAGCCTGAGTAGGAGAGATGTGCCTTCTGACCTGTGGACAGAGAAGTACGTTGCTGTGCTCCACGTGAACTTGGTCCTCTGACGTGTGTCCTCAGACCTCCCCCACTTCTCGCTGTCCCACTCTGCCTGATATACTCATCTGCTCCCGAGGCCTCAGCTCCCTTCAGCCCCTTTCTCTGTGTCAGCACGCTTCTTGTACGCCTCGACAGCAGCCTCTACCCGTGCCCTACAATAAACTCTCTCCACTTGTGGCTCCCTTTCTAGCAGACGTGACGTCTTCAGAACAGGAACCATGTCCTCCTCTTCGTCGTCATAGCCTCAGGACCTGGGATGTGGTGGGTCTTGCTGAATGGAAGAATGAGCTGGTGGGCTCAAGCACTGATTCCTGAGTTGCATTTGGTCCCAAGTTGCTTCTGTCCCCAGTGCCCAGCCCCAAGCCCCAAGCCAATGTCACGAGGCCTGGTATGAATTATTCCAACAGTCAGAGAACTAACAATGGAGGATCTGCCTAACAGGATATTTATGCAACCAATAACGACTGTGTTGACAATGTCAATAAAATATGAGGACGCAGGACTTTGATTTTTTTAATTTCCTCTTTTCCACTGAATAATCCTCTACCCTCAAGGCCTGATTCAAATGCCACCTTCTCAGGGGACCTTTCCTGATTTCTCCAACTAGAAACAATCTTGCCTTTCCTGGGCTTCCAGAGCATCTGCCCCTCCCTCTGGCCTCTTAAAATGTCCACTTTTGGTTGTTTGTGTCTCCATCCAAACAGGTGCCGACACCCTTTGGGCAGAACTGCAGGTCCCCTGCACAGCACCACCCGTGCTAAGGAGAGGATGCACTGAGATGTTCTTCCAGACGCGACCCACCTCCCCGTGCATGTGTGGGTGTGGGGAGGGGACGACATACAGGTTTAAATGGGCAGTTGCCCGGGGGACAGAGACCACGCTAAACTCAAAGCAGGCTGGGGCAGAGGTCCCTAAACAGACTCTCACAAACCTCAGAGACCAACCCCTGCACACCTACACTTTGCCTGGCTCAAAAGGTTCAAACCCCCCGCCCACCCCCCCAAAAAAATAGCCTCCAGCCAAAATGAGGCAAGGAGATGGGGGTTTGCTGTCACATTACCTGGGGCTGATAAGTGCAGCTGGGGCAGATGTTCGGATCATCTTTTTTTGTGCCCAGATGGACAAGGAGAGGGCATTTAGGTGCAGGTGGCCATCTGAGCAACTCCAGTGGCAAAAGAGAAACCGATTTACCTTAGAAAGAACCGTAGCATTAGCTACTGTCATGACCTTCCAAATCATTCCCGCTTGGCTCTCAGAACGATCTTTCTAAAACTCAAATCATTCCTTGTCATTCACTGCCCTACTCAGAACCCTTCAATGCTTTCCCAGAGCCTTCAGGATTTGGCCTGACATTCCAGGCTCCACGGGATCTGACCCCACAGACCCGTCCATTGCCATCTCCTGCCGCGCACCTCCAGACCTCTAAACAGTGAACTCCCTCAGGATTCCCCTGCCTGATCCCTCTCTCTCCTCTACACTTCCCTCTCACGGCATTTCATCCAGGACCGTGGATTCAGAAATCATCCATCTGTGGCAGTCCTAAATTTTCTTCTGGTTTGGACTTCTCTCATCAGCTCCAGAACAATATATCCAATTGTCTACTTGACTCCTTCACTCAGATGTCAAAGACATCTCAAACTCAACTGTCTAAAATACCCGACCCCCTCACTCTGCCTGTCTTTCCCACGTCAGTAAACGACTCCACCATCCCTGCAGCCACTTCGGTCACTCCTGACTTTTCCCTCTCTGATCTCTCACACATTCACCCCCCACCTGCACCCGCTAAGTCCTGCCGATTCTACCACCAAAGTTCCTCCAACGTCCATCCATTCTCTCCATCCAATGTCACCGCCCCAGTCTAAGCCACGTTTCCCTCCTGAACTACACGAGAGCTTCCCATCAGGTGTCCCTATGTCTGTGCCCCTACGACACACTGTCACACAATAAAAGGTGGTCATATGTGCAAACAATCTTGCTACTTTACTGAAGTGGGGGATAAAAACCAGGCTTCTGGGCTTCCCTGGTGGCGCAGTGGTTGAGAGTCCACCTGCCGATGCAGGGGACACGGGTTCGTGCCCCGGTCCGGGAAGATCCCACATGCCGCGGAGCGGCTGGGCCCGTGAGCCAGCTGAGCTGAGCCTGCGCGTCAGGAGCCTGTGCTCCGCAGCGGGAGAGGCCACAACAGTGAGAGGCCCGCGTACCACAAAAAAAAAAAAACAAAACAAAACAAGGCTTCTAGTTTTAAGGGGCTCTCACTGCCCAAATCTGGAGCAATTTGAGCACCAAAATAAGTAAGGTTAATAACTATAAAACTATTGGAAAATAATATAAATCTCAAAGTCCCTACTAATAATAAATATTAAATAAGTAGGCAGAAGAATGTCAAGTGGAGGGAGTCCTGGAGTTGAAGTCATCATTTTGTAACCATCGTAATAAAGACTGATCTGATTCAGGCAAGAATCATGAAGAGATAGTCAATCTCATCTATTTAATAATCTGTGGAATAGGGTAGCTGCATGGTTGTAATGTATCTCCCTGACGGCTTATCAGTTATGAGGGAAAAATTTTAACTAGAGATTGGAGAAATCAGACAAAATCACTAAGGAGTAGACAGATATTGTGTGCCTCTTGCTGTCACACTGAGAAGGATACGACAACATTTATGCAGTCTTCCAGCCGGGAATTCTTAACCCATATATGATAATGAACAAACAGTAGACAAAGCTCAAATGAGGAACATTCTATTAAAGGGGAAGATGGCATTTTTCTACCATGTCAATGTCATAAAAGACAAAGGCTAACTATTCCAGATTAAAGGAGACTAAAGAGAAATGACAATTTAATGCAACACATCGTTTCTAGCCTGGATTCTGGACTAGAGGGGAACATACTACATCAAGGATATTACTGAGACAATTGACAAAGTGAATGGTAAATTAGGTACCATATTGCATCAATGTCAAATTTAGTGAAGTGGATAACTGTACTGCACTGGGGCAGGAAATTCTAAGAATTTAAGGGTAAGAGAACAAGATGTATGCAACTTATTCTCAAATAGTTCAGAATAAAAGTCACATGTATATACTACATCTAGAGGGAGAACCATTAATTTTTAACAGATGAGTTGGGAGTAGAGGACATACGGATGCCCTTCGTACTTTTCCGTAACTTCAAAATTACTTCCAAATAAAAAGTTAACCCAAAAAACCCAGGCTCCTTACCATGGCCCACAAGGCACCTGCCACCGTCCCCAGCCAACCAGGCCAGTCTTGTCTTGCCCACATGCCCCGGCATACTCAGAGCCATAGACACGAGTTGCCTTTCGGTTTTCCCAACACACCACATTCTTGTCCACCTCTGGGTCTTTGTACATGTACCTACGGTTGCTTCTATGTGGAATTCTCTCAGTTCTCAGGAATATAGTAATTGTCACTTTCTCCAAATGGCCTTTGACCCCCTCCCCCCACCCAGTATAGATTTACCACGTTCTTTCATAGCACCCTGAACATTTCCTTCATGATACTTGTCACAGTTTGTAAGAGCTGGTATTTGGGGAGGATTGCTTGAGGTCCGTCTTCTCTAGTGGCCTGAAAGCTCCCTGAAGCCAGGGATCCTGTCTGTTTCATTCATGATTGTGTCCTCCACCCCTATTAGACCAGGCCCACTGCCAGGCACTTAGCAGACAGTTGATTAAACGATGCATTCTACCCTCCAAGTTCACCGCCAAACCCATGGCAGCTCTCAAAGCACACCCCCCACAGTCCCTCTCCAGCCCCAAGAACTGACTCAAGAGGCTTTATCTAGGAAGACTTCTAGGGTTCCTCGCCACTACACCAGTATTTGAAACTAGGAGGCCATGGTAAGGAGGAAGGGAAACTCAGGAGGCGAGGCATGTTAAGGGGGAGAGGATGAATTTGGTTGGGAGGCTGGAACGTCAGAGGGGATGTCAAGGAGGCAGTTGGCTGGATTGAGCTGGTGCTCAGAGGGGCAGTCTGGATTAGAAGGAGAGACGGGGAATTCCCTGGCGGTCCAGTGGTTAGGACTCTGCACTTTCACTGCCGAGGGCCCAGGTTTGATCCCTGGTCAGGGAACTAAGATCCCACAAATCGCATGACGCAAAGAATTAAAAAAATATAATAAAAAAATAAAAAATAGGAGAGATGACTGGCAGCTGAAACTGTGGACATAAAGATCTCTCACAGTCCTGTACAAAAGAAAAGAGTCCAAGGATGGGGCCCAGAAAACCTGGACTTAAGGGCTAAGCAGAGAAAAACATCCCTGGAAGCAAAGAAACAGTGTCCAGAAAAGTAGGCATAGTGTATGGGGAGAGAGAGTTGTTACAGAAGGCAAGAGAGGAGGCCACTTGAGGCACTAAATCCTATACGTCTGTGTTTCCTTCTTCCTTGTTCAAGCTCAGCATCTGGCACCCGGTGAGTTGAGGAAGCCTGGCGGAGGCTAAGGGTTTGGACTTGGTCTGAATCTTGACTCCACAACATATAGGCTATGTGACTTTGGGCGATGGGCTTAACTTTCCCAGACTCCAAGCCCTCAGCTACAGAACGGGAGTAATGCTAGTATTTACTTTATGGGGCTGCTGTCAGGATTACACAAGATCATCTTTGGAGAGCCCTTTGATTCGTGTTTTGTCCACAGTCTAAGAATGAATGAGCATCATAAGTGCACACGTGGCAGGAGCAGGATGCACTGGTTCCGGCTTATAGAATTGTTTCCTAAGTTCAGCCAGTAAGAGGGCTTCAGACAACAGTCAAACAGCCCCTCACCACCTTCTATTACACGCCCCCTTCTCTTGATTTGATCCCTATTAAACAAACCTATGGTGGGCAGGCTCTGTTAAATATTGTCCTTTCTCCAAAGCTTCCTTCTGAAAACTGGCTTTCCCCAAAGTGTGCCCACAGTCAGATGATGCTGGAGTTTGCCTACCTGATTGCAACTAAACCTTCTTTTCCAGGTAACCATGGTGACACTGCCTCCTCAACACAGCTACCTTCTGTGGGTACAGGTAGGTATTCTTGGGCTCCTTACTGGGAGAAACCACTGATGTCTGCCAGGAGCTTCTGGCCATCTCATCTCTGACGGAAAGGGAAGTGTGTGGATGACCATTTCACAGCTTAGAAAGCACTTCCACAGTATAACCTCCCTTTCATCCTCACAACTGCCCTGTGAGGTAGTAGATACAGCAGGTAATAACTATACTGGTCCACACACATCAAGCATTCACAATGTACCATGCTCTGTGCTAAGTGTTTTTATAGGTGATCTCATTTGAACTCACCAAAATCCTATGAAATGGGTTCAATCAGTTTTTCCATTTTACAGAAGAGAAAAAATGGGGCTCAGAGTGGTTAGACCTTGCCCCAGATCAAAGAGGTAGTAAGCAGTGGATTCAAACCTCAGACTGTCTGACTCCAAAGCCACACTTTTAACCCTTCTTCAGTACCGCCTCACAAAGCAAGCATGTTATTTCGCAGGTATCATTCTATCCATTAGATTGAAGCTCAGAGAGGTAAAGTGACTTGCCCAAGGTCTCACAACCACGAACTGGCAGAGCTGGAATCCATAATTGGATCTTCTGACTCTGAGGTTCCTGAAACCATGAAACTTCAGTGACTGGGCTTTATGCTATATAGGATAATTATTTCTGCAGCGTATTTGCCTTGCCAACCCTACTCAGCTCAGAAGAGTATTTTGATGCAGGAAGTCCTTCCCGACCATTTTCAGGAAATCTGTGTTTTTGTTTTTGGCTGCACCCCGCAGCATGCAAAACTTCCAGGGAAGTCCTGAAATTTGTGTTTTTCTGAATCCCAAAAACAATCAGTCAAGAAATTGGGGGCTTCCCTGGTGGCGCAGTGGTTGAGAGTCCACCTGCCGATGCAGGGGACACGGGTTCGTGCCCCAGTCCGGGAAGATCCCACATGCCGCTGAGCGGCTGGGCCCGTAAGCCATGGCCGCTGAGCCTGCGCGTCCGGAGCCTGTGCTCCGCAACGGGAGAGGCCACAGCAGGGAGAGGCCCGTGTACCAAAAAAAAAAAACACGCACCTAGAGCCCATGCTCCACAACAAGAGAAGCCACCCAATGAGAAGCCCGCGCACCACAACTAAGACTAGCCCTCTGCTCGCCACAGCTAGAGAAAGCCCATGAGCAGCAACGAGGACCCAAAAAAAAAAAAAAAAAAAAAAAAAAAAAATTGGGAAAACAGGAAAAACTATTATAATTCTCCTGTGAGAACGAATGCTTAACAATAAACATCGAGGAATTCCTGGTTTGAAGGAATACAATTATGTCAAGTAAAAAGCACGGCACAAGAATGAAACGCTGACAGAGTCCAAGGTTAAGGTAGACATTTCTGGAACTTGGGACTGAAGTACATAGGAGATAAGTGATCACAACTAATCAGTCTTTTTTTTTTGTAGCTGTTGCCATGTAAAAAACGTATTCGTGGGAATTCCCTGGCGGTCCAGTGATTAGGACCCCACACTTTCACTGCTGAGGGCCTGGGTTTGATCCCTGGTTGGGGAACTAGGATCCCACAAGCCACCACAAACAAACAAATAAAAAAACGTATTCGTGGCCCTACTTGTTGTTAACAGTGAGTCATTCTCACAGATCAAAATATTAACCTGTTTACATGTATTGTATATCTTATACAAATCCTATGAATGATGTTCTGAGAAGTAAAATGTTTTAGAAACAAGTCCTTAAATTGGCAATTTCAACACATGGTTCTGTGTAGTGTAGTTGATCTTGTTGAAGGTTTAAACATTTTGTTATCCAAATACTACCCAGCAGTGTTCTCTGGTATTTTCCTGGTTTTGAATATTTGCTATAGCCTACAGTTCTTTGTAACTACTACTAAATGTTTATTTCTTATTTATTAAAAAAATATAAAAAGCTATAAAAATACAGAATAACATGACTTCAGGAATTCCTAAGAATTCCAATTTTTCAATCCCCAATCCTAGATTGATATGTGTTGGGAATTTAGAAACCTTAGCCCAGAGAAACTCGATGACCTTCCTAAGCAATCCAGTGGGATGGCAAACTGGGGAGAGGCCATCTTTCTTGGCCTCCAGGAAGATTCCACACAGAAGCTGGCCCTGCCGCAGAGCTTCCCTGGTCAACATCCCTCCAAAGGCAGAGGTCTGAGAAGAGGTCAGTTCAGGGAGTCGGGGGCTGAGCCTGAAGCCTTGACCTTGGCATATGGAATATCTCTGGCGTCTCAAGTTGCATTTCAATCTTGGCACAAATATTCACTTTCATTCCTGGGAGTATCTGCTCACTTTAGTATAAAAAGTGCTTTATGTAATTACCACGAGAAAAATGAATGCTTCATAAGTAGATGTCCTGTCAAAGCTGCACCCTTCACTCGTGTACCGGCAGGAGAAGCAGCGCCGTGGGGCGGGCTGTGGAGTCGGGCAGGCGGACCTGGGTCTGAATGCTGGTTCTGCCACATACTGGCTGTGTGACTTTGGGCCGGTCCCTTAACCTCTCTGAGACTTAGTTTCTCCTTCTGTAAAATGCTGATAATGAGAACCCCAATGGCACAGGAGTGTGGTGAGGATTGAATGAGGTCATTCCCATAAATCACAAAGCCTGGCACGGAGTAAGCCCTCAACCAATGGGAGACGTGATTATTTCGTAGTACGATGGGCCCAGCAGTGGAGTGGGCAAGCGAGAACTCGGTGACGTCCATTGGAACCGTGCAAAGGGCTCACTTGCCCCGGGCCTTCTCCAGGTGGGGTCTGTTGGGGCGGCTCAGGGTTGTGCCAGAAGCTTCGTGAGCTCCCCGCCAGCCAGCCCAGGCCACCTTCCGCATCCCCAAGTGGGCGAGGCGGGCGCCTGGGCGGGCAGGCCTCCGAACCCGTGGGCTCCTGGGGAACTGGCGAGGCTGGCCCCGCCGGGAGGTCTTGCTGCAGGTCCTCCAGGGATCAATGGAACCCACCCGCAGGGGGGCATCCGTGGGCCTTCAGGGAGGCAGTAGGGAGGGGGTGGGGAGATGGGCGTGTGATGCAGGGTCTCTGCGCTTGTGCTGCCTCCCCGGGCCTCAGCCTGAGGCTGGGCAGAAGCCCGGGCGCTTCCCGTGCAGCCCCTCCCGGGGTGGAGGCCGGGCGCGCACCCAACACTCTGGACCCTCTGGCTGCGATGCGTCCTCAGGCACTCGATGTGGTCTGATTGTGCCCGAAGCCCTTCCCACACTTGGGGTGTCGTTGAGCCCGCTCTGAGCGGGTGCCGGTGGCGAGCCAGATGGGTGCTGTGGCCTTAGGTTCGGGTCAGGCTGGGGCCACTCGCCCCCGATGATCCCGCGGTGGCTGTGGAGCTGGGAGGCTCTCTGCACCCTCGGGGGGCACGGGTGGGTGGCTGGATCTTGGGGCAGCCAAGGGAAGCCTAAGGGCCTCGCCTTGCCTGGGGAGCCGGCTCACCTCCCCTTCCCCTGGGGGGTCGTCCTCGGTGCCCTCGGGGCCTTGCTTCCTCCCACGGGAGCTCTGGGGTCCTGAGGCACCGCAGAACTGGGCCGGGCGTTTGTCCGGAGGCCCCTCCTGGGAAGGAGCCGCCTGAGGGGCTCTGTTTTCAGGCCTTTCTCGTGGAGGGCTCTCCTGGTCATCCTCACTCCTGAATCCTGCAGTGAAGAAAGAAGAAGCTGTAGTGTTTTCTTTTCTCCTCACCCCAGCCAAGACCAGGAAGACCCTGCCTTGGGAGTTCTGAATGGGGCAACTTGGTGGAAAGTCTTTGTAAACGATGTATTTCTGACAGCGGGCAGAGGTGGAGGCCGGGCCCTGTGGGAGCTCAGTTTCTGAAATTTGATAGAGCCGGGCAGCTCTACACTTATTTTCAGTGTGATTTCAGGCAAGTTACATAACCTCTTACAAAGTCTCAGTTTGTTCAGCTATCGGGTGGGTAATAATAGTTAAGGGCAGCATCACGGTAGCTACAGACTGTCAGGAAGGCAGGGCACAGCAGCGATATGTTAAAATTGGAAAGATCAATATTAACCTGTAATGGGGACTTCCCTGGCGGTCCAGTGACTAGCACTCCACACTTTCACTGCCGAAGGCCCCGGTTAGTCCTTGCTTGGGGAACTAAGATCCCACAAGCTGCCCCGCACAACAAAAACAAAAACAAAAAACAAAACAAAACAAACAAACAAAACCCAAAAAAACCTGTACCTAAAAGAACACTTCTTTCTACCAGGTGAGGTCCAGTACCCCGCTACTAACTCTCATGTATACCCCTAATGCCCAGATGTTGGTGTCATATTATTTACCATTAAAATAACCAGGAGTCCTAGGAGGGTAGTGGATTCCATTTCTTGATACAAGAAAAATCAGGATGGGTCTACAAGCATCCTGTTGAGGCCAGAAAGCAAGGATATTTTCAAGGATGTCAGGGGTAGTGTTACAAAGAGAAAGACGCTAAGTAAATGGACTGCCATTGTCCAAGCTGTAACGATTTGAGCACCCTAAAAAATATGACGATCGTTATGCTTAAGGGAAATATCTGGAAAAGGCTGTGAGACCCTAAGCTACCCAAAACTATAGTTAATATCAAGTCTTCAAAAAGGTAGTTGTACTACCTTTCTTAGATAAAGAAAGGTGATGAGAATAGATATGTATAATTTTGATGCTTTTTATAAGTAGGAGAGTGTTAATATATGGAAATTTTGTTTCTTCTATTCTTCCTCTATTTATAAGGCATAAATAGGAACTCATTTCTATCTGTGCAAGGAGGAAAGAATAGACCCAGGGAACTGTGAGTCCAGTGACCCTGGAAGAACAGGGTTACCATGACTGGACAGCACTGATGGATACATATAGTAACCAGGTAGGAAATTTCAACGCTCTATTCCTATAGGATGATATACCCATTTGTCCTGATGAGAACTAACTTAAACACACTGTCTCATTTCCTAAGAGATGATACGCAAAGGAGCTTTAAAAAATACCGATCTGGGCTTCCCTGGTGGCGCAGTGGTTGAGAGTCCGCCTGCCGATGCAGGGGACACGGGTTCGTGTCCTGGTCCGGGAGGATCCCACATGTCGCGGAGCGGCTGGGCCCGTGAGCCATGGCTGCTGAGCCTGCGCGTCCGGAGCCTGTGCTCCGCAACGGGAGAGGCCACAACAGTGAGAGGCCCGCGTACCGCAAAAAAAAAAAAAAAAAAACGATCTATAGGTCTCATCAAAAAGATCCCTGGATTCTATGATAAGCGATTAACATTCAGGCTATCTAAAGAACTCCCACAATATAAAAACAATAAGACAAACAACCCGATGGAAAATGGGCAAAAAACTTGAAAAGACACTTCTCGAAAGAACATACACAAACTGACCAGCAAGCATATGAAAAGATGCTCAACATCACTAATTATTAGTAAAATGCAAATCAAAACCATGAGATGCCACCTCACACTCATTAGGATGGCTACTATTAAAAAAAAAACAAACAGAAAATAAATGTTGGTGAGGATGTGGAGAAATTGAAACCCTTGTTCACTGTTGGTGGAAATGTAAAATGGTGCAGCTGCTATGGAAAATAGTATGGTGGGCCCTCAAAAAAGATCCAGCAATTCCACTGCTACTGGGTATATATCCAAAAGAACTGAAAGCAGAGTCTCAAAAAAAATATTTGAACACCCATGTTTATAGCAGCATTATTCACAATAGTCAAGGGATAGAAACAACAGATGAATGGATAAACAAAATGTGGTATATACATGCAATGGAATATTATTCAGCCTTGAAAAGGAAGGAAATCCTATCTGACACATGAATTAGCATAGGCCCGTACTTCTGGCCATTTCTCATGCCGGACATAGTCAACAGCCAAAATGCACTGCTCGAAGTTCTGTCCACTGTGAGGATTTTTCTTCACCACTGTCCTCCAGGTTCACCCAGCTGGGGACCGGGGGCTGTAGCTGTCCACTGTCAGATCATAACGGCCTATCATCCAGACTCATCTGTAAACAGGCTTGAGTCTTCATCAGTCAGCTGGGTGTAAGGGACACCCCAGAAAGTCATAGCCAGGGATTGAGGGAGAGAAGACCATGCAACAGGAGCCACCTGGTCCTGTAAATGGCTCGCACCTTCTGGACCTTTCCAAGCCTGGTCTCTTATATCAAGTGATGATGGATTGCTGCTGTGCACACCCAACCTCCTGGTTGGGTTGGTCAGACAACACCCCATTCATGATGAGAAGCTCAGGTTGCATGGTCACCTGATGTTACCTTGTTAGGTGTTCAGTTCCTACCAAGTCCCAATAGCAAGCCAGAGACTGTTGCTGAAAAGCAGAATAGTTATCTATAGAAAAGAGCCTACACTTATCAAAAGTCCTATGAGTCTGTGCTTTGATTCCGCTTTTGGTGCTTGCTGGAGTATCACTGGCTCTGGGGGAATCATAAATACCAAGAGATAGGGCAGCTGTAATGCAGCCTGAACATGTCACAGAGCCTTCTCTTGCTCTTGTCCCTACTCAAAACTGGCACCTCCCAGGTGACTCTATTGATGAGATACACTGCCTCCAAAATCCAAATAGGCCTACCAGGCACTGGGCCTCTTTTAGGGGGAGTAGGTTGTATGAGGAGCAATTTGTCTTTCACCTTGGAGGAGATACCTTTTCATACTCTAGGCCACTGCATCTCCAGAAACTTCACTGAATCTTTAGTGGGGCTTATCTCCCACTTTCTAGTTTGCATATGTCTTATTAGGGCAATTAAAGTACTTGTTACTTGCTGCTCATCAGATCCAGTAATGTTGTCAATATAGTGGACCAGTGTGGTGTTTTGTGGGATGTTAATGATTAAGATCTTTGCAGACTCTATTACGGCAGAGCGGAACTGACAGAGCCCTGAGGCCACCTGAAGTTACATGGTGGCCTTGCCAGCTAAAAACGAAACCACTCTGGTGGACCTTGCATACTGGTATGGAAGAGAAACCAAGTTGATAGCTGCATACCAAATACCAGGGGAAAGGTACTAAATTTGGGACAGCAGCTGCAATTGGAAGTGTCACCTGATTAAGTTCATGAAGGTCCACTGTCATTTTCCATCTGACTCCTGCACGGGCCAGACTGGTGGGTTAAATGGGTATGTGATAGGTCTCACTACCCCTGCTTCTTTCAATTCTTTGGCATGAATCTCTGCACTTCTCCCAGGGAGGTGGTATTTTTACTGGTTTGCTGTCTTTGTAGGAAGTGGGACTTTCACTTAGCCCTCCTTGCCATATTGGTCCCCAGTCTGTGGGTCAGAGACCCTATGTGGGGATTCTGCCACTATGACAGTTTTCAATTTATTGCCTCTCAGCTCCAAATTCAGGCTCTAGTATCTGCTCTGAGATACTGGACTGGACTATTTATGCATTTCTCCTGGCAGTTAAGCTTTGTCAGTAGAGGGCGCTAGAGGGACATTGAAAGAGGAAGGGGATGCTTTCCCTGGCTCTGGTCCTGTTGAGGTTTGGTTTTTTCCTTGCGCTTGCTGCACAGTTTTGCAGGGCCACATCCAGTGGTTCCCTGCCTTAGATGTGTGTGAGTGAGGAGTCCTTTGAGGAGCTCGCAACCCCCAACTTGCAACCACCTTGCCGCACCCACTCTACCCCCAAGTGGTCACCACAGACCCCAGACCACAAGCTGACTTTGCAGTGAGTGGACTCTTGATATTTCAGACTTCTTTTGCACCTCACGAGGCTTTCTCTAGCACTGATCTCCGGCAGAGCAAGCTTTCTCCAACACTTGACTTTGGTAGCAGTCTGGTTTTCTCCAGCACTCTGCTCTTACCGAGTGCACTTTCTCTAACGACAACAGTGCTTGATTCTTGGTGCAGCTTTCTCCAGCACTGGGCTCTCCCTGATTATACATCTAGCTCTTGACTGCACAATGGTATGACTTTATACAGTGCTTGATCCCTGTACTGGCAAAGCTCTCTCCAGCACTGGGTTCCTGTACAGAACACTGCCTACAATCTTGGTTCCAGCAGTGCTGGAACCCCATGAGGGCAAATTTCATGCATGACATGAAATTTCATGCATGACACCCCAGAGGGCAAATTTCCAGGAAGTCCCATTGGTGAGGCAGTCAGCGACTTCTCTGCCATGCCCTTTCAAGTGAAGTCTGGATCTCAGCCTGGTGGGAGAGGACTCTTCCTTGGGCTCTCTATCTCAGTCCTAGAGAGAGTAGCTGATCTTAACACCTCTGTTTCTGTATTCTTTAGAATTGTCTTTAGCTCTAATTAGCCAATTCCCTAATATTCCAATCCCCTGTTAATAATTGTTTATGTTAAACCTTCCCATTGTGGCTTCTTTCTCCTGGTTAGACCTTGATTGATATAATAATTGGTACTGGGATGGTCCCAGGAGAAAGACTCACAAAGATGGGATTTTGCAATGATATGGTCATACCCTTGAGTTTGAGCACAGTGCTGAGCTCCTAACCAACGGGAAATGGGATGGTAGCAATCCACGGTATGCAGTGGCATCACAGTTAATCAAACTGTCACCTGTGGTTGATTGTGATAAGGTGCCAACTGAAGCTCATGCCTTGGGAGCCCAGCTGGCTGCTGCCCTTGACTCCTACAGCAGTAGTAATGACTCAGACCTGTGGTGTAGGATGGATTCTTTGCAGTGCACTTGGGTGATTACAGAGAGAAAATGACAAACTCGGGTCTCTTGACTTCCAGCACAAGTCACAATCTGAGAACCGGGATACTTACATGACAGTCCTAAAACTATCTTTTAATTATGTAGACCCAGGGCTGATATCGCCAAAAGTCAAACACAAAATTTAATTGTGTAAGTTGATGATTTCTAAGGACAGTTGAATTCACACTCTTATCAAACCTGTCATGGGAAAAGTAGGGTATCAATCAGGAAAGAATAAGGTCCAGAAATTCGGAAGGGTGCATCTGGTTGGAATCAGATGAAGCAGACAATATTGAACTCCCAAGTCATTCTGAGTCTCCTTTGCCGGTGGAAATAGCTTGCTCTTCTGTGTCTGATGAGAGTAGCTGTTCTCTGTCTGAAAACCCTGTGATAACCTCACCTGGGGCAAATGCCTTGAAAGGGGGTGCTCATTCCACTCAAAATTCACCACAACTACCCTGTTGCCTCTAAGCCTTTAACAAGGGTCAAGTCTCAACACATTTCAGGAAGACAGGTACACACCATGATCCAGGAAGAAACAGCTTTTACACATCAAAAGAATAGCAACACACTGCTAATATGTTGGCAGAAAACTGAGGAGTGTGTGAGAATGGATTCTAAGGGTGTCAGACCAATGAGGGTAGAATATAACACTAGATAGGGCCACACTCACTTATATGGGTGTGTTTACTAAAGATCCCAGATTTAATGTGCTAGCTCACACACCTGAAGCTGGCACTGAGAAGTTACTTGGTTAGCTGACTGAAATTTAGACCTAATAGTGGTCTACATTTAGTGAAGCTGAGATACTAGAATTCTCCTGGCATCCCACAGAAGAGAGAATCCAAAGGCTTGGGTGATAGACTGATTTATCATGTGCAATCTGTCAACTGCATTCAGTGAGAGGACCCAGAGACAATTCCTTTGCTAAAACATTGAAGGGAGCATCTCCATGCTTGAAAAGCTCTCTGGTTATTCTTCTTTGTAGGCCAGGTATGACTGTAGGGGGCATCACCATTTATTTGGACTCCCTGCTATAGGTGGGTATCATGGGATCCAGGTAAGGTGGACACATTAACTGTAGAGGGCAGCAGGGACCACCAGGCAATCTGATTTCTTGGCTAGCAGAGATCTTTGGCAATGGTATTTGTTCACTGTCCCTAGCAATGAAATAAATGGGAAACCTACTCCACTATTGTTGGATTTGTTTCCTTCTTGACCTTCTATCTAGTTATTTCATCCATTATTGAAAGTACAGTATTAAAGTCTCCAACTATTATTGTTGAATTGTCTATTTCTCCCCTCAATTATGTCAGGTTTTGTTTCATGTATTTTGGGGTTCTGTTTTTAGGTACTTATATGTTTATAATTATTATGTCTTCCTGAGGGATCAACCTTTTTATCATTATAAAATGTCTTTTGCATTATAAAATGTCTCTCTAGTAACAAGTTTTGTTTTAAATTCTGTTTTGTCTGGTAATTAGTATAGCCACTCCACATCTCTTATAGTTGCTTTTGCATAGCATATCTTTTTTTATCCTTTTACTTTCAACCTATTGATGTCATTGATTATAAAGACAGCATATAGTTGGATCATGTTGGTTTTTTAAAATCTATTCTGCCAATCTCTATCTTTTGACTGCAGTGTTTAGTCCATTTACATTTAATGCAATTGCTAATAGACAGGATTTATATCTGTCATTTGGCTATTTGTAATTTATAATTCTTTTCTTTTTTGTTCCTATGTTTCTCCACTACCACTTTCTTTTTGTGTTAAATATTTTCTAGTATTCCATTTTAATTCCCTTGTTTTATTCTGTTCTTTTGAGTTACATTTTTAGTGGTTTCCCTGGGAATTACAATTAACATCTCTACTTAAAACAATCTAGTTGGGCTTTTCTGGTGGTGCAGTGGTTAAGAATCCGCCCGCCAATGCAGGGGACACAGGTTTGAGCCCTGGTCTGGGAGGATCCCACATGCCGCAGAGCAACTAAGCCCACACACTACAACTACTGAGCCTGTGCTCTAGAGCCTGCGAGCCACAACTACTGAGTCCACGTGCCACAACTACTGAAGCCCATGTGCCTAGAGCCCGTGCTCTGCAATAAGAGAAGCCACCACGATGAGAAGACTGTGCGCCACAATGAAGAGTAGTCCCCACTCACTGCAACTAGAGAAAGCCCGCACGCAGCAACGAAGACCCAATGCAGCCAAAAATAAATAAATAAAATAAATTTATTAAAAAAAAAACAATCTAGTTCATGTTAATACCAACTTAATTTCAGTAGTGCATAAAAACTTGCTCCTATATAGCTCCCTTCTCTCACTTGTCCTTTGTGCTATTACTTTTATTTTTAAATTAATTTATTTATCTTTGGCTGCTTTGGGTCTTCATTGCTGAGCGTGAGCTTTCTCTAGTTGCGGTGAGCAGGGGTTACTCTTCGTTGTGGTGCGTGGGCTTCTCATTGCGGTGACTTCTCGTTGTGGAGCATGGGCTCTCAGTGCGCAGGCTTCTGTAGTTGTGGCTCGCAGGCCTCTGTAGTTCTGGCTCACGGGCTCTAGAGCGCAGGCTCAGTAGTTGTGGCGAACGGGCTTAGTTGCTCTGCAGCATGTGGGATCTTCCCGGACCAGGGGTCAAACCTGTGACCCCTGCATTGGCAAGCGGATTTTTAACCTCTGCACCACTAGGGAAGTCCCCTTTGTGCTATTATCGTCATACACGTTATGTCTTTATTTATTACAAGCCCATAAACACAGTTTTACAATTATTGCTTTTTGCAGTTGTCTTTTTTTTAAATTATTATTATTTTTATTTTATTGGGGTATATTGTTTTACAGTGTTTGCAGTTGTCTTTAAAATATAAAAATTATAAACAAAATATATTTATACTGTCTTTTCTATGTACTTATATAGTTTCCATTATTGATGTTCTTTATTTCCTCATGTGGATTTGAGTTACTGTCTAGTCCTTTCATGTCAGCCTGGAGGAGTCCCTCTGAATTTCTTGTAAGGTAGGTCTGCTAGGAACAAATTCTCTCCATTTTTGTTTATCTGGGAATGTCTTAATTTCTCCTTTATTTTTTTGAAGGATTGTTTTGCTGGGTATAGATTTCTTGGTTGACAGTTTTGTTCTTTCAGCACTTTGCATATGTTATCTCACTGTCTTCTGGCCTCCACAGTTTCTGATAAGAAGTTAGCTGTTGATCTTATGGAAGATCCCTTGTACATGATGCTTTGTTTTTTCTCTTGCTGCTTTCAGTATTCTCTGTCTTTCAACAGTTTGATTATGATATGTCTAGATGTGAATCTCTCAGTTTATCCTACTTTGAGCTTCTTGGCTGTGTAGATTAATTTTTTAATTAATTTATTTTATTTATTTATTTTTGGCTGTGTTGGGTCTTTGTTGCTGTGCATGGGTTTTCTCTCGTTGTGGCGAGTGGGGGCTACTATTTGTTGCAGTACACGGGCTTCTCATTGCAGTGGCTTCTCTTGTTGCGGAGCATGGGCTCTAGATGTGCAGGCTTCTGTAGTTATGTCGTGTGAGCTCAGTAGTTGTGGCTTGTGGGCTGTAGAGTGCAGGCTCAGCAGTTTTGGTGCACAGGCTTAGTTGCTCTGTGGCACGTGGGATCTTCCCGACCAGGGCTTGAACCTGCGTCCCCTGGGTTGCAGGTGGATTCTTAACCACTGCACCACCAAGGAAGCCTCGATTAATTTTTTAAAAAATCAAATTCAGGGAAATTATTTCTTCAAATACTTTTTTTCTTTTTTTTTGGCTGTGTTTGGGTCTTGGTTGCTGCATGTGGGCTTCCTCTAGTTGCAGTGAGCAGGGGCTACTCGTAGTTGTGGTGCATGGGCTTCTCATTGTGGTGGCTTCTCATTGCAGAGCATGGGCTCTAGGTGCAAGGGCTTCAGTAGTTGCAGCACGTGGGCTCAGGAGTTGCAGCACGCGGGCCCTAGAGCGCACAAGCTTCAGTAGTTGTGGCTTGTGGGCTCTGAGCACAGGCTCAGTAGTTGTGGTGTGCAGGCTTGGTTGCTCCGTGGCATATGGGATCTCCCCAGGCCAGGGATCGAACCCGTGTCCCCTGCATTGGCAGGCAGATTCTTAACCACTGCACCACCAGGGAAGTCCCCAAATACTCTTTCTGCCCCTTTCTCTTCTCTCCATCTGGGACTCTCATTATATGTATATTAGTACATCTGATGGTATCCCACAGGTGTCTGGGGGCTCCATTCCTTTTTCTTCATTCTTTTTTCTTTCTATTCCTCAGACTGAGTAATCGCAATTGACCTGTCTTCAAGTGTGTTGATTCTTTCTTCTGCCAAGTCAAATCCTCTATTGAGTCCTGTTAGTGAATCTTTCAATTGTACTTTTGTACTGTTGAGCTCCAGAATTTCTATTTCTATTTGAGATATATATATATATATGTATGCATGTGTATACACATACATACATGCACATTTTTAATATAAATATAATTTTTCTATATGCTTATTAATAGTCTCTGTTTGGTGAGACATCATTCCCACACTTCCTTTTGATTCTTTAGGCGTGGTTTCCTTTAGTTCTTTGAATATATTTATAATAGCTGATTTAAAGACTTTGTCTGATAACTTCCTCAGGGACAGTTTCTTTTGACTCCTTTTTTTCCTTTGTATGGGCCATACTTTCCTGTTTCTTTGCATGTCTCATAATTTTTTTTATTGACAGTGACGTTTTAAATATTATAAGGTGGCAACTCCAAAAATCTGATTCCACCCCTCCTCAGGCTTTGTTGTTGTTGTCGCTGCTGTTTACGAACTTTCCTAGATAAATTCTGTAAAGACTGCATTCTTTGCACACGGCCACTGAAGTCTGTACTCGATTAGCTTGCTTAGTGGTCAGCTAATGATTGGACAGAGATTTCCTCTAATGCCTTCAACCAATAAATTTCCTAGCCTTTTCTGAGGGGCTCTGTGTGTGTGTGTGTGTGTGCACAACACTGCTTTAACTTCCACTTCCTGCTTGCACAGAGCATCAAGGTCAGCTAGAGGTAAGAGCTTAGGGTCTTCTCAGGTCTTTCCTGAGTGCATACAGTCCTACTCATGCTTGTGACCTTATAGGGATTCCCAGGAATGTGTCAGGGCTTTTCAAAGCCCTCTATGGATATTTCATTCCCTAGTTTTTCCTTTTAAGTTTTTTTGTGTTTTTATTGGTCCAGCCTCTTTTTTTTTTTTTTTTTAACATATAAACTGTATTAGAACATTCTCTCCAAAAATTAAGCAACATTTTGTTTTACAACGTCCTTTGAGATTAGTCAAGAGGAGGTGCTATTCTCCAATCCATTCAGGAGAGTAAGGCTTAAAGAAGTCATATATTTTCAAAGTAAGATTAATGGGAGGAGAAAGGGAGAGGGGTCTGTGTGGGAGGAAAACACCAGACTTGTTTACAAAGACCAGCAGCTGAAAACATCTACAAGATTCCAATGATGATTTAAATACACAGACAAAAGCACTCACAAAATCATGGGCAATGAAAAAACCCAAAGGTGTAATTTCTGGAGAATCATATGCTGAAGTGACTGAAGTCTGGAGATAGGCATTGATGTTTTTAACACTGAATTAATCAGTTAATTCAAAGATTACAAATTCCAGGGAAGGAGAGAAGAAAGAAGACAGCTGGTTGTTCATATGGGTCATCTGTAAGGTACATGTGCCTGATGCAAAAAATAAAAATACAAAATGCAACCGTAGTATATTTGCTAGAAAATGCCATCAGAAATTCTTAGGCTTGCACATAGTTTGCTAACCTTAGCTCCTCACAGAATCAAAATGTAATTACTTACTAGTAAGGGCACTGGGAAAGGACCAAGAAATACGAAAGCATGAGTTTCAGGGGTGGTTCTAGCCCTTGTCTTGCTTTGACTCCTTAGGGAAATCCCTTAATTTTGGTGTTTCAGTTTCATCATAGGTCAAATGAGGATGGTGATACCTACTCTACCCAGCTATATTCCAGCGCTGCTGGGGATAACCCCTGGCATGCTATGGTGGCCCAGGTTGGAAACACAAACGCAGCCATATGATTCTGAGCAACCCTTGCATCTTGCGTGTATGAAGGAAGGGTCTTAAAACATTTTACTAGGCTTCCAGGGAAGCAGGGAAACTTCTCATTTACCTCTTCAATCAGTTACCCCACTATACTCTGCAACACTCACTAAGAATTACCTTTAAAAAAAAGTTAAAAGGAAGAAGAAACAAATGGTGTCCAGAAACTTAACTGAGTACATGTGTGTGTGGTAAAAATTCACTCTGTAAGTTTATCCCATGTACCATTTTCTCTACCACTATAAAGTTTCATTGGCTATATTTTTTGTTGCTGAGACAATGTAAAAATATATTTTATTCATAGTTTTTAGATAACTTTTCAGAAAACTTAATTACGGTTTAATCAGAGCTTTATGTTTCCTGACTAAGTATATTGTTACATTTTGCTGTTATAGTTAGCAGTCGTAACAGAATCAGTATGTTTGAGAACGTTATACAATACATATTTTCCAAATACACTAAACTTGTTAAAATGCTATATTGATTGTGCCCTAAAGCAAGTTCTAATTTTGTCTGAATATTTTTCATTTCATTATTTGAATTCACAAAACAAAAACCACAAACTCTGCTTTGAGCAATAATACTGTACATTCCTTTTCTTTCTTTTATAATACTGACTAGGAAAAGTATGGAAAGTTTAGGGTCAAGAGGATAACATAATACAAAGTCACACTTAAAAATCAAAGTAATGTTTAAAAAAACCTGATGCCTAATACCCACAGCCCAAGTCGCTATTGCTAGTTCCCCCTCTAATTTAGTAACCTGCTCCTCCAATTCAGTTTTATTTCACAAATCAGAACCTAAACTTATTTCACTCCAGTAAGGCAGCAATTTAACAGGAACATGGTCTCTTATATCAAGGTAACCAACGACAGAGCAATGAAAAAAAACTGTGGCAGAAAGTTATACACAGTAAATGCCTTTTGGACTTTCTGGTGAATTATTTTCCCAAAAAAGCAATTTAAGTAAATACCCTAGATGCTATGGTATACAAATATTTGCTTGTGCTATATGCCAACCAAGAGCCTATAATTTTCTAACACATCAGACACTGTAAAATAGCTAAAAAAAAATTAATGTGTCTTATAAATCAAGAAATGCACCATCTCCACTAGCACAACCATACAATTAATCTAGGGATTCAATTACTAAATTCAAAGCTTTTGATAAGTAAAGACCTAAAGGATAGACCAAATAGCAAGTTATGTTGCAATAATTCTGTCAGCCAAGTAATGGTTGCTTTAACATCAACTAAAAAGCCTTTAAAATGAACAACTAGAGGTGATGCATCACTGACTTTCAGGATTATATATTAATTTATATCTCACATCCAAAAATAATCTGGGTTCAAAATTAGGAAACTTAAGAGTGTGAATGGCAAACAGGAAAACCCTGGCTTGAGAAGCAGGCCCAAGTACTGACCCTAGGTGTCAGAACAAATTAAAGGTGTACAACTCGATGTTTTGATACTGAGTTCTAGTCTTTTTTATTTAAATTATTTTATTTTTATTTATTTATTTTTGGTTGCATTGGGTCTTTGTTGCTGTGTGCAGGATTTCTCAAGTTACGGCGAGCGGGGACTGCGATGTGCGGGCTTCTCACTGCGGTGGCCTCTCCCGTTGAGGAGCACGGGCTCTAGGTGAGCAGGCTTCAGTAGTTGTGGCACACTGGCTCAGTAGTTGTGGCTCGTGGGTTCTAGAGCAAAGGCTCAGTAGTTGTGGCACATAGGCTTTGCTGCTCTGTGGTATGTGGGATCCTCCTGGACCAGGGATCAAACCCATGTCACCTGCACTGGCAGCCAGCCTCTTTTTTTTTTTTTTTTTAATATTTATTTATTTAGTTAGTTAGTTGGTTGCGCCGGGTCTTAGTTGCAGCAGGTAGGCTCCTTAGGGAGTTGCAGCATGTGGGCTCCTTAGTTGTGGCACATGAACTCTTAGTTGCAGCATGTACGTGGGATCTAGTTCCCTGACCAGGGATGGAACCTGGGCCCCCTGCATTGGAAACACGGAGCCTTAACCACTGTGCCACCAGGGAAGTCGCTAGCCTCTTTTTTTTTTAAGTTTTTATTTTTTAATTTTTTGGCCGTGCTGCACAGTTTGCAGGATCTTAGTTCCCCAACCAGGGATTGAGGTCCAGCCTCTCGTTACCCAAAAACTGGTATCACCATCTCAGGCTGCTGTGATATTAAACAATGGCCACTGATTGTTTTAAACTAGGGATGTTTCAACATATCCCTAGGGATATGGCTGTAGCACAGGGAGAGTTCTGAGTCGGGTCAAATAAAGACAAACTCTGAGAATAGAGCTTTTCAGAGAGCTACCAAACAGAGATACTTCTCTGGGAATGGAGCTGTTATGGAGATTCAAACCTGTTCCCCCTCCTGTGGCTACTAAGCACTGGTTTTCACAATTCCTTTAGTTGTGAGGCTTTTAGTTTTCAAGGTTTCTGTGAACCTGTGAATAGGAGAATGGGACTAAGGCAAGTTACAACGGCACAAAGTTCACTGTTCTCACTAGGACACAGCTGTTTTTCTGTAATAAATGCTCCTTGGGTTGTAGCTAGGCTTTGGTTAATTTTCAGAGTTCTGAAAAAGCTTATTTTGACCATTTTAGCCAGAGTTCTTGTTTTTATGAAGGAGTGAATTTTCAGAGGTCCTCACTCCACCATTCTGGAAGTGTTTCTCTTCTGCTTGATCTACAGGAGAAACCCTAGGTCTGGTAGCCAAAATTCTGATTTGAGTTGTCACAGTGGAGAATCATAGACTGTCACTAGTTCACAGACCCAAGTCAATCACAGACCTAGAGCCACTTAACTGAGGGTGATGCCAAGTCTCCTTGAGGAAGGACCTTGTACCATTGCTGCAAGTATTCATCATAAGT
>NW_006779491.1:1561549-1594068 GCF_000442215.2 Lipotes vexillifer | reverse complement strand
CTTTCCCTAAGCCTTCCCCAAAGGGACCTGTGGCCCTTTTACTAGGGTGTGCGCTGGGTAAAAGGAAATATCCAGACCCTTCATGGGTTATTAGACATTGGCTCTAATGGACACATTCCTAGGGACCCAAAATGCCACTGTGATCCACCAGTCAAAGTAGATGCTTACAGCAGCCAGGTGATAGATGCAATCTTAACTCCAGGCCAATTCAGTGGGCCTAGGTGGCCCATAGACCCATTCTGTGGTTATTTCTTCAATGCCTGAATTTATCATTAAAATAGACATACTTGGTAATTGGCACAGTCAGTAATGAGAGACTCAAAGATACTGGAAGAAATCTTACAACACATCAAAAATATAAGGGAAAAGAAATCATACCATTCAATGTAAATTTGAAGGATAGATCCAGAAGACTTAACACACAAATAATAGGAGTCCCCAGAGGAGAGAAAAGTAACAGGTGGAGAGGGAAATTTGAGTCTGGAGATTAAAAGACTGACATGAATGAAGATTAAACATCTAGACATATACTGATGAAATTCCTAAATTCCAGAGGTAGAAAACAACAACAACAACAACAACAATTTGCAAGCTTCCAGATAGAAAGACTAGGTTACTTATAAAGGAACAAGAATCAGACTAGTTTAAGACTACCCATCCGCAATCCTATGAGCTAGGAGACAGTAGAATACAGACTGCTAAGAGAAAAGGAATGCAACCCAAGAATCAAAACAAGTCATCGTGTCACTTCTCAACCAGGGCAAAAGAAAGACATCTGCTAGCATACAAGATTCAGTGCATGGATCATGTGCATGCCTATCTGAGGGAAGTGCTCAAGAAATTCTCTCCATAGTGATTGAGAGCTCATGATAATGCAAGATGAAGAGATGGGGTAGCAGAGGTGAGCAACAAATCTTGCGATATATATAGTTCGGTTTAAATGGTAGGAGATAGACTGGGAATCTGTGCTTTAGGTATTAAGTAAGGATTCTTTTGCAGAAGTCATGAACTTTAATGGAAAACCTAATAATAGAGTAGAACAAAAAAACCCTGTAAACTATCTTACTAAAACTCCAGGAGTAGGGAGAGTGGGGAAGTTAACAGCATTCTAAAGGTATCATCTTTCAGGAGATTGTGTGGGAATGGGCAAGTAAAACATTTTGGTGAAGGAGTAGGATTATTACCATGTACTGATACAACAATTTAAGAATAATTGTGATTGCTAGGAAAGAAAAGATAAACACTAGCAGCTTAATAAAGGGGGAGGGTGGATGGCAATAAATAGAAACATGACCAAGTCAACAAAAGTTAAAAAGAAAAAAAAGCAAACAGGAAAACATTAATGAAAAATAAATAGTAAATGTAAAATAAGGTAGAAAGAAAAAAGTATATTGTTTATTACAATAAATATGAACAGACTGATTAACCTATTATAAGGCAGAAACTATGAGACTAAATGACTTTAAAATCTAGCTATAAGCAATTTATAGGAAACACATAAAGTGACAAAAATGTTTCAGATAAATGGACAAAAAATTTTCAGACAAATGCAACCAAAAAAACAAGATTGAGGGAAGAGTTCTTGCCAAGATTCTGGCAATGTTTATTTCTGGTTTTGGGTGGTGGTTATGAGGGTATTTTGTTCTATAATATCATGTTAAGCTATTTCTCTATGAATGTCTATGCATGATATTTTATAACTGTGATAGGGAGAATAATGGCCTTTGTCTAATGTCCTAAAATGTCCACATCCTAATCCCCAGAACCTTTGAATCTGTTACTTTACATGGCAGAAGGGACTCTGCAGATGTGATTAAATTGAAGTCCTTGAGACAGGGACATTATCTGGGATAATCCCGGTGGCCAGTGTAATAGTACGAGTCCTTAAAATTGGAAAACCTTTTCTGGTTATGGTCAGAGGGAGATGTAACTGTGGAAGAATGGTCAGAGAGATGCAACATTGCTGCTCTGAAGAAGGGGGAAGGGGACCACAAGCCAAGGACTATGGAGTCCCTCCGGAAGCAGGAAAAGGTGAGGAAACGGATCCTCCTCTAGAGGCTTGGAAGGAACACAGCTCTCCCTACCCCTTGATTTTAGCCCAGTGAGACCCATGCTGGACTTCTGACCTCCAACACTGTCAGATAATAAATCTATGTTATTTTAAGCCACCAAATATGTGGTAATTTGCTACAACAATAGAATACTGATACAAAAAAAAAAAAAGCTTTAAGATGTTTGCCTTCCTGTTATGACCTCTACTTCATCTTCCTTTTCTTTTCAGCTTCACTCTTTTTAAAATTTTATCTTATATATATTTTTGGCCACATTGCGTGCCTTGCGTGGTTCTTAGTTCCTGGACCAGAGAATGAACCCAGGCCCTCGGCACTGAAAGTGCAGAGTCCTAACTACTGGATTGCCAGGGAATTCCCCCAGCTTCACTCTTAAGCTAAACTTCCTCCTTGCCCATAGCTTTGTGAGTCAACAGTCATTGGGAGAGAATGAATGGAAAGAGCACTGAGCTTCAAGATAAGGAACCAAAGTTGTAGTTCTAGCTTTGCACTACCTTGCTGTGTGACTCTGAGCCAATTGCTTTCCCTCTCTGAGCCTACAACGTTAATTATTTTCATTAACAAAAATTATATATTGAACAAAATATTTAGCTAGATGTTGTTCAGGGGTATAATACTTCCCCAGTCACAAAGTCTACTTATCCAAACACTTAAATATGTGAATTTACTTCTTTCTGTTCAACTTATAGGCAACTCTGAGGATTTCAGATCCAGTTCATACAAATTTCAAATCATTCCTTGTTATGACCTTGGGACCTGGAGCTGTAAAAATTAAAAAGGCAACAAACATTCCATAAAAGAATATCCCTCTCAGAGGGCATGCTACCTATCCCAAAATAACCCACAGAAAGAATGAATCCTAAAACATTTCAAGAAAATAAGGAAGGGCATATAGAATATCCATTAATAGAGGAAATAGTTGAAAAATATTTAAAATGCCACTCTATGCCTATTCAATAACTTTCAGTAAAAGAAAAAAATGTGTAGGATTTTTCATAGGTTTATATATCCCATGTAGCTGCTGAGCATTTATGGTGGAGCCTCACAGACACCTGGGACATTGGTCATGCCCTGTGAGACCCACGGAAGTCATGGGGTCCCTGGAACGTCCTTGTTCCCTAGAAGTGGCACATTCACTCCCAGCACAGTGACCCCACCAGACTCCTGATATGGGCTCTCATGGCCCCTGCTGTTTCAGTTCACTTTTTCTGGGTCTGGCTTTCAAACTTCCCAAGAGGTTAGATCTGATCAGCTGGGTAGGCATGATCCAGTCGGGCAGTATTTCCAGGCCCAAACACCTCCCAGGCCACCAGGCCAGCCTACAGGAGTCCACTGGCGTTCTGGGCATGACCTTTGCTGTGGACGCTGCCTGGTGAATTACAGGATGACCATGGTCCCTCCGCCCTGCTAACTGCATGCCTGTAGCGGCCTCAGAAATTATGACAATCAAATCTGCCCTATGCTTTTCTGAATGCTCAGGCCCCACTGAGAATCACTGCTATGGAAAATTGGGTTCAGATGCCAATTCCTGGGCCCATTGGGGATTTGAGAGGAGGAAAGTGGGGTGTCATGACATTTGCTCAGATGGGACTGCAGATGCAGCTGCCATGTGAATTAGGGGGACACCTCTCTAGTACAAGGTCTTGAATTCCTTAACTGGAATTTCTCCCACCATGGGGGTTTTGAGGTGTGTAATCATTTAAACTGGAGAAAGAGTACGGTACATGTAGGGGCATAATGGGGGGGGAACTTATTTTATTATGAAAAAGAAAATACAGGGAATTCCCTGGTGGTCCAATGGTTAGGACTCTGCGCTTTTACTGCCGAGGGCCCAGGTTTGATCCCTGGTCAGGGAACTAAGATCCCACAAGCCACACGGTGTGGCCAAGAAAGAAAGAAAGAAAGTACAGAAATACAGATAAGAAAAAAATAAGAGTAACACTATATTCCTACCACCCAGAGATTCCTGTTGCTAACACCTTGAATTGTTCTTTTCTATCTTTCCTAAGAGCTCAGCATGGGGCCCAGCATAGAACAGAACTTCCATGGCTGTTGAGGAATGAACCGAAATGATACCTCACCTATAAATTAGGAGGTATGAAGTGATCTCTAAAAAAACTCCCCTCAAAAAATCTAGAAGTGTAGAGTAGGGCGGTGGATGAAAACTTGACCTCTAGTGTGTGTCTCATGTAAACATACACGTTACATATACCCATCTATCTAGCACTGTTACCATCATGTCCTTGCTCCCCACAAGGTTCAAGGATCCCCATCTCCTTTCCCCCAAACTCCAAGCCCCTCAGCCCACTTGCTGCTCTGAAAGCTGTGGCAGAAAATGTCTCCTTAGAGCAGACTGTGAGACTCCTTTCTTTACAGGAACACTCTCTTTACAGTGGTCTTTGAGTTTAATTTTGAAATTGAAAAAAAAAGGTAAAAAAACCCAACAACAACAGCCTGCTTTCGTACTTCCCTGGTGGCGCAGTGGTTAAAAATCCACCTGCCAGTGCAGGGGTCGTGGGTTCGAGCCCTTTTCTGGGAAGATCCCACATGCTGCGGAGCAACTAAGCCCATGCGCCACAACTACTGAGCCTGCATGCCACAACTACTGAAGCCCGCGCGCCTAGAGCCCGTGCTCTGCAACAAGAGAAGCCACCGCAGTGAGAATCCTGTGCACTGCAACCAAGAGTAGCCCCCGCTCACTGCAACTAGAGAAAGCCCATGCAAAGCAACGAAGACCCAACGCAGCCAAAAATAAATTTAAAAAAATTTAAAGAAAGAAAAAGCCTGCTTTCATTAGAAAGTTGTGAAGAATAGGGAACACTAAAATTTTGCTGTAGATGATGGAGGAAATAGTCTGACTTCAGAGTCTGTGCTCTGTGTTCGAGATCACACACTCTCCAATCAGACTACGTGGACTCACATCTGCCTCTACTATTTACTGACTGGGGGATCTTGGACAAGTGACTTAACTTCTCCATGCCTCAGTTTTCCCATCTGTAAAATGGACAAAATAATACTTATCTCACAGAGTTGTTGAAATGATTTTTGTGAGATTATGCATGTAGTTTCTTAGAGTATTACCTGGCTCAGGGTTAGCTATTTGGTTCTATATGGCCCCAAATTATTCTTAGATCTAAACTGCTTGGAGTGAGGGTTGAGATTCTCACTCAAGTTGAATAACAATGGACCCTAATTGCCTTTGAAGGAGGATAGGTGTGATTAACTTCAAGTTTGGATCCAAGCTGAATTGCACAGCTATGTGAGGGGAGGACCAAGTATGTTTGTCCTCTGTATGCTACATTTTTAAAGTTAAGATTTAAAAATTAAGCTCCCTCCTTTCTTTGCCCTCGAGGAAAAGAAAACTAGTTTAAATGGAAATGGGCTCTGATTTTAATGTGCTATTAAAGCCAACAGTGAAAGAATATGAAGTGTATTAAGAAGGGTCGGAGGGTGGGAGGCAGAGGGTCTTGGTGGAGGTGATGACAAGGGATGGAAAAGTCCCCAGGCCTGGAAGGGGAGAGAGGGAGTCCTGGCACATGCCCCAAGGCTGCGCTCCATGAAACTAGCCAGTCCTAGGAGTAGGTGGCTGCCTGATATTCCAGGAATCATGGGATCCTACATACAAGGAGTCTCAGGCAGCCCTAGATTCTGGTGCCTTGCATGTGGTATGGGGCAGAAGCCATGGACTTTAAAGGACCACTGTCCCTTGGACAGCGATGCCAACAGCAGCCAAGATGAACAAGGGATTAGACCCTCCCTGGCACCAACACACACACACATACACACACCCCTAGTTATCCAGGCAACACTTCTTGGATTCTGGTGTGCCCTTGAGAGAGGAAGAAAGCCCCAACAGTGCCTGAGATGGAATCTCTGCTTAGAGTCACAAATTGCATTGTTTTTTTAAAAAATATTTGATTATTTGTTTGAAGGGATACCCAAAACAACCAGCCTGGTCCCCACATGTTTTGGTCTAGTGGCTAGAGTCCTCTCGCAAGCCTGCTACTCCATTCCTCACCCCCAGTTTTACTTTCAAACTTGGTTAATAGGTGGTCTTTGGAATTAAAGAGACCTTAGGTTAAGTCTAGGTTCTGTCACTAGCTGTGTGACCTTGGACAAATTACCATAGCTAACTTTTCTATACTTGTTCCTTTTTCTTTTTTTTTTTTTAATTTACTTGGTTGCACTGGGTCTTAGTTGTGGCAGGTGGCCTCCTTAGTTGCAGCTCGCAGGGTCCTTAGTTGTGGCACGTGGGCTCCTTATAGTTGCAGCAGGTGGACTCCTCAGTCGCAGCTCGCAGGATCCTTAGCTGCGGCTCGCTGGCTCCTTAGTTGCAGTATGCAGGCTCCTTAGTTGTGGTATGCGAACTCTTAGTTACAGCATGCATGTGGAATCTAGTTCCCTGACCATGGATTGAACCCAGGGCCCCTACATTGGGAGTGCAGAGTCTTAACCACTGCACCACCAGCAAAGTCCCTATACCTGTTTCTTCATCAGTAAAATGATGCACTTCCTCTTAGGAACTGTTAGGAGATTGAATTGGAATAATAGGGTGGTTTTCCAACTACGTCCTGTAAAGCCTCAAATCAGACGACCTAGTGTTTTCCAAACTTCATTCACATCCCATGTTCCCAACCTTCATACACCTGTACACCATCTCTACTATTTGCTTAATCTTGTCCTTTAAAAATATCAACTTTTAAAATGGAAAAACATTTATTCAAGAAGGAAACTTTATATCACTACCATAAACATGAAATACCTATCACTTACCCTAGAATGGTAAAACAATAAATACAACAAAATCAAAACGATGGTATTCAATTCTCGCTTGCGATGGTTATAGGCCAAAGCTCTGAGCTCAAGGCCTGGACTTTGTTTAAAAAAGAGATTATCTCAGTCATAAAAGGCCACTTATGGCTGTATATGAAATGTCCAGAATAGGCAAGTCTACAGACAGAAAGTAGATTAGTGATAGTCTAGGGCTGGAGGAGAATGGGGATGACTGCTAATGGGTATCGTTTGAGGGTGATGAAAATGTTCTAAAGATGACTGTGGTGATAGCTGCACAACTCTTTGAATATACTTAAAGAACCACTAGATTGTACACTTTAAATGGCTGAATTGTATGGTATATGAATGATCTCTCAATAAAAGTTGTTAGTGAAAAGAGAAAACTGTTAAATCTTATTTTTTTTTGTCCTTGAGGTAAATGAAAGGATGCAAAGATACCTGAACTAGGACCACTATTATTTAACTTAACCAGGTCGGTGAGCACCCCCCGCTCCCCATCATCTCCCTGTGGTAAGCTTTTGCCCCCTTATGAAAGGATTCAGTCATAAACATTCAATGTTAGCTAATATTCCCCAAAACAGATCTGCCAGTCAAGTCGCACAAACCTGGTTTATAACCCTCGCTACTCACTCACTGTCCTGCATCATGACTGTGGAGAAAATCGCCCTGAACCTCACTTTTCTTACTTGTAAAATGTGGACATCTCCCGAGGTATGTATGCACCGCTCCTGACACAAAATAAGCTCTCACTAGTGTCTCTCTTAATCATAAATGTCATTAAACTCTTGGAGCAGCAGCGCTAGGAATCAAGGGATGTGGCTTTGAACTATGCCTCTGCCCGGACTAGATACACTGGTGGGAAAGCTTGTCTTTGCCATTCCAAAGTCACATTCTCTTGCTGGGCCTCGGTTTCCTGGACTGTGTAATGCGGAGACAGTGGATTCCCAGGGGCAAGTAAATAAAAGAAACCGACTGTGATCTGCTAGTCCCGGGATCCTCACGCCGGCATTACAGCCGGGAGACAAAGGACCAGAGGGTCCAGATGCTGCCCACGGTCAAAAATGCTGGTCAGGAACTCGGGGGAAGGGGACACGTCCGCAGGTCCCGGCCTAGGTGACCCTGATCTGCTGCTGTAGAGCAGACACAACCTCGGCGGCACAGTCCCCCGCCCGCGCCCCGCAGCCCTGGGAAAAATCTTGTCCGGTGCGCCCGTACCGGAAGTCCGCCGCGGCCTCTCTAGGACCCGAGCTGGGTGCTCGGTGCCCTTAACGCTTGATTCGCCGCAGGGCGCCCTCCCCGCGCTCGGCCGTTTCCGAGGCACACTACCCTCCTTTGTTTCCAGGAACCTTCACCAAAGGCAGGAAGGGGAGCCGGGTCTGTGGGTCCAGTTTTACAGACAAGGTGACTGAAGTCACACGGCAGCTGAACCAGAGCCCTGGCGCCCCACTTAGGACTGTTTTCATTGATCCCAACCAACTCTCTCTGGCTCCCTCACAATAGCTTAAAATAGATACAGTAAAACCTCAACTGGGGTTATAATCGATTACAACAGACTTTTACTTTCGTTTCTTTAGCACTGCATTTCCCAGAGTGCCTGTAGTCCTACCGGTGATTTTAAAAATTAAAGATTGGAAATATTATTCGCTTCACAAAAATTTGGTTTACATACAGCTTCTTCGTGCGTGATCTGCACTTGGTTCACTCTGCTCCTGACACGGGTCAAAGATAGATGAGGAAAAGATTTTAAAAAAGAATATATATATATATATATATATATATATATATATATATATAAATAATATAAGTCCCCTACATACAAACCAGTTCCATTCCGAGAGCACGTTCGTAAGTCCAATTTGTTCCTAAGTCCAACAAAGTTAGCCTAGGTACCCCAACTAACACAATTGGCTATATAGTACTGTAATAGGTTAATAATACTTTTCACACACGTAATACATTACAAACAAACACAAAAAATATAACAATTTTACAGTACAGTACCTTGAAAAGTACAGCAGTGCACTACAACAGCTGGCATACAGGGGCTGGTATCAAGTGAACAGGCAAGAAGAGTTACTGACTGGAGGAGGGAGAAGAGGTGGGAGATGGTAGAGCTGAAGGATCCTCAGCAATAGGAGACGGAGGGCAAGCTGCAATGTCACTCACGCATGACGTTGATGGCACAGGTTCTGGTTCCTTGCTGGATTCAATTATATCAACCCTCTTGAAAAAACGATCCAGTGATGTCTGGGTAGTAGCTCTTTTTTCCTTGTTGTAGATGACATGGTAACACTGGATTGCATGCTGAACGGCTGCTGCAACCTTCGTGTACTGTTCTACGTTCAGGTCCTGTGCCTCAAAAACTAACGGCGCCTCCTCAAATAAAGAAAATCCCCTTGCCATTTCCTGCATCGTGAATCTCTTCGGTTCTTCAGTTATCTCTTCTTCCTCTTGTCTCTCTTCGTCCTTCCTCTGGGCCTCCAATTCCATCAGGTCTTCATTAGTACAGTACGTGCCTTCATCAATGATTTCTTGAAGTGTTTCAGGAAACTCCCGGGCAGCTACCGTATCTGCATTCGCTGCCTCACCACTTCCTTTTACGTTTTGAAGGTTGGCTCTAGCCTGGAACTGATGAAACCAGCTGGCATTAAACAATGCACCCTCTGATTCTTCGCTGTGTTTCTTCTTTGAGTCTTCATAAAGGGTTTTAGCTTTCTCTTGAATCAGCATTAAGCTGAGCGGGACTCGACGCTGATGCTGATTCTGTACCCACACTCTGAGAAGTTTCTCCATCTCCTCCATCACTTTTCCACGCTTCTTTGATACTACTGTCGACATCTTCGGCACAGCAGACTTCACATGTTCCATGATCTTGTCCTTGTTCTTTAGAATTGTGCTGATGGTTGAATGATTCATGTTATAAGAACGAGTGACATCTACCATCTTTTCACCTCGCTCCACTCTCTCAATTATTTTCACTTTTTTTTTTTTTGCAGTACACGGGCCTCTCACTGTTGTGGCCTCTCCCGTTGCAGAGCACAGGCTCCGGACGCGCAGGCTCAGCGGCCATGGCTCATGGGCCTAGCCACTCCGCGGCGTGTGGGATCTTCCCGGACTGGGGCACGAACCCATGTCCCCTGCATCGGCAGGCGGACTCTCAACCACTGCGCCACCAGGGAAGCCCTATTTTCACTTTTGTTTCCATTATTATAGCTTGGCGCTTCTTAGCTGTACCAGCTACGACACCACTGCTTTTACACTTGCTTCCAGACATCCTGGGCTTGAAATAAAGATACTGTACTACTGTATCCTATACAATACTGTACAGTAAAGTACACAAAAGCACAACCACTTGTAGAGGATGCATGCAGGTGAAAATGTACGCCAGACACGTGAACTAATTTACGTGATTGGACGTGCGAACGCAATTCGCATCTTTGAAAGTTCACAACTTGAAGGTTCGTATGTAGGAGACTTACTGTATATGGAAAAGATAATATTGGCTTCATGTTTCAGTTGAGGCAACTAAGGTCTAGACAGGGAAATGACTTGCCGAAGATCACACAGTTACTACAAATCAATTGAATCTGGAATACCTCCATTCCTATTCTGCATCCTGACCCTTCACTACACCACAGTTGCATCCCAGAGCTGACTGGAGGAACAAAGGAGGGGACAGGCAGAAAAGCCATTGCCAACAGACGAATATAAGGGAATGGAAAGTAAGTTATTGTGCTCTTCCCTTTCACTTGCCCTGTGTGGGGACCTGGGGGTCACCAACCAGTCACAGCCCTGCCTTCAACGGATGTGGGGAGTGTGCCCATTGCTGAGTATGCCTATTCCAGATACACCTTCTGAAACTGGGCAAACAACCACAGGATGGGGTTGGAGACCCACTGAGCCCACTGTGAGAAGGACCTGAGCTAAAACTCAGTGGATCACCTGACCTCAGTGAGGTTTTTGGTCTCCAGGAGAATAGAGAATTGAATGCTATAGTAGAAATGTAACAGGAAAAGGAGTAGGATTTGCCAGTGGAGAAAGGGAGGTGGTCTTTCATTCATTTATCACTAACAAACGCCTATACTTACCAGTCACTACAGGAGGCCCTGCAACAGAGATGAACAACGTGGCCTTACTCTAGCAGGGGAAAGTGACACGTCAAGTGAAAGAGGAAGTACGATGACTAACCCAGAACATGACCTAGTTTGAGGATCACAGGACCTTCCTGAAGGAGGTGAGATCTAAGCCAAGGCCTGAAAGATGAGTAGGCATCAGCCAGGAAGAAAGAGGAAGGGAGGAAGGGAAGGGTTTCCCAGGCACAGGGAGCAGCAAGGGCTAAGATGGGAACTAGCTTTGGCCAGCTTTGGTGTGTTTGAAGTTCCGTGGGTTAGATGGTAGAGAGCTCAGGGGGGAGGAGGGAGAGAGGAGGGCAGAGGCCAAACTGAGCAACTGAGCAGGGTCTGGTCTGCCATGATAAGGAGTTTGGCGCAAGAACTGCATGGGCAAAGGCAGGTGGGAAAGGGCACCATGAGGCCCATGTGGCAGGAAGGCAGGAAGCGAGGTGAGCATCCTGGAAGAAGAGGCTGAGGAGGTGAGCGGGGCCCAGGCTGGGGAGCTCAGACATTAGCCTGAAGGCCATGCAAATGAACATGAACGAGAAGAGCAAGACGTGGAGGGGTGGTGGGGACTCTAGGGACTGGAGAGCGCATGCTCCATCTCCAAGGGCAGCCAGCGCCCACACCCCTAGGTAATGACCATGCTTAGGAGCAGACTCAATGTCTCAGAACTTCTGCTTTGTCAAAGGTAGCCGGGAGGCCAGATTTTTATATGAAATCACTTAATTTTAAGTATTGGCAACACATTCAACACCAGGTAAGCCAATCAAGTCATACCCGTAGGCCAGTGAGTCCCAAACTTTGCAGGATATGAGCGTCACCTGTGGAGCCAATGCCCCAGTCGCATCCTATACCAATGAAAATGTCTGGGGGTAGAAGCCAGACATCAAAATTTCCCAGGTGGTTCCAATATGCAGCAAAGTTTGAGAACCACTGCCATAGGCTGAGTATATCCTTTGGGTTGCCAGGCGAAGCCATGGGGAGCCATGGGAAGTTTTAGAGCAAGGGAGCAGCAGACCAGTTTGGAGTTTAAGGAAAATCAATTCTTAGAAGGAAGGAAGTGTAGTCTGGAGTGAGAAAGGGCCTGGGAGCCTAGGGGCAGTGGTGGGATCCCAGTTTGCCGAGAACTGAGGGATTCCCGGGAATGGAACTTGAAGGGCTAACATGGGGAAAGTCCTGGGCAAACCAGAATGCTTCATCACCCTAGATCCTACCTCTGATGTCGTTCTGTCTCCCCAGATTTCTGGGGGACTGATGCAAGGAGAGGAGAGAAGACCACACCAGGAAGCTGAGGTTTGAAAGGTCCCTGAGAAAAGGCTATCCATCTCCCTGGGATGTACTCATCCAGGGCTCTGAGCCCCAGGCTTGACAGGCTTGTGTGAGGAAATAGAAACAGGCAGAGGACTTGGACCCATCTGCTCTCCACCCAGCAGAGCAAATCCTAGTCAAAGACAAGTCTATGGCAACTAACCCAGCAATAGGAAGGAACAAACTACTGATCCAAGCAACAGTGTGGATGACTCTCAAAAACATTATGCTGAGTGAAAGGAAACGGATGCAAAGGAGTACATACATTCCATGCAGGCGAAGTTCAACAACAGGTTAACCTAATCAAAACCAAAATCAGAACAGCACTGTCTCTAGGGAGCTGGGGACAGGGAAGGGGCAACAGGAAACTTTCCAGGGGGGACAGTGATATAGTTGATAAGGGCTTGCATTATGCAAATTATATATTTGTTGAAACTCACTGGATCACAGTTAACACCTGTGCATTTTGCTATATGAATACTATATGAATAGTTTTTTTTACAGGAAAAGAAAAACCTATAAATAAATACTGGACTCTACTGAAAAATGTGCATGCCGAAGTGTAGAGAGGGAAGTATACCATTGTCTGCAACTTATTTTGAAATGTATCAAGAAAATAAGAAGGTTGTTAGATGGATGGATAGGGCTATGTGATAAAGCAAACAGTAAAATGTTATAGAATCTAGGTGGTAGGTACATCAGTGTTACCTGTACAATTCTTCCAATTTTGCTGTGAACTTTAAAACTGTAATAAAATATTAAGGGAAAAAACCCTCGAAATCTGATCTTGTTACTCCTCTGCTCAGAACCCTTCAATAGCTCTTCATCTCACCCAGAACAAAAGCCAAAGTCCTGACAAATGGCCTCCAAGCAGGATAACCTTACATCCTGGTTATCCCGTTTCACCTGTTATCTGGGGATACTTATTAATACATCCTCTTTTATCCTCAAGGTTTGAATGACAGGTTATGTGCCTGTCCTGCCTCTGAGGCCCTTGCTGACCTGACCTCACTTGCCACCACTCTCTCCCTCCTCCCTCTGCTCCAGAGGCACTGGTCTCATTTCCAGGCATGTGCCCCCTCAGGGCCTTTGCACTGGCTGTTCCCTCTTCCTGGAATGCATTTCCCCCAGATATGTGCAAGGCTTTCTCCCTCACTGCCTTCAACCTTCTCCTCAAATGTCTCCTCAGTCAGGCCTCCCCTGACCTCCCTATTTAAAATTGCAATCTGCTCTTTCCCCACTTCCCCTACTCTATTTTTTCCACAGTACTTATAACTTTCTACATATAATCTGATTTACTGAAGCTAAGTTCCGTGAAGGCAAGGATATTTTTCCATCTTGTCTATGCTGTATCCGCAGGACCTAGAACAGTACCCGGCAAACAGTAAGTGCACAATAAATACACGTTGCTATGAATAAAGGAATTCCCCTGCCTTCGTGGAGATTGCAGTCTGGGGCTGGAGACCGAAGCCAACATCGACCATCACAAGAGAATTCCTGATGCTCTGGGAAACGGCGGAAGAGGGGACAGGGGGCACGAGGAGAGGAGAGAAGACCACACCAGGAAGCTGAGGTTTGAAAAACAAGAAGCCAGCTCCCAGATGAAGAGGGACGAGAAGACTCCTGGCCGAGCAAACGGCATGAGCAAAGCCGCAGAGGTGAGGAAAATGTAAAGTGTCTGGGCGTGATTACAGGCAGTTCCAAGGGTAGCTGTGCAGGGGTGGGAGGAAGAGGTGGAGTGTGGTGCCATCCTGCAGGTAATGAGGGGACTGGAGGGTTTTAGCCCCGGGCAGCATCATGGGCAGATTCGGGCTTCTGAGACCGCCCAGCTGCTGGGTGGACAATGGATTGCTGATGGGCCAGAGCGAAGCAGGGAAACTCACTGGTGCCTATCAGCAAAACAGTGGGGCCCTAAAGAAAGGGGCAAGTGGGAGGGTTATTTAGGACAAGGACTTAACGGGACAGGGTGACTCATGGGATGTTGACTCTGACTTCTGGGTGCTCCCATCTTAGCCAACTCCTGGGATTGTGGGCCATTTCTGGGGAATCCCAGAGGGGATGCTGGGAACAGGTGGGGAGAAGGGCTAGGCTGAGGATCTGTGGGACGTCCCGGTGGAGATGTCATGAGGCATTTGGCTCTCTGAGCCTGGAGGTAGAGGGCAGAACTGGGAGGCAGAGACTTGGGAACCATTAATTCAAGGAGTAGGTGGGACCTAGCAGGGAAAGTGTTCATGAAAAGAGCTAGGCCAGAGTGAGAGATATTTAAGGGATCAGGAAAAGGAGAGAGTGACATAGGGGAAGAGAATGGCAGAGCACTGGAGGCTAGGGCCCAAGAGCCAAGGGTGAAGAATTTCCAAAAAGAGTGTGGATGTGGGGAGGGGGCGGGGATGGCATGGCAAGGTGATGGTCAGGGATATGGCTATGGAAGAGGTGGCTTCTAAACCAGGTTACAGAGTAGGCTACAGAAAAGGTGAGGGCAGGCTTGGGCTAAGGGACAGCTGCCTGGGGACTGGGGCCTTGGGCTAGGAGAGGGATAGGAATGGGGAAGACTCAAACTTCAGCCTTTCAAGCCTACTCAGAAATGACTCTTCCTCCCCAGTCTCACTGGCAGGTGAGTCTCTGGCCTCTACCCCTACCCTCTAATATCCTCATCTGTAAAATGGGGTAATAGGAAAAACAGCTGTCATTTGTTGAGCACTTACTATGTACCAAGCCAAGGACTCTCTCTCCATGTATTGCCTCATTTAATCCTCACAATAATCTCACCAGGCTGATGTTACTATTATCCCCATTGTACAGATGAGAAAACTGAGGCACAGAGAGGTTAAGTCACTTGCTCAAGGTCACACAGTGAATGAATGGAGACGGTGAGATTCTAACCCAGAGCCTGAATTCTGGGCCTTAACACTGTACTACTAATCCATACAAAGCACTTTACATTTTACAGAGCACTCTCATTACCACATGAGGTGATTCAGGGGAATAATGAGATGACCCATACACCCTAGAAATGGCTGAGATTTTTACCACATGTGCTGAGGCTGAATAATGGCCCTCCAAAGATGTCCAGGCCTTATCCCCAGAACCTGTGAATATGTTACCTTACATGGCAAATAAGATTCTGCCGATGTGATGAAATTAACAATCTTGAGCTGGGAAGATTAGCCTAGATTATATAGGTGGGTCCAATGTAATCACAAGAGTCTTTAATAGAGGGAGGCAGGAGAGTCAGAGAAGCAGATGTGACAATGGAAGCAGAGACAGAAAGGGAGTTTGGACGATGCTATGCTGCTGGATCTGAAGATGGAGGGAGGGGCCATAAGGGATGCAGGTGGTCTGCAGAAGCTGGAAAAAGCAGGCAAACAGATTCTTCCCTACAGTCTTTGGAAGGAACCAGCCCTGTCGACATTTTTACTTTAACCGACTGAGAGTAATTTTGGACTTCTAACCTCCAGAATGCTAAGATAATACATTTGCATTGTTTTAAGCCACTAAAATTGTGGTAATTTGTTAGGCAGCAACAAGAAATGAATGTACCACATTACTGCACACCTGGCTCCCCTGGCCAGCCTGGCTCAAATATTACTACTGAAGCTGCTGGAAACACCCTGAATATTTTTAAAAGTTCTTTAAAGCTTCAATTTGGTCTTCTCTGAACCTCAGTCTCTTCCTTTGTTAAAAATAAAAATAGGAAAAAAATAAAAATAAAAATAGGGCTAATATACCTGACCCTGACTCTCTTGCAGGCAGAGTGAAGGTACCCTTATATTATTTGAAGTTTCCCACAACCCACTGCAGCAGATCAGGCCTAGTTATTGTCCCCATTGCTCAGATGAACAAACTAAGGCTCAGAGAGGGGAAACAGCCAGCATAGAGCCACACAGCTAGTGAGTAACAGAGCCAGGACTTTAACCAGGACTTCTGACTTCAGATCTACCACACTGAGGTACATGTCTCAGAGTCAAGCTTGTGTGCCACCTACTCAGAGAAGCCTTCCTGGAGAGCCTCAGCCCATTCATTCATTCATTCATTCACCAAACAATTGCTATGACTGCTCTATGCCTAGTGTGCTGCTAGGCAAGGCTGGGACCAAGTTCTGCTCTCGGGAGCCCGCAGCCTAGTGGATGAGATAGACACACAAAACAACCATCCCCAAACAGCCTGATAAATGCTGAGACAAAGGGAAAGGAGCACACGGGGTTGTAGGAGCCCGAAGGGGAGAAACTCACTGAGCCTGGGGAAGGCTTCCTGGAGAAGGTAGTGACTGAGCCGAAGACAAGCAATATTCAGCCAGAAAGTGTGGGCAGGGGTTCCAGTGGAGGAATGGCTAAGTAGAGGCAGGGAGGGACGATGCTGTAGCTTCCTGAGGGCAGGGAATGGGTTGGGTCATCCCAGGCCCCAAAGTCCCTCTGGGCTTCTGTGTTCCTGTGTATGAATGGGAATCACGGGCCTAGCTGCCCAGAGCTTTGGTAATTGCTGGGCCCAGGGGAGGGCTGAGCAGGAAGAAAAGGGGTCCTGGGATTCCCAGAGCAGGAGGGCTGAAGGAAGGGTCAAAGGTAAGGGGGACAGGACAGGGTGGAGGGAGTGCTGTGGAGGCAGGGTCCTGGCTGAAACCCCTCTTCCATGTCTGACTCAGGGTGTGACTACAGGTAGGTCCTCTCAGAGCCTCAGTGACCCCATCTGAGAAATGGAGCGTGAGACAAAACTGTCTCCAAAGACCCTCCCCAGCCCTGACGGGGAAATGACATGACACAAAATTACAAAAGGGTCTTTATTTGTAAAAAGCCAAAGGGACCCCTGGGGCGACAGGACAGGCAGGCCGGCATCTCAGGGGTCAGGGGCATTTGGGCAGATGCGCTTGAGTGGGGGGGCGCCCTCCGAGTCCTCTGTATCACCCTGGGCTGCCTCAGGGACAGGTGGCACTGGCTCAAAGACGGGGTAAGCTTCAGGGGCCTGGAGAGGAAGGGTGGACAGGCATGAGCTCCACCCAAACCCAGGATTGCAGCCTCCTAGCCTATGCCTTCTCGAAAGCCTCCACTCCACTCCACTCCCCTCCCGGACCGGGAGTCTAGCCCAGGGCCAGGGCCCCAGGACACAGATTAAGTAGGGCGCCGGAAACAACAACAACACCATTTGGGGGAAAGAAGTTGATATTTGATATTTCTCGAAAACGTATCACGGTAGTCCTTGTGGGAAAAGTCAGAAGTTTGTGGGGGAGTTTCTTAAGCTAATTACATACTTAGGATTAAAAAAAAAAATACTTGGAGGTGCACCATGATCTTTTCAGGCTTTTAATGGTCTCAAATCAGCCCCAATCCAGCCCGCAGGATTTTGTTTCTAAAACATCCTTTTCTTTTCAGTCCTAAGAACCCAGCCTTATAGCCTTTAGCTGTGTCCAAGGTCTACATTTCCCACCTGGACCTCAAGAGTGCAGCCCCCAAGGCTTTGGCTACCCCAGAGCCCCCATTCCCTCCAAGACCTGGGAGTCCAGCCTCCTGGCCACTCTCACCTCAGCCTCCAGCAATTCTGGAACAGGCTCCTCCTTGGTCAGCATTGGAGGTTCATCGGTGCCGCCCGCAGTTATGCCCCCAGGATCTGGAACATGAAATTAACAGGTGTTCCCTGAACAGCTGCTCTGTGTCACAGCACAGACCAAGAGGGAAACACACCAATCACATAAGCCCGCGGGCTGTGGGAGCACTGAGCAGGGAGCCAGTCACATGGCTGCAACCCAGGAAGAAAACACAGGAAGGACATTTAGGTGGCATCTTGAAGGGTGAGTACATTTGATCAGATAGACAAATGGGGAGCTGGAGTACATTTCAGGCAGAGGGAACAGAAGCTTGGCAAGCCCAGATTCTGGGGTTGGACTGCCTGGGTTCGAATCCTGACACTGGGCAAGTGACTTAATTGCTCTAAGCCTGTTTTCCCCACCTGTAAAATGGAAATGATTACAGTAATTACCACATGAGACTGTTGTAAGAATTAAATGAGATAACACAGGAAAAGCCATTAGTACAGTGCCCCGCACACAGGAAGTGCTTGATAAATGCCAGTTATTGTTTTTATATTAGTAAAGGTACACAAGAGTGTGGTATGATCTAGACAACACGGACCACAGGCCCAAGCCATGGTGTTCTTGGAAGGGAACAATGAGGTCAGCAGGGGACAGTTCATGAAGGGCCCGGAGTGCCAGGCTGAGAAGTCAAAGGTCACAGGCAGCCATTGAAGGCTTTGAAGCAGGAAAATGACCTCGTCAACTTTGTGCTCTGGTAGCTGTGTGGGTCCAACTGGAAGAGAGGAGACCCAGGAGGAGGCTGGAGCTGGGTGCGGGTGAGAGAGATGACAGAGCCTGGGAAGGCAGACACACTGGGGAGGTGAATCTGACCAGATAGGGGATTGACTCTATGGGAAGAAAGAGGAGCTGAGGAGGACTCATACCCCAGATCCTGGCTCACTGGCTGTGTGAGCTTGGGCAACTTACTGAACCTCTCTGGATTTTGGTTTCTCATCTATAAATGCAGATCATAATCCTCACAGGGTTGTTGTAAGGATTAAATGAGATAAAACATGGAAAGTGCTTAGAAGGGTGCCTGGCACACAGTAAGAGCTCAGTAAGTATTAGCTGTTATTATCACTTATTATTAATCACTCTCACGATTATCACGATTACTTATTCCTTAGCAAATATTTATTGAGCACCTACTATGTGTCCCATGGTGTTCTGAGGATACAGCAGTGAACAAGATTGATATGGGCCCAACATTCAGGAAGTGACATGAGGTGGGAGTGGCAGAGAAAGATACTTAACTAGTAAAAAGCTAAATTTACATGAAAACCTCAGACAGTGCTAAGTTATCCACAGATGCTAAGAAGCCAGGGGAAGGAGACAGATGGTCCCTAGAGGAAGGGCGGTGACTTTCCACAGGACTCAGGGAAGGCCTCCCAAGGAGGCAACACAGGAAGGGGAGCAGGTCGAGGGGTAAGCTGGTGGCTTCAACCTTGGAGAGAACAAGATTCAGAAGAGAGGGCTCCTGGGAGGCACCTGGTCCTACCTCTCTCCTGGCCCAGCTGTGGGGGCTGAGCATCCTCCGGGACCCCTTCCGGTGGTCCAGCAGGTGACACAGGGCGGCTGGGCTGGGGGGTGCCCCCAGGGCTGGGATCGGTGCCCTTTTGCAGGGAGCCTTCCGAATGGAAACTCTGGTTACTGTTCTCATCTGTGAGAGCAAAAGCCAAAAGGGTTGGGCCTGAGGCCTCCATCCCCCTCCCTCATTCCCCACAGCCCCCCACATCTCAGCATCCCTACATACCATTGAGATCGAGCAGGATGAGAGGGCCACCCGCTCGGGGACTGGCGCCCCTGCCCCTCCGCTCCCGGCCTCGGGATCTCTCTGCCCCACCACCTGCCCTCCGTCGCTCCTGGGGGTTAGAGGACTAAGGGTCAGAGTCAGCTTTCTAGTTAGCACTTGCAAAGCCCCCACTGTACAAATAAGGAAACTGAGGCACAGAGAAGCAGAATGCCCTGCATGAGGGGACAGGTTGTGCACACTGGGTTAGGTCTTGAACTGGGGTGGGGTGAGCGGGGTCTGGTGTGGGGGGAGGGGGAAGAGGCGGAGTTGCTACTAATTGTTAACATCTGTCCTGGCTCCTGCATTTGAGGTCTGAGTGGGGACTGGAGGTGGAGGCCAGGGTGGGGAGGGGCTTGCCTGAGGCTGTACAGAGGAAGGGCCTGGTGTGGGAGAACTTGCTCACCTCCTCCTGGGGGTCCACCACTGGCACCCACTTGAAGATACGAAGGGAAGTGTCGCCCACAGTCACCCAGCGCTTCTCCCTGTGGGACGGTGGGGGGACTGGGTCAGAGAGGCCTGAGGAGAGAGCCACCCCAGGAGCTGGACACATCTGGGGATACCTGTAGAGGTGGTGGTGGTGCCGTTGGGAAGGGGCAGTTTTGCTAATGGGACATAGTTAGAGGAAGAAACCCTGCAGACCCGAGGGTATAGATGGGGGGTGCCTCTAGAGAGAGAGTGTGACTTGGGGTCATGGCTCTGCAGACCCCTGGGGTATATACGTGGAGAGCGCGACTATGGGCCGGGCTGGGGACCAAAGCAATGAAGATCACTCTGCATACTTGCGAAAGGAGTGTCAAAGCTTCAGGGGGCGGGGCATAAATGGGGGCTCCTGCCTCGGGAGGGCAGGGCTGGGGAACACGCTTTGTAGACCCCAGGGTGTAGCCAGGAGAAGGAAGATAGAGCCCTGCAGATCCAGGGCGCAGCTGGGAGGCACATCTAACACCTGGGGGCCACAGCTGGCGAAGGGGGGTAGACGTATCTGGGGGAGAAGTGGCCCATCGTGTCCCGTCCCTGGCCCCGGGGCAGCGCTCACCATCTCCGGACCTTCTCGATGGTCGCCATCACCTTCTTGATGTCATCCTTGGCCCGGCTCCGGGTCTCGGCCCGCACGGTCCGGCCGGCCATGCTGGCGGGGCTGTGGCCGAGGCCGAGCCCGCGGTTGGGCCGCCTCCCGTCCGACTGGCTCAGGCTCGGCGCCAGGCCGGGGCGCCCCTCTCTCGGCCTGTCTTCTCTCCGGGAGTTGGCCGCGCCCTCCTTCGCTCCCTAAGGCTTCCGCGAGTCCCCGCCCCGCTTCCTGCCGCCGCGCCCCGCCCCGGCCCGTCCCCGGAGCGGCCGGGCGGCGCGGGCGGCCAGAGCCCAGGCCTGAAAGCCGGCCGACCTCGCCCCGACCGGGCCCGCCCCCTCGGGGCACCCGGACGAGCAGCGCCCCCTGCCCGCCGCCGAGAGGCAGGTTGGGGGCCGCTGGGCGACTGGACGCGCGCGGTGGGGCTGCGGCCTTGCGTTCAGACCACATGGGCGCCAGGGGGCGCGAGAGGGTGTGTGTCCTGCGTGCTACCGCTGCGCGTGGGGGCGTCCCTGGAACGGGGTGTGTGTGTGTGTGCGCGTGTGCATGTGCGTGGGTGTGTGTCCCCCTCGCCAGGCTATCTGGTTCTACACTGTTCAACTACCCATTCATTCAACAGTCCATTGACTGAGTGCCAGTTACGTGCCAGACACTGCAAATATGACTGACTCTCCACCCACCAGAATGGCTAAAGTGAGAACGACGGACCCTACCAAGTGGAGGCGGAGAAGGAGAGCAACTGGATCCCTCATATTTCTGGGGGAGTGTAAATTGGTAGAGACACTTTGGAAAGCTGGCGGTTTTCGAGTGAAACTCTATGATCCAGCAGTTCCACTCCTAGGTCGTTAACACCCAACAGAAATGCGTGGGTATCAGGACCAAGGGGCCTGTACTGGAATGTTCATAGCTCTATTCATAATAGCCTCAGACTGGAAACAACCCATTGACAGGGGAGTGCAAAATGATTGTAGTCTGTTCAAACCATGGAGGACACAGCAAGGAGAGTGATGTCCGGCTACCCCCAACAACTGGGACAAGTCTCATGAAAGAAGTCAGATACAGCACTACACACTGTATGATTCCATTTATATAAAGTTCAAAGCAGGCAAAACCGGGCTTCCCTGGTGGCGCAGTGGTTAAGAATCCGCCTGTCAATTCAGGGGACACGGGTTCGAGCCCTGGTTGGGGAAAGTCCCACATGCTGCGGAGCACCTGAGCCTGTGTGCCACAACTGCTGAGCCTGCGCTATAGAGCCCCAGAGCCACAACTACTCAAGCCTGTGCCCCTGGAGCTGGTGCTTCGAAACGGGAGAGGCCACCGCAATGAGAAGCCTGCACACCGCAACAAAGAGTACCCCCCTCTCACCGCAACTAAAGAAAGCCCGTGGCACAGCAATGAAGACCAAACGCAGACAAAAATAAAAAATAAATTAAAAAAAAAAACAGACGAAACCAATTAATGTTGTGAGAAATCAGAATAGTGGTCAGCCTTGGGACTGGGAGGGGCTAAGAGGGGGCTCTGGGAACTGGTCATGTTCTGTTTCTTAATCTGGTGCTGGTTCCCAGGGCATATTTACTCTTGGAAAATTTGTCAGGCTGTACCCTTATGATGTGTGTACTTTTCCCTGTGTATATTTTACTTCAATGGAAAGTTTACTTAAAATGAGTGTGTCTTGGTTGATTTTGTTTGAGGCTGTGTTTGTCAGCAGATGCCACCTTCTAAATTTCTGTTGTTACGTGTGCATGTGTTTCAAGGCTGTGGCTATCGTGTCTGTGTGTTTTGGTGTTACTATGTTCAGAGGGGTTAAGGTATAGGAAGGTGGTTATGACAGCATTTCTGGATCCAAACTGCTGGGGTAAAATCCCAGCTCTTCTTGTCCAGTGACCTTGGACAAGTCACTTATTTCTAATTCTTCAGCTATAACATGGGAGTGAGTTAATACCTGTATAACTTAGAACAGTGCCTTGCACATAGTAAATACCCAACAACAGTTTCTGTTAAAAAAATGTGTGATGGTGGGCTTCCCTGGTGGCGCAGTGCTTGAGAGTCCGCCTGCCGATGCAGGAGACGCGGGTTCGTGCCCCGTTTCGGGAAGATCCCACATGCCGCGGAGCGGCTGGGCCCGTGAGCCATGGCCACTGAGCCTGCGCGTCCGGAGCCTGTGCTCCGCAAATGGGAGAGGCCACAACAGTGAGAGGCCCGCATAACGCAAGAAAAAAAAAAAAAAAAAAAAAAAAATGTGTGATGGTGACTTCCCTGGTGGCGGAGTGGTTAAGAATCTGCCTGCCAATGCAGGGAACACGGGTTCGAGCCCTGGTCCGGGAAGCTCCCACATGCAGCAGAGCAACAAATACCATGCGCCACAACTACTGAGCCTGCGTTCTAGAGCTCACGTGCTGCAACTCCTGAAGCCCGTGCGCCTAGAGCCTGTGCTCCGCAGCAAGAGACGCCACCACAATGAGAAGCCCGCACACCGCAACGAAGAGTAGCCCCTGCTCACCGCAACTAGAGAAAGCCCGCGCACAGCAACAAAGACCCCCAGTGCAGCCCCCCTCCAAAAAAAAAAAGTGTGTGATGGCCCCACCTGCTGTGCCCTCTGCCAGTTCATCTCTTTCTTCCTTTATTCTGACAGTTGTCTGTACATGGCAATGTACTCACAGACACACAGGTCTCCTTCCCAGTTTCTTCATTCAAACCCCATAACAAGCTGTTGTCTATCGTTTCCCCATCAGACTGTGAGCTCCTCAGGGGGCTAGAGACCAAGAATGGATCATCTCTGGGTCCCAGAGCCCAGGAGAGTGTGGGTGCTTGGGAACCATTTGTGGGGATAAGCAAGTGTGTACAGACCGTTCAGCATTTGTCTGCATCAGGTTAGTGGTTTGACGTGTGGGTGTGACTCCCTGTACCTGTCTCTTAAGTTTGTTCCTGTGTGAGAACCCTTCAGTAGATGCGGGTGTGTCAGAAGAATTCTCTTACTGGGTCTGGTAAGGTGAGGTGAGGTGGCCCCCTAGTAGGTGTGACTGTGAAAGCAAGGGCAGGAGACATCTGAGATAGGCCGGGAGGTGTATGTCCGGGCAGGTGTGGCCTAAGCCTGCGGGCCCCCACCTTGGCCTCTCACGCACCCCGCTCTCCCCTCCCCCAGCCAAGAGGAAGGGCAGCACATTCCTGTCCTGCCAGCTGCTCCCTCTCCACCACCCACCCCTCCCCAGCTTTCTCCGAAAAGCAGCCCAGGCGCCAAGCCTTCCCCCAGGTCGGAGCCTGAGCCTTCTCCTCCCATCTGACTCAGGGCTGTCTCCCAGGCCCTAGCAACCCAAGCCTGCAGGTCCCGAGTCCACTCTGCAGACAACCTGCCGCCCCCTTCCCGACTAGGCCGTGCATGCAGGGAGCTGAGCTCAGGGCCAAGGAATCCTGCCTGGGGCGGCGGAGGTGGGGTGGGAGGTGGGGTGGAAGCGGGTGGTAGATTGTTGGGGTGTGAGCCCTGATTGGCTACGGCCGGGCCACGCCCCCGCCCTTTTCCCCCTTCTCCCCTCCTCGGTAGGGGGGCGTGGAGGCAACTGGGATCAGCCTGGGGCCAGCATGAGCCGGAGGGAGGGAAGTCTGGGTAAGGGGCTGAAGGGCCGGATGCCGAGCGCCGAGGGGAGCAGGGGTCAGAAGGGCTGGAAGCTGGGGTCTGGGTCCCCGCCACCCCTAGGTCCGGGAAGGGAGCGGCCCGAGCGGGGGAGAGCAGGGCCCCGGTGTCAGGTAACGAGAGGGTGAGTTGTGCGTCAGCTCTGGGAAGGGGCAAGCGCCAGAGTTTAGAGGAGGCCTGGGGCTGTCCCTTCAGGGACTTGGGCTCAGGAGGTAGATTACCGGTTCGAGTACACCCTGGGGGAGAATTGGGGTCGTGGCTGGGGCAGGACGCCGGGACCCTATCTGAGTACCGGGAAAGAAGCAGAGCTGGGAGCCAGAAGGAGGGGTAAAGTTAGGGGCGGAAGTCTTTGGGCCACAGGGGCTGGTAAGTGACAACAGGAGACGAAAGTCGAGGCTGTTAAGGATAGGGACCCGCGGAGCAAACTCTAGCGAGGGGCGGGTCGGGAGTTGCCGAGCTAGGACTACAGTCCCCAGCATGCCCTGGGCACGCGCGCTAGGCGTCTCGGGAAATGTATTCTTCTTCCCGGGGCACCACCCTCTAACTTGTGCTGGTTAAGGCCGGTTGCTGATTCATTGAAACTGTACGGTGCCCAGCCCACGGTTTTGCACAGAAGGACCATCAGGGAAGAAATGGCACTTCAGTATCCCAATCTATAAAATGGGCTTAAAGGCTTGTTTCAATTTTAAGTTCTGTGCTTCGATGATGCTGAATTCCACCAACAATCAATGAGGTACAGAGATACGTGAGCCCTGCCCTCAGAGGGCTCCCAGGCTGAGGCAGATTCTCACAGATAAAAGAGATATTAAAAGAACCGCCTTGGAAGTATGAACAAATGGCCCTAAGTAGAAGGAAGAAGTTAATTTAAAGGATGGGTGAATCTGGAGGCTGCCCTGAGGAGGCAGTATTTGAATTTGGCTTTAATAGGATTTCAACCATGATTTGGGGACAGGGAACACATTTCAGGAGAACAACCGTTTGGCAAATGTCTGGTGCCCTATTTTCCCTCAGTTGGAATGGGACAGAGCCTGCCTGGCTTAAAAGGTGGAGAATTCAGAGTGGAGCTTCCGGGTTCAGGAAGAGCCAGCCTGGAAGAAGTGGTCAAGAAGCAAGGGGTTGGGGTGCCCTCATTCCTCCCCCCCTTTTCCCACCAGAGGACCCCCAGGCTGACTCCTCAATCTCACCCCTTCCCCACTTGGAGTCCAAGATCCAACAGACACACAGCCTTGCCCGCCTCCTCACCAAATATGCTGAGCAGCTGCTCCAGGAATATGTGAGTGGGGTTCGGGGTGTGGGTACCAGGGTCCTGGGGAATGGGGAAGTACATAGAGATCAAGGGGTCCTTGACCACCCATTTTCTCAATCTCACTTCACAGCTGCAGAAATTGGGGCTCCCAAGAGGGGTCAGTAAAATTGGAGGAGCAACACAGCAAATTGGAGGAGGACCCTGTCTGTGCCCCAAATGCCCCTCCATTAGCCTCAGCACGGAGGCTCCCTCCTTGGTACTTGAAGACAGAAGCAACCTGAGAGAGTGAAGAGAACTCTGGTCTGGGAGTCAGGAAACCTATGCTCTTAGGCTCTGTGTGATCTTGTCATCTCACCTCCATGAGCTTGGGACTCCCCAGGTGTAAAAGGAGGCAGTTAAGGGAATTCCCTGGAGGTCCAGTGATTAGGATTCAGGCGCTTTCACTGCCAGAGCCTGCGTTCAATCCCTGGTCAGGGAACTAAGATCCCGGCAGGACCAAAAAAAAAAAAAAAAGGAGGCAGTTGAATAAGATGAGCTGTGAACTCTTCTACCTGTGTTATGCAGAGAAGCTAAGAAGGGGTTTCAATCTAGGGGTAAAAATGCCATCCCAAGAGGACACTTTTACAGAGGACAGAGGAGAAGGATCTGCCAAAACCTTTGGTTGGCCAGAGGACACTGACAAAGGAAACTAGATAGTTCCCCAAATTACTCTGGTGTAGTGGAGGGAGGGTATAGTTTTGAATCAGATAGACTGTAGCCCTGCCAACTTGTTGTGACCATGGGCAGTACCGATAAAATTAAATATAATAATAGAATAATTATGACAGCAATAGTAAGATAATAAAGCTAGCTTTGTAGTCCTACCAACTTTGGTTCAAATTCCAGCTTCTGCCCCTTCCTAGATAGATGACCTAGGATAAGTCAGTCCCAATATCCTCATTTAAAAGACCATGATCATCATCATCACACCCATTATTGGGAAGATTAGGAATAGTGTGTTTAAAGCAGCACAGTGCCTGAACCAGAAGCACAATGTTAGGAAAGGATAAATGGTATTGTTATAGCATCTTTACAAATTACAAACCACCTTTATCTTTTCATTTGTTCATTCACATGACAGTTATTCATTGAGCCCCCTGGCTGTGTGTCAAGCAGGTGCAGAAGTGGGGAAGAATGGGGGGAGGGAGTGAAACAAACTCGGTCCCTGCACTATCTTCTGTGATTCTCAAGAGGTCCGTGGTAGGAAGGCAGGATAGGGAACTGTTCCCCCATCTTACAGAGGAGACCACTGAGCCTCAGAGAAGGAAACGGTTTTGCACCGAATGGCACAGCTAGTAAGTAGTGGAGACAGGATTTGAAGCTGGGTCTGTAAGATAGCATTAATAAAAGAGCTAACATTTTTTGTGCCCTTGCAATGAGTCAGGACCTGCCTTAAGCATTTTAACAGGCTCATAACTACCGTATGAAGTTGATATGGTTATTATCTCCATTGAGGAGATGAGGAAACAAAGCAGTGGTGTAAAGCGCAGGGTGGTTTTTGTTGTTTTGTATTATCTCAAACACAGCCTCTCTGTTGGCAGGAGTGTGTCATTTACGAGATGGGGACATTGAGGACCCAGGAGAGGGGTGGAGGGCTGAGTTCCGGGTGGAGGAACCGCCCTGACTGCCGCGTCTCTGCAGGTGCAGCACCAGGGAGACCCCTTCGGGATGCCTGGCTTCTCGCCCCCGCGGCTGCCGGTGGCCGATCTGAGCGCTCCGGCCCCGGGCCACGCGGGCCTGCCGGTGCCCGAGCGCCTGCGGCTGGACGAGGCGGCGCTAGCCGCGCTGCCACCGCTGTTGGACGTCGTGCGCCGCCGCCAGGCCGAGCTGAACCCGCGCGCGCTGCGCCTGCTGCGGCGCCTGGAGGACGCGGCGCGCCAGACCCGCGGGCCCCGACCGGAGCCCGCCGCCGCCGCCGCCATTGCCGCGGCCGCTGTCACCGCGGGCGTCTTCCCGGCCAAGGTGCTGGGGCTCCGCGTGTGCGGCCTCTACCGCGAGTGGGTGAGCCGCACCGAGGCCGACCTAGGCCAGCTGGCGCCCGGGGGCCCGGCCTGAGAGCGGGGCACGCGCCGCAGCTCGCGGTCTCCTCCTGGGCCGTCTCCCCCTCTCCATCCCTCTCCATCTCCAGCAGCGTCTCTGTGTTCTCCGACCGTCTCCATCTCTCTATTTGCTTTGTACGCTCTCGATCTCTTTTTCTCCCTGGGGCCTCCTTGTCTCCGTCTGTGACTTCCCATGTCTATCACTTCCTTGCTTTCCCCCTCTTCTCCATCGCTTGGACCTGCCTCGCTGAGGATCTCTGTCTCCCCTTCTCCCTATCTCTTGCCTCCTCTTGGCCCCATGTGAGCATGTGTACATCTGCGCCTCATCTCAAGGGGACACCTGGCACTCTGTTTCCCTCTGTCCTTCTCTCTGTCCTTTCCGGGCCAGGGACATGTCTGCTGACCCTGTGGTGGGTGGGCTCCTCCAGACAAATTTCAGCCACCTTCCCCCAGGTTCACTCCACCTGCTGCTCTCCCCCTCCCACATCCCACCCTTTGCGGCCCTGCCTCCTCTGCCTTTGATGTCCTTTCCCTTCTTCCCCTCCCTCTGCCCTATCCCTGTACCTTCCCTTCCCCCCAAGTTAGGTCTACTGGAGAGAAAAAATAATCACCCCTTAAAAAGAGTTTTATTTACAAGAATAAATTAATTTTTTGTAAATAAAATGTTTAAAAATAAAAAGAACACTAAAGTTACCAGTATATATAGTTGTTGAAAATGGGGAGACACCTTTAAGGAGAATAAGGTCCTTGGGTTACAAACTGGTTCCCCCAGACATCCACAAAAGCCACAGTATAAATAGGAGATTCATGAGAGCCCCAGGCCAGGGATGCCATCTCTCAGCCCAGAACAGGAAGTGGATGTGTCCTGAACAGGAAACAGATGTGACACAAATCCTTAGTTTTTCAAGAATCGGACGTCCATTGAATAAGAAGTGAAGCCTCTTAAGATGGGAAGTTGGAACAGTGGCCACAGTCGGAGAGGTAGACTAGGGGAGGAAATGAGCTCCAGCAAGAAGGGAGGCTTAGTTGCTCAGAAAGTCCATATCTTCATACAGGAAGTGAGGTAGACAGAGACAAGAAGGCAGCCCCTGGACCTCCCCAAAATTACAGGAGGGAGAAGGTCTCAGGGAGAGCCCAGGAAGGAGACCAACTGTACTGCCCTGTAGAGTGGGAAGTGAAGCCACTTCAAAGAGATACTTTTTTCCACCCAGGAGGTGAGCAACTAGTACCACTGGACTGGTAATCCTGGACTGGAAGGGAGGCCGTAGGACCTAGGCAGGAAGGCCCAGGCAGTGGTGACTTGAAGCCTGGTTACCAGGAAAATTTCCCAAATACATGGTACACAAGCCCTGTCTCCTAGACAAGATGTGTCTCCTTTCTAGCCAAGAAGCAAGGCAGAAAAGAGTCCGTTGTGAAAGGGGAAGTGTTGCAGCCTCTGACGGGAAGTCCCACCTCCTCTACCCAGGGTATTTGGCCTTGAGCAGAGCCAAGTCCCTCACAGCTTGGTCAGTCCAATGGCCATATTCCCAGGTTACTACATAACCTCGACATTTCCTCTCGAAGGCCGAGGGCCCAAAGGGGACAAGCCCGAGAGTGTCCTCTTCTGGGGGGATAGGCAGGCCCAGGGCAGTCATGATGGCAGCCATGTTGCCCAGCAGGCCTTGGGCCCTGAGTCTTGCAGCCCCGAGCTGAGCCAGAAGGATGGGACTGCCAGGGTTCAGGTCACTCTGGTCATCCCCCACGAGCTGGAGGTGCTGGGTCAAGGCCAGGAAGGCCCCCTGGGCACAGCTCAGACGCTCCCTATCATTCAGCGCATGCCAGCTCCCTATCATTCAGCGCATGCCAGCTCTTGAAGGAGACGGCGGCAGGAGGCAGGCTGCTGAGCTGGAGCTCTGGGGCTGAGAAGCCAGGATCACTAAAGGGGCTGCCTTAGCACTGGAGCTGCATGAGGGACAGAGACGGGAGTGAGGAGGCCAAAAGACTGCCCTGGGTCTCCCCTGACTTCACAACTGCCTTCCATGAGACTGGCATCTTCCCAGGGGGAGTCGCCATTCCCTGCCTCTCAGGGAGTTGGTGAAACGTTCTAGCACAGAGCCTGGGCTCTGATAGGTTCCAGTTTGGCCTCCTCCACATACACGTTGTGCAACTTTGAATCACAGCTTCAGTAATTCCCATGCGGCACTATTATTGTGAAGATAAGTAATATATTGGGCTGGCCAGAAAGGTAATTCGGTTAATGAATACATTGTTCAATAAAGTTCTTGGTGAAAATGAAAGATGTGTCTTTTCTTTTTTTTTTTTTTGCGGTACACGGGCCTCTCACTGTTGTGGCCTCTCCCGTTGCGGAGCACAGGCTTCGGACGCACAGGCTCAGCGGCCATGGCTCATGGGCCTATCCGCTCCGCGGCATGTGGGATCTTCCCAGACTGGGGCACGAACCTGTGTCCCCTGCATTGGCAGGCGGACTCTCAACCACTGTGCCACCAGGGAAGCCCAAAAGATGTGTCTTTTATTTTTATTCAAAACTGAACGAACTGGTTGGCCAAGGCAATGTATAAAGCACTTAGCACAGCATCTGGCATACAATAAGGGTGCATTAATATCGTTCATGAACTATATATTTATATTAGAATCATGAACACTATGACTATGTTACTTATTGCAATATTTTCAATATAAATATATTATTGACAATGTATAATAGTTACAGCCTTATTTCCTTTTTATTCACAGCATTTAGTGGTTTATGTTTGTTCATTTTATTATAATCATTAATAAATAATTATTAATATTATTAAATTTAGTTGAGTGCCTTCTCCATTAAAGTTCTCGTCTCCACAAACCTAGACCCACAGAATTTTAATGCACACTGATAAATCCTCTAATTGATAGATCATCTGGTCCTACATCCTCATCTTACAAGTGGGGAAACTGAGGCTCAGGGTGCCCAAAGCTACCCAGGGTTTGGTGACAGTTATGAGACTAGAAACTAGATTAAGTAACTTCTCATGGACCTAGAATATAGCACAGCGGAAGAGCCACAAACCCCAGGGCCTCCAGGGGCCAGGCAGATCATGTCACTTGGGGAAGAGGGCAGGACTAAGAGGGGAGTGGGGGTGGCAGGAGGCCAATAGGATCCCTGTACCTGTTTTTGACAGGTACTCATACACAAAATCTGAACAAGCATTGCATGGCCTAAACAAAACATCTGTGGGTCAGACCCAGTCAGGAGGCTGCCAGTTTGAACTTCTAGACCTGAGGTTTTGTGACCTCAGGCAAATTATTCCCCCTCTCTAAAACTCAGTATTCCTTATCTGTAAAATGGGTTGTAAATCCACCTCTCAGAACTATTTGAGGAGTCAATAAGATAATGAGGCTAAGGACTTCCCCAGTGGTGCAGTGGTTGAGAATCCGCCTGCCAGTGCTGGGAACATGGGTTCAAACCCTGGTCCAGGAATATCCCACATGCCGTGGAGCAACTAAGCCCATGCACCACAACTACTGAGCCTGCGTGCCACAACTACTGAAGCCCATGCGTCTAGAGCCCATGCTCTGCAGCAAGAGGAGCCACTGCAATGAGAAGCCTGTGCACTGCAACGAAGAGTAGCCCCCGCTCGCTGCAACTAGAGAAAGCCCGTGTGCAACAACGAAGACCCAACGCAGCCATAAATAAATAAATAATTTTTTTAAAAAGATAATAAGGCTAGACTTCCCAGCATGGCTTAGGCTCAAGCAAGCACCAGGCAGGCTTCCCTGGTGATGTAGTGGTTAAGAATCCACCTGCCAATGCAGAGGACACGGGCTCGAGCCCTGGTCCCGGAAGATCTCACATGCTGTGGAGTAACTAAGCCCATGAGCCACAACTACTGAACCTGAGCTCTAGAGCCCGTGCTCTGCAACAAGAGACGCCACCGCAATGAGAAGCCCGCGCACCGCAACAAAGAGCAGCCCCCAATTGCCACAACTAGAGAAAGCCCGTGCACAGCAACGAAGACCCAATGCAGCCAAAAATAAATAAATAAATTTATCAAAAAAAAGAAAAAAAGAAAGCACGGGGCATGAGGTAGTTGTGGAAAGAATCATGATTCCCCTAAAGCTTTTCCCTCTATATGCTTCCTTTGAATCTTCTAACAGTCCTGAGAGGTCAGCCAAGGCAGGATCACCAGCCCGTTTGGCGGATGAGGAAGCTAAGACTGGGAGAGAAGGAATGACTTGCCCAAGGTCAGCCAACCATCAGTGACAACGTTCCTGGGAGTATGTCTCTAGATGGCAGAGTCCCTATACCCTTGCACCCGTGGAGGAGCCTTCCTCTGGCCTTGCTCCGCTTCCCCTACCCAGAGCTGGGCCGGGAGGGTGGCGCCCTTCTCCCCTCATTCCCTGCTCGTGCCATATCACTTACATAAGTCTGCAGCAGTGCTGAAGTATTCTTCTGCATGTAGAGTGCCAGGCTGTAGGCTTGGCTGATGGGCTCAGCCGGGGAGATGGGGGCTCCCAGACTGCGGAGTGGCAGCAACAAGGTCAGCAGGCAGAGGGCGGCTGGCAGGAGAAGTCAGAGGTCAGCACCAAGTCCCTGGCCTCGCCTGCCAATTCATTCATTCATCATAACAACTCCTCAAGTGGGTACAGCCCTTGTGGCCTACAATGATCTTGTATATCCAAGTCAGGGCAGAACCATCCTTTAAGCCCACTATTTCCAGCCCAGAATATTCCCCTGAACTCGAGACTCATGTATTCAACTTCCCACTTGACATTTTCCCTTGGATATTAATAAGCTTCTCAAAGTCAAAATATCCAATGTCCAAAAAAAAAAACAATCCTATGCTCAGCTCAAGATGCCCTCTTCCCCTTCCTCTCCCAGCCTTCCCCACT
>NW_006779491.1:1560592-1561539 GCF_000442215.2 Lipotes vexillifer | reverse complement strand
AGAGCGGGTCCATTCTCCCAGGTGCTCAGGTCAAAACCATGGGGTCCTTTTAGATGCCTCATTCTCTCCTTCTCTTATGTTCAACCCACAGTAAATCCTGTTGGCTCTGTCCTTAAAAGGTGGCCAAGAGGTCTGTTGTTTTTTTTTTTTTTCCGGCCACACTGTGCAGCCTGCGGGATCTCAGTTTCCTGACCAGGGATTGAACCTGGGCTACTGCAGTGAAAGCCTGAAATCCTAACCACTAGGCCACCAGGGAACTCCCTTGGTCTGTCTGTGTTTCTTGATCTGAGCACTTATGACAAGGATACCTTGACTTTGTGAAAATTCATTGAGCTCTATACTTAGGACTTGTGCACATTTCCCTGTACGTATTCATTATTTTCAATAAAAAAGTTTTAAAAGATGAAAAGAAGTATGTAGAAGCAGACTACCTCTCTCTCTGCTGGTGTCTCTGTCTCCACCCTTGCCTCCCTCCGCCACCCCACAACTCTCCAAGCCCAGCTAGATCCCTCCTCTGCCCAAACCTTCCTGTCGCTCCCACCTAACACAGTGAAAGCCAGAGTCCTCCGTGTGGGCTACAGTCCTGGCCCCCCTTTTCTGCAGCGCCCCGTGCAGGCTTTGCCTTGCTGGGTCCTGCCGTCCTTCAGGCCTCAACTCAAAAGCCCCTCCGTCTCCCTGATGTGTAGTCTTCAGAGACTTCTGCTGTTTACAGATCCCTCATTGATTTCTTTGTCTACTTGCTTGTTGCTGTCTCTCCCCCTAGAATGTTGGCTCCAGGAAAGAAGAAATCTCACCTGCTTCATTCACTGCTGGTTCCCCAGCACCTAGTGCAGAGCTTGATAAATATATATATATATTTTTTTTTAGTTTTTTTTTTTTTTTTTTTTTTTTTTGCAGTACGCAGGTCTCTCACTGCTGTGGCCTCTCCCGTTGCGGAGCACAGGCTC
>NW_006779491.1:1544530-1560528 GCF_000442215.2 Lipotes vexillifer | reverse complement strand
CATTTGCGGAGCACAGGCTCCGGACGCGCAGGCTCAGTGGCCATGGCTCACAGGCCCAGCCGCTCCGCGGCATGTGGGATCTTCCCGAAACGGGGCACGAACCCGCGTCTCCTGCATCAGCAGGCGGACTCTCAAGCACTGCGCCACCAGGGAAGCCCTATATATATTTTTAAAATAAATTTATTCATCTTATTTATTTATCTTTGGCTGTGTTGGATCTTCATTGCTACGCGTGGGCTTTTTCTCTAGTTGCGGAGAGTGGGGGGCTACTCTTCGTTGCGGTGTGCAGGCTTCTCATTGCGGTGGCTTCTCTTGTTGGGGAGCACGGGCTCTGGGCATGTGGGCTTCAGTAGTTGTGGCACATGGACTCAGTAGTTGTGGCTTGCGGGCTCTAGAGCGCAGGCTCAGTAGTTGTGGAGCACGGGCACAGTTGCTCCGCAGCATGTGGGATCTTCCCAGACCAGGGCTTGGACCCGTGTGCCCTGCATTGGCAGGCAGATTCTCAACCACTGTGCCACCAAGGAAGCCCCCATAAGTATTTTTTGAATGAATGGATGCTTCCATGAACATCCTTATCCCAGCCTCTTGGGGAACTGCTGAAAGTGGAAATATCTGGATTGGAGGGTGTATTTATTTTAAATTTGAGTAAATCCTGCCAAATTGGCTTCTCAAGGGTCGGGCCCAGTTGTCCCCACCAACAGTGTGAGGATCAGAGAGGAGGGCAATTCCCTAAGGTCACCAGCTATGATGGAGACGAGAGACAAACCAGGGTGGCCTCCTTGGCTTCCCTGTCTACATTCCTGAATTCCCAGAAATTCAGAACTTAAGGGAAGGCCTGAAGGTGAAGGCCCATTCATTCATTCATTCATTCAACAAACTTTTTGCCTGTTTCTTTACTGCTGTGTCCCCAAATGCTTAGAATACTACCTAGCGCCTAACAGGCACTTGGTAAATATTTCTTGAATGAATGAATGACGAATGAAGTCCTCTGTGTTTAAGGATTTGGAGGTTCGCAACAGATGTAAAATAGCCAGGCACCTGAGTCAGACGGGCCAGAGGGCCGGGCGGTACCCCCTCCCATCCTGACCTCGGGACCTTGGCGCCCTCCCTCACTCACACAGCGGATGATAGCTCAGGCTCTCTCCTTGGCTCCTTCGTCTCTGCAGTCTCTGGGTGGTCCTGGGGCATCTTTCCTCCCACCCTTCAGGTGGCTTTATACCTGGGGCTGAGCCCTAGGGCCGCCCATGAGGGAGGGAAGGAGTCAGAAGCCCCGGGCGCAGGGAATAGGTAGGGAAGGGGACACTGAGGTGACACCCTTGTCCCCTACAGCCCCCAAACTCGACCTTAAACCCCGGTTGCTGGGAGAAAGGGGGCCAGGTGGGGAGGGGATTATCGGGGGACAAAGGGGCCGCCCTGCTCCCTGCTGATTTGCAGGTCCAGGGATCCAGTTTCCCATGAGGAGGAGGCCCCTGCTCCTCCCCACGGGGACCCAGGCATTGGGCCCTGGCTCCTGAGGAGTTTGGAAAAGGGACAGGAGGTTGACGTGTCAGCAACATCACCCACACCCAGGTGCACCTTTAGACACAGGAGCATGTGCACGTCTACACATGGGTTGGCAAGTGGGCACACACCAGACATGTGCACACACTTTCATACGTTTATTCAGTCAAGGATGTATTGACCGCAACTGTGTGCTTGTCCTTGTTCCAGATGCTGGGATAGAGTAGGGAGCAAGCCAGACACAAATCCCTTCCCTCATGGAGCTGACACTCTAGTGGACATGCCTACACCCGTGTTAGACCACATACCTTGCCAGGGAGAGCCAGACACAGGACTGCGTACGCGTCCACACAGACGCCTATGAACACACAACCGTACCCGGAGGCCCCACCAGAGGCACTTGCTCGGAGCAGACACATATACATATGGCGTGTACACACACCGTAGCCATGCGTATGCACACACACACACGTGTGCAGCTGGAGGTCAGGAGTCCTGAGATTTAGCCATGTCTCAGCCTCTGCTATCCTGGGAGATCTTGGGTCAGTGGCTGCCCTCTGCCCAGGTAAAGCACACAGGGACACACAGACATATACCTGAGGCCCTCCCCTCCCCCACCTCACCCCCACCCGGGGAAGCCTTGTGGCAGAGAGACAGGCCTGGGGTTCTGGTCCTTCTCCAGAGCTTTCCCAGTCTCTCCATAAAGGAGATTCACTTCTCAGCCCCTGTCTACCCGCCGAGACAGAAAATGGTGGGTCAGACGTCTACCCTGCTTCCACCCAGTTTCGGGGCTGAAATACTGCTCTACCTTTCTCCCGCATTGGGGCTGGTGTGGAGGGAGAAGGTCCATATGCTTCCTGCTAAGGCAGGAGTTACATCTGTTCATTCATTCACCCATGTATACATTCAGTCAGCAGTTATCGATGGAGCCCCTGCTATGTGCTGGCACCGGGGTGAATAATAAGGGGCACACAGTCCAGTGGTTCCCTGACAACAAACATGTGAACTCATAAACAAAATTTCCTAAAGCTACAAGGTGCTGAGAGGAAGTCAAAACAGGTTGACGTGATTAGCTGGGGGTAGAGGAGACTTAGATAAGGAGCCTGAGGCCCAGAGAGGGGCAGCTACTTACCTGGAGTCACACAGCAAGGCCAGGACAGATTCTAGACACCTGCCCCCAAGCTTGGGACTGGATCTGGGGTATCCCCGATTGGAACTGTGAGCTGAAGGAGGGAAGAGGTTGAGGGAAAGATGGGTTCTGAGGTGGGGGATCCTAAATTGTGTCTCTGAGCCTGGGGGCTGCCAAGGCTGCCAGGCAGGGCCTGTGCTGGGCAGGCGGTGATGTCAGGGGATTAGACTAGGCCCATTGAGTGGGTGCAGTGAGGCATGGGCCAGGCCAGGTAGTGGAGGAGGGAGGAGGGGAAGAGGGAGGCAGACACCCGATCTGGTGCTATGCACAGGTGGGCAGTGTACGTGGGGCCGAATCTCGCCCCAGAGGGCAGGCTCACCCTCACCCAACCCCCCCCCCACCTCCTACTCCTCTTGGGGACTTTACTTTCTCTCTCTCTGGACACCCAGGGCACCCAGGTACCCTTCACAGCTGGAGGAATTGGCCCCCATCCCAGGCCCAGCTCCATTTGTCCAAGGCATTTGTCTTGGCAGATGTCATTAGCTCTGCCACCCTGTCCTGCCCCACCTCCCAGCCCACATGTCTCCATCTCTGTTTTGGTCTCACCAGAAGCTGATGCCTGGGAAATCCTAGCAAATTAAGAGTCAGCAGACTTGGGTGCAAATCCTCCCTTTGTCCATCACTAGCTTGGGCAAGTTACTTAACCTCACTGAGCTTTAGTTTCTTTCCTTATCTGGAAACTGGAAAAATCATTCCCACCTCCCAGGCTCTCACTGACTCAAGTGCCTTGACCCCTGCTATGAGGCCCCTCCCAGTCCCCTCAAGGGTTGCTCCAATGGTACATAATGCCTCCAACCAATGGCAAAAGCCTCAATGCCCCACCATCCCATGCTTAGAGCCCAGTCCCCACCAGCCACACTAATGCTCCCAAGAGATCTGTCCCTTCCATCTGCCAGGACACTCAAGCATGACCCCAATGTCATCCAGCAGGTCCCATAGTGAGGCCCATTCAGAACACACGAACATGAACTCCAAGCCAGATCCTCACCCAGACCCCAATATTAGGCCCAACCCCATTCCCACCCCTAACTGCAAACCTTCACCCCCTACATCTCCAGGCAAAGAGAGAAGCAAGTGCAAAGGCCCTGAGGTTGGGAACATGCTTGGCAGGTTTCAGAAACAAACATGGCTAGTAGACAGAGCAAAGAGATTGGTTATTGTTGAGACATGAAACAATGGGGAAGAGCAAGGGTTGCCTTGTCCTGCCTTGCCACCCCCATACCTTTCCTTGACTCTCCAGTGCCCTCAGGATATAGTCCCAGCTCTGTAGCCTGGCCTTCAAGGCCGTTAATCCCCCAGTCCCTGTGCAGCCTTGCACCTCACTTCTTGCTTTTCCTCACTTTCTATGCCAGCTGCGTATCCTGCTTCTCACGCCTGCTCAGCACCAGCCCCTCCTGTCATTCCCCCCGTGTAGAAAGTACTCCTCCTTCACCTGACACAATCCTTCTCATATTTTAACCTTCAACTTGGGTTTCACCTCCTCTGGGAAGCTTTTGCTGTCTCCTCTGCCCCTTCAGAGCTCCCACTGCCCCCAAGCTCCACCCCCAGTCCACTTACTGATCACCCTGCATTGTCATTCTCAGTCTCCTCATTTCTCTATCCACATGACAGGAGGCGGGGTCATCTCCACAGCCCCAGCACCAGGCCACCCACAAGAAAGACACCTCCATGAGTGATGGGTGAAGGAAGGCAGGAGCATACTGGTTCCAGCTGGGGGCTCTGCAAAGCCAGGCCAAGGAGTCTGATCTGCACCTGATCTCTGGGAATGCCATGTCAGTGCCTTGTCTTGATGGGGTGGCGGGCCAACTGGGCAGTGAGGGCACATGGTCCCATCGCAGGGACCATCAGGATGAGCAACACAGCCTACTCCATTCATTGATTCCATGAGCCTTTGCGGTACTGTTCCAGAGACTGGGATGGGAGTGAACAGGACCGAGGGGCATCCTGCCCTCCTGGAAGGTACAGCCTTGCAGCTCAGTTGTCTTCATCATCATCACTAACATTTCTTGAACACTGACTAAGGGCCTGGTGATGTTGTAAGCTCTTTCTGTATAATAATTCTTTCCTTTACAAAACCCCATGGAATGGATAGTACTGTTTCCCCATTTCACAGATGAGGAAATTGAGGCACAGCAAGGTTAAGTGATTAGTTCAGGGTCACACAGCTAGTAGGAGCCATGGCTAGAGTTTGAACACAGGCTCCAGAGCCCAGTCTATGAACCCTTTCCACAGCCTTTGTCCCCCTGGGTTCCCTTCAGGAAACTGACGCGGTGCTGTCATCCCCATTTAGCAGATGAAATTCAGGGAAAAGACAAAAATCATATTTTTTAGCCTCTGTTATGTTACCAGTCACTTTATACATAGACATTATCTCATTTAATCCTTGTAATGACCCTGGGAAGTAAGTTTTATGGTTATTATTCCCACTTTTACAGATGAGGTTCTTGTCAAGATCACACAGAACGGGGACTTCCCTGGTGGTCCAGTGGTTAAGAATCTGCCTTCCAATGTGGGGGACTCAGGTTCGATCCCCAGTCAGGGAACTAAGATCCCACATGCCGGGGCAACTAAGCCCGTGCGCTGCAACTACTGAGCACTTGGTCTCTAGAGCCTGTGTACCACAACTAAGACCTGAGGAGACTGACCCCAATGTCTGGGCTGGTTCCTGTTATCCCATAGCCCAGTATCTGCACCACCATCTGCCTGCATTCATAGGACACATGGTTGGACACCATGGTGACCAAATGGGAGGCACAGAGCCAGCAGTGCTTTGTGTCTATGTCTTAACCTAGTCTCATCTTGGTCCTTGGCACCTTCTGGAATCCACCCAAGCTTTGCCTCTGCTTCCTGAGCATCCCTGGGCTTGATGAGGAGGCCCAGAGGAAGAGGAAGAGCACAGATGGGAGATTGAGGTGTTGGCTTTAAAATTGGGAGAAAGTGGGAGTCCCCTGGTGGCCTAGCGGTTGGGATTCTGGGCTTTCATTACTGTGGCCTGGTTCAATCCCTGTCCCTGGTCAGGGAACTGAGATCCCTCAAGCCCTGCGACACAGCATGAAATGAAAGTGAAAAAGAGCCAGCAAGGCTGTCCTCCATTCATAGTTACATACTGAATTCCCACTGTGTAACCCAAGCTTCCCAAAGAAGTGACATATGAACAGACTCTAAGCAGATGAGTAGACCCTACCAAATAGCAAAAACGACCCTAAAACTATACTAAACACTGCATGCCAGAGATGCAGAACTGGGCAAGTAGGTCAGTGGAAAAGAATAGAAAGACCAGGAGTAGATCAATGTCTACATAGGAATTAAGGATGTGATAAGAGGGACATATGAGGGAGGATAAGGATAAACTATTAAGATAAAAGAGGGGATTCCCTGGTGGTCCAGTGGTTAGGACTCGGTGCTTTCACTGCTGTGCCCAGGTTCCATCCCTGGTCGGGGAACTAAGATCCGGCAAGTCATGTGGCACAGCCAATAATAATAATAATAATAATAATAATAATAATAATAATAAAAGATATTGGAACCATTGGAAAACTATACGGAAAAGTTTAAATTGGATCATATAGTGAACGCAGCTGGTGTTCCACCCAAATCCCCTTTACTGGCAGTGTACCCATCTCAAGCTGGTGTGAGTGTTGGCTGCAAATGACTCACAGCTGCACCCTTCTCCCTGGGATGGAGACACCCACATGACAACAATGGAAGCACAGTGGTGGACACACTGCCATTTGCTGCACTACCCAGAAGCTGATGGCCTCTTAGGATGATGGAACATCCTCAGCTGGAAGGCCCAGCTGAGATGCCAGTGTGGAGAGGATACAGTACCATCCTTCAGAATAAGGTGTACACCTTAAAACAATGGCTATTTTATGGTGCTGTGACCCAGAACATAGGTACCTGAGCCTGGGAGTTAAGGAGTAGAGGCAAGCATGGCCCCGCTTAGTTTTGCTCCCAGTGACGTCCTTGGGGAATTTGTGCTTGCAACCCCCCCTTTAGGCCCTGTGGGTCTAGAGATCCTAATTTCCAGATTGGGGATGGACATTTCTACCAGAAAACATGGCAAGAGTCCCATTAAATTTTGAGCTACACCCAACCCCTGTTCACTTTGGTGTCCTTCTGCCAATAGACCATCAGGCAAAGAAAGGACATGCCATATGGGTAGGGGTAATAGACCATGGTCATCACCAGGAAGTAGGACCACCTCTGTGTAATGGGGGTGACAGGAATATGTTTAGCATTTAGGTGATCCATTGAGACATCTCCAGATCTCCATGCTGAGTTTTATTTGTAAGTGAGCAAGTACCATCACCATGGGCTCATAGGGCATGTTAACTAGGGACTCAGACCCTTCAGGGGTGAGGCCCAGGGTCAACCCACCAGACAAACTGTCGAGACCAGCAGAAATACTAGCTGAAGCCAGAAGCAGAAGGGAAGGGGAGGGCTAGAATGAGTGGATGGCAGAGGAAAGAGGTGATAAATATCAGTTAAGTCTCAGGAGCTAATCCTCCTTTTCTAAGTTTACCCAGAAACTGTGATCAATCAGAATCCTAGGGAAGCTGCACCTGGATGGAGAGAACTTAATGGGAGAAGCAAGTAGATTTGAACAGTGCAAAGGTGAACTGTAGGGCACACTGTTGATGCCCCAGCCAGGTCCCTTTACCAACTGTACACCCATCCCCCACCTGCCCCACCTCCAGAATATTGCCCAGCACCTCTCCTCCTGGAAAAACTTGGCCAGTGACAGACTAGCACCAGATTGATAAAAAGGTAGGTCACTTGCCTCCAGGTGAAACTAACTTGGTGATAAAATTTGGGCTCCAGAACTTTCTCTGTCCAAAGCTAGTCACCAGGTGAGAGCACATTCTTGCTCAGCTTTTTGTCACTGCCCTATTCTGATGACCCCATTCTCCTGAGAATACTTCCCCAGTCATTTGGTCAAGAATTTCCATCTTGGACTATATTAAACTCAAAAGCTCTACACAGCAGGTGAGAGCACATTCTTGCTCAGCTTTTTGTCACTGCCCTATTCTGATGACCCCATTCTCCTGAGAATACTTCCCCAGTCATTTGGTCAAGAATTTCCATCTTGGACTATATTAAACTCAAAAGCTTCTACACAGCAAAAAAAAAAAAAAAAAAAAAAAAAAAAAAAAAAACAATTAACAAAATTAAAAGACCACCTATAGAATGGGAGAAAAATTTTTCAAACCATATATCAGTAAGTGCTGGTGGGATTTTTTTGGCTGCACAAGGTCTTAGTTGTGGCACATGGGATCTTTAGTTGTGGCATGTGGACTTCTTAGTTGTGGCATGCATGCGTGATCTAGTTCCCCAACCAGGGATCAAACCTCGGCCCCCTGCATTGGGAGCGCAGATTCTTACCCACTAAACCACCAGGGAAGTCCCTCAATAAGGGGTTAATATCCAAAATATGTAAAGAGCTGTCAGCTTAATAACAAACAAACTAAAAGACAAGAACCAAACAAATAGCAACGAAAATAAAGAAAAAAAATAACAAAAAAGGAAAAAAACCCAAAAATTCTGATTAAAAAATGGGCAGAAGAACTGAACAGACATTATTCCAAAGAGGACATCAGGACATCAAAATGGCCAACAGGCACATGAAAAGATGCTTAACATCACTAATCATCAGGGAAATGCAAATCAAAACCACAATGAGCTACCATCTCACACTTGTTAGAAAGTCTACCATAAAGGAGACAAGAGACCACAGGTTCTGGCAAGAATGTGGTGAAAAGTAAACCCTTATACATTGTTTGTGGGAGTGTAAATAAGTCCAACTACTATGGAAAACAATAAAGAGGTTCCTCAAAAAATTAAAAGTAGATCTACCTTACCATCCAGCAATTCCACTTCTGGGTGTGTACCCAAAGGAAATAAATATAGGATTTCAACGAGATATATGCGTTTCCATGTTTATCACAACATTGTTCACAATAGCCAAGATGTGGAAACAACCCAAGAGCCCATTAATAGATGTAGCCATATACAGAATGAAATATTATTCAGTTGTGAGAAAGGAGGATATGGATGAACCTTGAGCACATTATGCTAAGTGAGATAAGTCAGACAGAGAAAGACAAGTACTGTATGATGTCCCTTATATGTGTAATTTAAGAAAGTTAAACCCGTAAAAAACCAGAGAATAAAATGGTGTTTACCAGAGGATGGGGCGGAGGGGATAAGAGTGACAGTGTTTAAAGGTACAAACTTGTAATGAGTAGTAAATAAGTCACAGAGATCTAATGCACAGTATAATGAATATAGACAACAATATTTTACTATAATTATATAATGTGATAGATATCACTACATTGACAATCATATTACAATATACAAACGTGTCAAAGTAAGTATACATTAAACTTATACAATGCTACACATCAAATTTATTGAGTTAAATAAAAAAAAGAACCCCCATCTTGGGCTCTGTTTCTCAGGAAACTGACCCAAGGCAGATCCCTTTCTAACACCATTAAAAAAAATAAATTATAACTATATAGCACAGGGAACTATATTCAATATCTTATAATAACTATAATGGAAAAGAATCTGAAAAAATATATGTATAACGGAATCACTTTGCTGTACAACTGAAACTAACACAATATTGTAAATCAACTATATTTCAATAAAAAATAAATTATAGATTAAAGACAAATGTGAAAGAGATCTCTAAACTTACTAAGCAAAAATATAGGAAAATACTTTAAAAGCTGGGGCTAAGAGAAAGCCTTCTAAAGAAAGTCACAAAACAAAACATACATTAAGTGAAAAGTAAAGTGTTGATAAATATAAGTACAGCTCTAGTTTTTTTTTTACCGTAAGTGTACCCAAATATTGCTCTTGATTACTCATGTGCACTCTCTCACAATACAGACCACGAATATGTCATGCTTTCACTGATATTTTCATTAATATCATGATGATTTTAAAATATGTGCCCACATTTTTTGACATGCCTCCCTTCAAAGGGAGCAGGCTGATTCCCCTTCCCTTGAATGCAGGCTGGTTCTAGTGACTTGCTAGTAACAACTAGAATGTGACAGAAGTGATCTTGTGTGACTTCTGAGGCTAGGGCATAAGAAGTGTCTCTCTGGACACTTGCCCTTGGAACCTAGGTGCCATGTTGTGAGGAAGGCCAGGCGACATAAGAGGCCTTGTGGCAGGTGTTCTGGCTGTCAGCCCCAAGCTCAGCCCTCATCCATAGTCACACATATGAGTGAATGAGGCTTCAGATGATTCCAAGTCCCCCCAACCCCGGCCCCAGCTTTCAAGTCTTATAGTTGACATCCCCAAACATGGTAGAGCAGAGACAAGCCATCTCTACTGATGCCTGACTGAATTCCTGATACACAGAAACCATGAGAGATCATAAATGACTGTTATTGTTTTAAGCCACTAAATTTAGGAAGCAATAGATAAACTAACACAAGGGCCATGTGAAATATATGGCACAAAAATGAAGAGCAATTGAATTACATAGACTCAGTAACAATTTGCAGAAAGAACCCAGACAGTTCACAGCACAGAGTGAGATAAAAGTGTGTTTAACATTTCAGACTCCTTAGAATTTCTTAAGTCTTCAACATTTCATATGCAGTTGAGCTGACTGTCCCATAAACATAGTTTGTTGTCTTAGATATGTGGAAATTGTCATGCAGAAGAAACTTCTGTTTGGCAAACTGAAAAACCAAGTTGGTGCTCCCATGCAAGGACTTGAGGTGTACGTGCTTCCCAGTAACATTGAATGTGTGTGAGGGTACATGTGGGTCCATCCCTAGGCCCAATTCCCCCTCACTCCACCTACAGCCTACTCATTCCCTTTCTCTCTCACAAAAGAGAGAGAGAATCCATGAATCAAGAGAGTGGGAGGGAGTTCCCTGGTGGTCCAGTGGGTAAGACTCCACGCTCTCAGTGCAGGGGGCCCGGGTTTGATCCCTGGTTGGGGAACTAGATCCTGCATGCATGCTGCAACTAAGAGTTCCCATGCCACAACTAAGAAAAAAAAAAAAAATCCCACAGGCCACAGCAAAGATCCCACGGACTGCAACTAAGACCAGCGCAGGGCTTCCCTGGTGGAGCAGTGGTTAATAATCCACCTGCCAATGCAGAGGACACGGGTTTGAGCCCTGGTCCGGGCAGATCCCACATGCCACGGAGCAACTAAGCCTCTGAGCCACAACTACTGAGCCCATGTGCCACAACTACTGAAGTCTGAGCTCATACTCCGCAACAAGAGAAACTGTTACAATGAGAAACACGCGCACTGCAACAAAGAGTAACCCCTGCTCGCCGCAACTAGAGAAAGCCTGTGTGCAGCAATGAAGACACAACACGGCCAAAAATAAATAAATAAAATAAAATAAAATTTTAAAGAAGTTTATGTATGTATTAAAAAAAAAAGACCTGGGGCAGCCAAAATAAATAAATAAATAAATAAATAAATATTTAAAAAAACAAAAAAAAGAGAGTGAGAAAGGGAGCAGCTAGGCACAACATCCTACAAAGTAAATGCTATGAGAATCATACCTTACAGATGAGAAAACTTTGGTTCAGAGAGGGGAGGTCACACAGTGCCCCACAGCTAGAGGTAAGGCCAGGTCTCCCAACTGAGTCTATGTGTTTCTAGACTTCAGTGGAAAAAAAGAATCCCCTGGGATACTCTTACAAATACAGATTCCTGGTCCCCACCCAGACATTCAATTGATCCCACGGAGCCCGGGCATTTGCATTTTTAGTATGGGGGCCACCGCACCCCATCTCCAAGGGGACTCTGGGTCCTGCTTTGAGGGACACTGAATAACACACACACCTCTGTCTTCTATACAGAACCAACTCTGGTGAGAGAGATACACAAGAGGTCAGGGGACCGTTGTAGATTAAGAGATTCTGGAGCCATAACAGCAGGATTCGTTATCATTGCTGTGTAGCAACTTATCCCCAAAACTAGCAGTTCAAAATAACAACATTTATGATTTCAGTTTCTGTGGGTCAGGGGTCTGGGCTGAGAGGCTCTCACAGGCTGCAATCAAGGTCAGGGCTACGGTCATCTCAAGGGGCAGGAGAATCTGCTTCCAAGTTCACTCATGTGGCTTTGGCAGAATTCAGTTCCCTGAGGATTGTTGATCTCAGGGCCTTGTCCTTCCCTCCCCTGGCTGTTAGCTGGAGGCTGCTCTCAGCTCCTTGCCGTGGTTTTTTTTTTTTTTTTTTTTTGGCCCCGTGGCTTGTGGGATCTTAGTTCCCTGGCCAGGGATGGAACCCAGGCCCCAGCAGTGAAAGCACCACGTCCTAATCACTGGACCGCCAGGGAATTCCCAGTTCCTGACCATGTGGATCTCTCCATGGGGCAGTTCACAACGTGGAGTCTTGCTTTATTAACGAAGCCGAGAAGATCCAGAGAGAGGGCTCAGAAGATGGAAGTGACAGTCTTTCATAGCCTATCTTGAAAATGACATCCCATCACTTTTACTGATTCTGTTCATTATAGAAGCAAGTCACTAGGTCCAGACTACACCAAGGGGAGGGGAATACTAGGAGGCAGGGATCATTTGGAGCCATGTCAGAAGCTGCCTACTTCAACAACCAAATGTGATGTGTGGACCTGGGTTGGGTTCTGATTTCAATAAACCAACTGTAGAGACATTTATGAGAAAATCCAGGAAATTTTGAACATGGACTATGTATTGGATGATACTAAGGAATTACCATTATTTATTTAGATGTGACAAATACCTGTGGTTATGTTTTAAAAAAATTCCTTATATCTTAGATAAAGCCTAAAGAATATTACAAATGAAATGTTATGGACTTCTTTGGTGGCACAATGGTTAAGAATCCACCTGCCAAAAACAAACACTGTATGCTAACACATACTTATGGAATCTAAAAAAAAAAAAAAAGGTTCTGTAGAACCTAGGGGCAGGACAGGAATAAAGATGCAGACATAGAGAATGGACTTGAGGACACGGGGAGAGGGAAGGGTAAGCTGGGACAAAGTGAAAGAGTGGCATGGACATATACACACTACCAAATGTAAAATAGCTAGTGGGAAGCAGCCACATAGCACAGGGAGATCAGCTCGGTGCTTTGTGTCCACCTAGAGGTGTGGGATAGAGAGCGTGGGAGGGAGGGAGTCGCAAGAGGGAAGAGATATGGGGATATATGTATATCTATAGGTGATTCACTGTGTTATAAAGCAGAAACTAACACACCATTGTAAAGCAATTGTACACCAATAAAGATGTTAGAACAAAAAGAATCTGCCTGGGCTTCCCTGGTGGCGCAGTGGTTGAGAGTCCGCCTGCCGATGCAGGGGACACGGGTTCGTGCCCCGTTCTGGGAAGATCCCACATGACCCGGAGCGGCTGGGCCCGTGAGCCATGGCCGCTGAGCCTGCGCATCCGGGTGCTCCGCAACGGGAGAGGCCACAACAGTCAGAGGCCCTCGTACCGCAACAAAAAAAAGAAAAAAAAAAAAAGAATCTGCCTGCCAATGCACGGGACGGGACATGGGTTCGAGCCCCTGGTCCGGGAAGATCCCACATGCCGCGGAGCAACTAAGCCCGTACGCCACAACTACTGAGCCTGCGCTCTAGAGTCCACGAGCCACAACTACTGAGCCCACGTGCCACAATGAAGCCCGCGCGCCTAGAGCCTGTGCTCCGCAGCAAGAGAAGCCACCGCAATAAGAAGCCTGCGCAATGCAACAAAGAGTAGCTCCCGCTTGTCGCAACTAGAGAAAGCCGGCGCGCAGCAACGAAGACCCAAAGCAGCCAAAAATAAATAAATAAGTTAATTAATTAATTTTAAAAAATGAAATGTTATGATGTCTGGGATTTGCTTTAAAATAATATCATGGGGGAGGGGAAGATGGGAGGAATGGAGGTATAGGTGAAACTAGATTTGTCACATGTAACAAATGTTGGAAGTGTGTTATGTTTAGAAGGATGCGAGGGTTCATTATACTTTTCTACTTTTATATGAGTTTGAAATTTTCAATAATAGTTAAAAGAGCAAATTGAAGCTAAAAAATCATACATTGATAGTTGAGGGACTTCCTTGGTGGTCCAGTGGGTAAGACTCCGTGCTCCCAACGCAGGGGGCCCAGGTTCGATCCCTGGTGGGGGAACTAGATCCCGCATGCATGCCGTACCTAAGGAATCCGCGTGCTGCAACTAAGACCTGGTTCAGCCTAAATAAATAAAGAAATATTTTAAAAAGGAAAGTTAAAAGAATATACAAATTCTAAAATTGTTGCAGATTGACTGTATTTTAATGGTTAGAAAAGACAATAACAAGAGGGAAAAAAACCATTTCAGGTGTGGAAAGAGAACCATAAATATGAAAAAGAAAGAAAAGGAAGGAAGGGAGGGAGGGAGGGAGGAAGGGAAGGAGGAAGGAGGGGAAGGGAAGGAGGGAGGAAGGATAGAATCAAGCATGGGAGGCAGCTGACCCCTGACACTTGCTTAACCAAAGCAAGTGGAATTCAGGTCAATCTAGTGGAAGAGAAAGCTTTAGGCAGCAGAAATCTAAGCCCTCAGGGGTTCCTAATATCTGTGTAGGACTGGCTGGAATTTAGGGCCTGGCCTGCGCCTAGATGGGTGGTGAAGCTGGGCCCATTTCAGAAAGGGAATGAAGGCAGGAGGCCTAGTAGCAGCTGGTGAAAGTATTACACGAGGATTCAGTTCGCTCCACGGAGCTTTGGAAGAATGCAGTATTGTGCAGGAGGCCACAGCCTTACAGATCCTAGATTATGAGGAGACTAAATCTCAAACCCTCATCTCTAAATGAACAAAGGCCTGAGGCTCGCTCCTCATTCTGGACTAGGTCAGGAATTTTGTATCATAGCTGCCTAGCATGGGGCATGGCACACAAGAGGTGCTTAATACCCATTTATTCCATTTAGTGGTAGTGGTCCTCAACCAAGCAGATGTGCATATCAGAATTTTCCAGAAAGCTTTTAACATCATTTTTAAATAATTGTGTGCATTTTTTTGCAAAGGTAGTGCAGTCATTTGTCTGGTTCAATATTCAAAAGGGCCAAAAAGGCATCTGTTCAGTGAAAGGGTTTCCTCCCACCTCTGTTCCCCAGCCTCCCAGTTCCCCTCCCTGGAGGGAACCATGGATACTTGCTTCTTCTGAATACTTTCAGGACATTTTATGTATATGTCATGAAAAGTGTATGTTTGGCGTTTGCCTTTTTAAAACAAACAGTAGCAAACCACACACACTGTTCCGTATCTTGCTTTTTAAATTTCACAGTGTTGCTCATAATCATTCCATACCAGTTGTTTTGTTTGTTTGTTTGTTTGTTGCGGTACGCGGGCCTCTTGCTGCTGTGGCCTCTCCCATTGCGGAGCACAGGCTCCAGACGCGCAGGCTCAGCGGCCATGGCTCACGGGCCCAGCCGCTCCGCGGCATGTGGGATCCTCCCGGACCGGGGCACGAACCCGTGTCCCCTGCATCGGCAGGCGGACTCTCAGCCACTGCGCCACCAGGAAAGCCCCAGTTGTTTGTTTTTAAACCACAATTATATCTATATATTCTATCTTTATAAGAAAGTGGAGGTCTTCCCTGGTGGAGCAGTGGTTAAGAATCCGCCCGCTAATGCAGGAGACACGCCCGAGCCCTGTTCGGGGAAGATGCCACATGCCCCAGAACAACTAAGCGGGGGAGCCACAACTACTGAGCCTGCGCTCTAGAGCCCGTGAGCCATTACTGAAGCCCGAGTGCCTAGAGCCCATGCTCTGCAAGAAGAGAAGCCACCACAATGAGAAGCCTGCGCATCGCAACGAAGAGTAGACCCCGCTCTCCACAACTAGAGAAAGCCCGCGCGCAGCAACGAAGACCCAACGCAGCCAAAATAAGCAAATACATTTAATTTTAAAAAAGAGAGAAATTACTGAGACATTGAAATACTAGCCGGTTTCAGTTCTCAGATGCGGGCATTAATGCACAAGGGCTCCCTTCTCCTTCAACTTTGCTTTAAAAAAATTTTTAAAAGAAAGTGGAAAGTTACTGGAATATAAATTTTAAAAATTTCTAGGTAATATTTTGAGTTCATTGCGTAAATAAAACCCGTATCTTCTATATCCATTCTAAACTAGAAAAGCTGTTGCAGTTACATTCTTCTCCCCACCCCTTACAGTATAGTGGTTTGTTGTGGTAAATATACATAACACAAAATTTACCATTTTAACAATTTTTTTTTTTTTTTTTTTTTCGGTACGTGGGCCTCTCACTGTTGTGGCCTTTCCCGTTGCGGGGCACAGGCTCCCGGCGCG
>NW_006779491.1:1537295-1544149 GCF_000442215.2 Lipotes vexillifer | reverse complement strand
GTATGCGGGCCTCTCACTGTTGTGGCCTCTCCCGTCACGGAGCACAGGCTCCGGATGCGCAGGCTCAGCGGCCATGGCTCACGGGCCCAGCCGCTCCGCGGCATGTGGGATCTTCCCGGCCCGGGGCACAAACCCGCGTCCCCTGCATCGGCAGGCGGACTCTCAACCACCGCGCCACCAGGGAAGCCCATTTTAACAATTTTTAAGTGCACAGTTCAGTGGCATTAAGTACATTCACAATGTTATGCAATCATCACCACTATCAATCTCCAGAACTTTTTCAACTTCCCAAATTGAAACTCTGTACCGATTAAACACTAAGTCCCCATTCCCCCTCCCCGGGGCCCTGGTAAACATCATTCCACTTTCTGTCTATGAATTTGGCTATTCTAGGGACCTCATATCAGTGGAATCATACAGTATTTGTCCTTTAGTGTCTGATTTGCTTCACTTAGTATACTGTTGAAGATTCATCCATGTTGTAGCATGTATTAGAATTTATTCCTTATTAAGGTTGAATGATATCCCCTTGTGATATTCATATATGCCACATTTTATTTATCCATTCATTCATCAATGGACACTTAAGTTTGTTTCTATCTTTTAGCTATCGTGAATATGCTGCTATGAACCTGGGTGTACAAATATCTGTTTAAGTCTCTGCTTTCAATTCCCAGAATTGGAATTGCTAGACCATATAGTAATTCTATTTTTTTTTGGACTTGCCATTTTTTTTGGCATGTGGGATCTTAGTTCCCCGAGCAGGGATCAAACCCATGCCCCCTGTATTGGGAACCCAGAGTCTTAACCACTAGACCACCGGGGAAGTCCCTAGTAATTCTACGTTTGATTAATTAATTAATTAAACATTAACTACACATTAAATTCATGTTTAATTTTTTGAGGGCCCACCATACTGTCATCCACAGTGGCTGGACTATTTTACATTTCCATCAGCAATGCACAGGATTCTAATTTCTCCCCATCTTTGTCAACACTTATTTTCTGTTTGTTTTTATTTTTATTATTATTTTTTTCGGCTATGCCACATGGCATGAGGGATCTTAGTTCCCTGACCAGGGATCGAACTGTGCCCCAGTCTTAACCACTGGGCCGCCAGGGAAGTCCCTGTTTGTTTTTAAATAATAGCCATCCTGGGCTTCCCTGGTGGCGCAGTGGTTGAGAGTCCACCTGCCGATGCAGGGGACACAGGTTCATGCCCCGTTCTGGGAAGATCCCACATGACCCGGAGCGGCTGGGCCCGTGAACCATGGCTGCTGAATCTGCGCGTCTGGAGCCTGTGCTCCGCAACGGGAGAAGCCACAACAGTGAGAGGCCCGCGTACCGCAAAAAAAAATAATAATAATAATAGGCATCCTAAGGGGTGTGAGTGAAGTGGTATTTCATTGTGGTTTTGATCTGCATTTCCCAAATGACTAATGATGTTGAACATCTTGCCATGTGCTACTGGCCATTTGTATATCTTTCTTGGAGAAATGTCAAGTCTGCCACTTACATTCTTTAAAGTATATATTTAGGGCTTCTCTGGTGGTGCAGTGGTTAAGCATCCGCCTGCCAGTGCAGGGGACACAGGTTCGAGCCCTGGTCTGGGAAGATCCCATATGCCGCAGAGCAGCTAAGCCCATGTGCCACAACTACTGAGCCTGCACTCTAGAGCCTGTGGGCCACAACTACTGAGCCTGCACTCTAGAGCCTGTGGGCCACAACTACTGAGCCCACGTGCCTAGAGACTGTGCTCCACAACAAAAGAAGCCACCACAATAAGAAGCCCGCGCACAGCAACGAAGACCCAACGCAGCCAAAAATAAATAAATTAAAAATATATACATTTAAAAGACTAATGACTTTATCATTTTTGTTAAAATGATACCTGTTCATTATAAAAATTGAAGCAAACTAGAAAAGAACAAAGAAGAAACCAACAAACTACCCTAGTTCACCATCCAGAAATAGTCATTACTGCATTAACATTTGGAGAACATCACTCTAGATATTTCATAAGTAAATAAAAAATTTATAACAATTCATACAATATGTCCTATTTCAAAACAAAAACATTGTATTTAACTTTATTTGAATTTAACAGAAAAAAAGGAAATGGAAACGGAACTGAAAGGATGATGGAACTTCAGAGAAATATTTCCTCACTACAAATGACATTTAGTTTTAAACATTTAAAAATTTTTTATTAAAAAGTTTAAATTGAAGTATAGTTGGTTTACAATATCGTGTTAGATTCTGGTGTGCAGCACAAATGACAGTTTTTTCATATATTTCTCTAAGGTTAAGAAAAAATGATTTTGAAAACCATGAAAGATGGACTCATCTATTAATCACATATTTTAAAAGTAGATGCTGGGGGCTTCCCTGGTGGCGCAGTGATTGAGAGTCTGCCTGCTGATGCAGGGGACACGGGTTCGTGCCCCGGTCCAGGAAGATCCCACATGCCGCGGAGCGGCTGGGCCCGTGAGCCATGGCCGCTGAGCCTGCGCGTCCGGAGCCTGTGCTCCACGACGGGAGAGGCCACAACAGTGAGAGGCCCGCGTACCGCAAAAAAAAAATTGCTTAAAAGTAGATGCTGGGACTTCCCTGGTGGCGCAGTGGTTAAGAATCTGCCTGACAATGCAGGGGACACGGGTTTGATCCCTGGTCCACGAAGATCCCACATGCCGCGGAGCAACTAAGCCCGTACACCACAACTACTGAGCCTGCGCTCTAGAGCCCGAGCCACAACTACTGAGCCCACGCGCCACAACTACTGAAGCCCACAAGCCTGGAGCCTGTGCTCCACAGCAAGAGAAGCCACCGCTTCAATGAAATGAAGAGTAGCTCCCACTTGCCGCAACTAGAGAAAGCCCACACGCAGCAATGAAGACCCAACACAGCCAAAAATAGATAAATAAATTAATTAATTAAAAAAAAAGACAAATCTTATTTTTGTACAAATGAAAAGGGGCTCTTGGGTGCTAATACCTTGAGTTTGTTATGTCTGAGAAGGTCTGAAGTCATTATATTTTAATGTCAACATGGCTGGATTAGAGTATTTTCAACTCATATTTTAAGTATATATAAATAATATCTGCTTATGGTAAAAATGTCAAACTGCAGAGTAAATTATAAAGTGAAAAGTAAAAGTTTTCCTCTATCTCTGTATGCAGTCTCACTCAGCCATCTCCCTACCCAGCCAGCTGGGGGTGCAGGCCCAGCGCCTGGCACTGAGGTGCTCTACACAGTGTAAAAAATGGTCCTGACCTTCAGTACGCTTATGTTCGTGTCTCAGTTAAGGAAGTGGAGCCAATAGTGCTTACGTTAGGACTGAAGCAAGCTGGATGGGGACTGTGTTGATCTTGTGAGTATATGTCTTATCCAAAATGGGCAGCCAACTGTTCAGCTCCAGCTGATTCTTTATTTTTAAAATAAATTTATTTATTTATTTATTTTTGGCTGCACTGGGTCTTCGTTGCTGTGTGCAGGCTTTCTCTACTTGCGGCACGCTGGAGCTACTCTTCATTTCATTGAAGTGGTGGCTTCTTTTGTTGCAGAGCACGGGCTCTAGGTACGCGGGCTTCAGTAGTTGTGGCTCGCGGGCTTAGTTGCTCCATGGCATGTGGGATCTTCCTGGACCAGGGCTCGAACCCGTGTTTGCGGCGAGCGGGGGCTACTCTTCATTGCGATGCGCAGGGTGCGTGGGCTTCTCACTGCGGTGGTCTTTGTTGAGAAGCACGGGCTCTAGGCGCGCGGGCTTCAGGAGTTGTGGCTCGCGGGCTTAGTTGCTCCATGGCATGTGGGATCTTCCTGGACCAGGGCTCGAACCCGTGTGCCCTACACTGGCAGGTGGATTCTTAACCACTGCGCCACCAGGGAAACCCCTCCAGCTGTTTCTTGTTCAAGGAATGCAGACTCAGTGCTGCTGGATTTCAAGTGAAAGGAGAAATTTGTGGTTGCTCTGCCAAACTTAACACACAAAGGGGCTGGATTTGATCAGTTGGCGGATGCTGCTGTTGCTCTGACGATGGGCTCTGGAGTCTTGGGTTTGAATCCTAGCTCTATCTATCACACATCCATTCCCAGTTTCCTCATCTATAAAATGGGATTCTACCTCATAGGATTCTTATGAGGATCAAATGAGATGCTGAAAGCACATATGAGATGGGCTCTTCATAAAGCTTATAATCTAGGGGAAGAGTCAAATGAACCTCATCTGGGAATTCCACACATGAAGGTTTCACTGGGACAGAGACCCGAAGGATGAACAGTTAACTGGGTGCAGCAGTGGGAAGGGTGGAGGGGAAGGGCCTAACAGGCCGAGGGACCGGCTCCAGAGAAAGCCCTGAGGCAACCATGCAAACCCAAACTAGAGCAGTGAGGACACAGAGGAGATAATCTTCTGGGAGCCAAGGACTTCCTAACTGATAAAGTGTGAGCTAGAAGGAGTCTCAGTTCAGTGTGAGGCCAGTCCCTGAAAATTTAGGACTTCACTCACACTGGCCTGTGTTAACTTTCCTGACAGAAAAACCACACCCACCAAGTCTTCCGCAGGGCCCTCTAACCCTCTTCTCAGTGAGTTGTTTTCCAGGCAGAGGAGGAAGATCAAGAAGGCAGGTAAGAAGGCACAGAGGTAGGAAGCAGTCCCATTTGCTTTGTCAGCTGAGGTATCTGGGTGAGGGCAAGTGCCTCCAAGACTGGCTGTGGGCGATTTGCAGCGCCCACAACTTCAGGCTGAGGAATCTGGTCAGTTTGTAAGACCTCAGTCAAATGGAGAATGGGCGCCCCCTGGGAGCAGTACTCGGTACTGGACACAGGAGGACCCAGATGAGCGGTGGGGGAGGAGGGGGTGCGGCTCAAGATGGGGTAGACTGCCTGCCACAGTTTTCTTCTCACAGGAGCTAACTCCTTCCGGCATGATGGATTCCTGGGATCCCAGAACAGCTGGGCTGGAAGGGACCTCGAAAAAGGAACTACCAACACGTGCCCCGTGTCAGGCCCTGAGCTGGGCATTTTCGTGAACGTTGTCTTAACACTCCTAGCTCTGCTTCGAGGTAGGTATCGTTATCCCCATTTTTCAGATGAGAAAAATCGAGGTTTGGTGACTTCCCAAGAAGGGGCGGGGATTTTGTATGACTCCAGAGCCTTTTCCCCTGGAGCTCTCACGACTTGGAAGCTACCGACTCTCTGAGGTTTGGGGGAACAAGCATCGGGTGTGAGGCGCTGAAGCTTTCCAAGGGACAACAGCGTAACGGTACTTTCGGCAAGAACCACGCCCCCCTTGTCCCGACAATACTGATTTCTGTTGCTTTCCTTTAAGAGCCTTCCCCCGAAAGATGAAGTCCTAGCCAAACGGGGAGGCGGATATTATATATTCCTGGATCGCTCGGACGTCTTTCTCCCTCACCCGCATTGATCCCCACTGGTGACATAAATTCTCCCCCGCTACTAGCGAGTGAAGGCATGAGACTACATTTCCCGGCAGGTCGTTCAGAAGGGGGTGGCGGGGAGAGAAGGAAAGAGACACTCTGTTTCCGCCCGCTCTCAATTTAGCGTGTCGGCCGTGATGCATATTTCAACAGCCCACGTCCTTTCTCTGTAGAGCTAAGGAAGGGACTACGTCCCCCAGCAGGCACTGGCGCAGAGGGCGAGTGATAGGCCGCCATCTTATTGTAGTCCTTTCCCCCGTTTCCGTAGGGAGTAGTCTTAGCGTATGGACTACAAATCCCAGGTCGCTGTCTCCTCTTTCCTTCGGCCGCCATCTTCGCTGGTAGCCCCCGCCCCTTTCCCCTTCCATTGTCTCGACCGAAGATAATAGAGGGGAGCAGGGAAGACTGCAACTCCCGTCAGGCTCTGCGCCAACAAGATGGGGATTTCGGTATTACAGGCGGGCGAGATGGCCAAGGTGGTAGAATGAGGCGATGGGGAGAGGCTAGGTAGCCTGCCATCTTTATGGTAGTCTCCTTATCCTCCTGGTTCCGCCATTCTTAAGGAACGCTAGAAGGCTAAGAAACTACTATTCCCATCGCACCTCATAAGATCGACTACTAGTCAGGTGTCCGCCCCTCTTCCGCCATCTTGCTTGTAGTCCTCGTTCCTTTTCACCTTTCCATTGTTCCTGACGAGTAGAAATGGCAACGGGAAGGCAGCAGATGGACTGCGACTCCCGTCAGGTACCACAGACGCGGAGGGTTGTGGACAGGAGGGCGTGTGAGTGCCTGGGAAGGAGGTCGGGCCGGGGAAGAAGGCCATGTTGTTTGTAGTCATCGTTCCCGCTGCCCTATGCTCTGCAACGGGGAGCCTCGGGGCAACCGGACTATAACTCCCGGCACCCTCGGCTCCCGGTTTGGCACGTCCTCCACCATCTTGTTTGTAGTCCCCGCTGGCCCCAACATCCCATTGTTCCCACGGTGGCACCAGCGTCCGCAGGACCACGAGTTCCGTCGTGCCCTGCGCGTGTTAGTCCTGGAAAGTGGAGGTGGTGGGGGAAGGAGGGGGCAGGGGGCGGGGTTCTTCTGGGAGAAGGAGGGAGTAAAGAGGAGGAGGAGGAGGGAAGGAGGAGAGAGGGGAGGGGGAAGAGAGGAGGAAGGAGGAAGGAGCTCAGGAGGGATGAGAGAGGCGGCCAGGGCCCCGGGCCGAAGCAGCGCGGGGCCGGGGGACCAGGGGGGCTGAGACACCCCAATTGCCCCCTCCCCCTTTTCCTGCCCCCTTCCATCCTTTCCTTCCAGCCTCCTGCTTGAGGAAGGGGATTTATTCAAATTTTATTTAAATCCCTATCTCCGGAGGGTCGCGCGCTGGGGGGAGGGGGAGAGGGCGGGGGCGCGCTCAGGCTGGGGGGGCGGGGCCGA
>NW_006779491.1:1534554-1537146 GCF_000442215.2 Lipotes vexillifer | reverse complement strand
TGGGGGGGGGGGGGCGGGGGGGGGGGGGGGGGGGGGGGTGGGGGGAGGGGAGCTGGGACTCGGACCCCCGGACTGAGTGGGGCCCGGGCAGAAGCTGTGCACCCTGCGCCCGAGGAGCCCCCGTTGGCCTGGGGGGGCTGAGGGACTAAGCCCCCCAGAGCAGGACCTCCCCCTGGAAGGGCCGCGCCGCAGCCCGTGGGAGGGCCTCGCCCCCGGCGCCCCCCATCTCCACTCGCCGCCGTCCCGGCCTCCGCCGGAGGGAGGGGCCGAGCGCCCTCGGGGGGCCGTGGACCCCGGCGTTCTGAGCGTTTCGCGCCCCGTGCCGCCCGGCCCCCCCGCCGCCGATGGCCGCCGACCCGCCGGGAGCTGCCGAGAAGGGAGAGATGGCTCCCGGGACACGTGTGAGGTGGGTTCATGCGGCTCCTCCTCACCCCCAGACCTGGGCAGCTCCCAGTCCCATTCATCCTCAGCCCGGCCTCTCTCTACCTTACCCGCCCCCAGCCTCACCCTCTCTTTGCTCCAAACTCCTCATCTCCAATCCTCCTTCCTGTTACCTCTCAACCTTGGGGAACTGGCCTTCCTAGACCCTGCTTCCCCTTGCAGACCCCCATCCCCGCCTGCAGTCGCCGCCCTCCAAGGCCCCTCCCCTGGAGCGCTGGAGGGCCCCTTCCCCCCATGGATGGGTCTGGAAGTCCTTGGAAAGGGGGAAGCTGGGGTAAGACTCTGGCCATAAAGAGATCCTCCAGGCCTGCTGAGTCTGTATGGGATCTTGGAGGATCTGGTTTCCATGGGAAGGGGAGCCCAAGGGATTCTAGACAATTAGGGGTGGAAAGCAGCTTGGGAAGCTGTGGTGGGGGGGGTGCACATGTAGGACTGAGCCCATCTTAAGTTCTGTGGAGATGTCAGGCTGGATTCGAGAATCCCAGGGAATCTGGGAGATTGCCCAGGTTGACCTGAGAGACCCATGAGGAGCCTGTCTTAGAGCAGACAGAGCTCTGTGGGGAGCAGAGGAGTTGAGATTTTTGGCTGAGGAGGGGCTCTGAAGCAGCATCTCAGGGAGGGTTTCCGAGCACTGGGAAGTTGGGCAACACAGTGACTCTTTAGGGACTGGGTTAGGGAAGAAGGATACCATTGAATCCGGTGAGGAAATCTAGATTTTAGGGGAAGAGAGATTGGGTGTTAGTAGCTTATGAAAGAGAGAAGAGAGGAAGTAGGAAAGGTCTGGAGCTTCCACCCAGGAATCTGTGGGTATTTGGGAGCTAAATCTGGGGCATTTTAGATTGGGGAGCGCATGGGCTGGAGCACATTTGGGTAACGGGAAGAGTTGGGACCTGTCTAAGGTAACTCCACAGACAAGGAGCCCCTGGCTTTCCAAGGAGCTTTGCTGTGGGGATGTCAGTGGAGAGGGCCCATGTCCCTCTCAGTGTCCTTTCGTCCTCCCTGGCCTAGGCAGGGGGCAGGATGAAGTGTCAGAGCAGGAGTGAGCTCAGTAAGCCAGTTCTCGGGGCTCCCAGAGGGCCCGGGTGAGCTGCTTCAGGGAGAGAGCGGCCTTGCCTAGACGGAGTGGTTCCCCTCATCCCCTGCAGGAGGGACACCTTGTTCCTTGTCTCCCTGGGTAGGAAGCCAAGCTCTGGCTGCCTAGGAGTGCGGGAAGCTGCCAGGAGTCTCCCCGGCCAGGGCCCCAGTGGGCCCCTGACCTTGCCACCCTCCACCCACAGCCCTCGGCGTTGCTGACGCCCCCAATGTCGTCGAGCAGCCGGGGGCCGGGGGCCGGAGCGCGCCGACGCCGAACCCGCTGCCGCCGCTGCCGGGCCTGTGTGCGAACTGAGTGCGGGGACTGCCACTTCTGCCGAGACATGAAGAAGTTTGGGGGGCCCGGGCGCATGAAGCAGTCGTGCCTGCTCCGGCAGTGCACTGCCGTGAGTTCTGCCCCCGCCGTATTGGGCACGCCTGGGGCTCCGGGCACCTTTCCCCAGCCAGCCCCAGCGCCTTTCTGGGTGGCTGGTGGTGACTCCTTAGAGTGTAATGTAAAGTTGCTGTTTGTTCACTCATTCATCCACTGGCTTGTTCAAATATTCGCCAGGCCTGTTTTTGTCCTCAGCTTCAAGCTGGGGCCAGTGTTAGGGTGTACAGAAGAATCCATCCCACGCTGTACCTTCACCTTTTTCCCAACTTTCAGAGGTACAGGCCCATAGAAAACTCAGGCCCTCTCATACCCCTTCCCAGAGCTGGCCCTGTGAATAGGTCTTTGCCTTCTTTGGCCTCCTTTTCACCTGTTAGAGTGGTCTTGGATTTGAGTCCAGTCTTACCCACTGTGTGACCTTGAGCAAATCACTTTGAACCTCAAGGTACCTTCTCTGTGAAATGTTTCCTTTGCTGAGTTGTAAAGGTTAAACAGCATGGGTATGAATGTAGCTGCTACAAGGCCCAGCACACAGTAGGTATCCAAGAAACATGGGTTTCCTCCCAGCTTCCTCATCCTTTGAGCTTCCCAGGGCTCCAGAGAGTGGTCCTTCCCCAGCAGCCATGAGGAGCCAGCTGCATCCTATGTCCCCCTCATGCCGCCACCTCCCCTTTTTCCTGCAGCCACTC
>NW_006779491.1:1528036-1534488 GCF_000442215.2 Lipotes vexillifer | reverse complement strand
CCCCCAGCCCCTCTTTCCTTGTTGGTCTCTTTACCCCACAGCCCCTCCCTTTTCCTCCTTTCTCCCCCAACCCTTGCCTCACTTTCCTTCCTTCTTCCCCACCTGCTGCTTCCTTGAGCCTGCCTCACAACCTTCTCGATATGACTCAGTATTACCACTGATTTTCCCAAACTCATGTTGTCTGAAGGCCACTCTCCTTTTTCTAGGACCAGCCAGCTGCCTTTAGTGTTCCCAGGGGTCTTGCCAAAACCGGGTTTATTGTGGGGTCCAGGGCAATCCTTGTGCTGCTCACTGAGCAAACTCAGAATCACCCCGAGCTGCTGCTGTGTTCCCTCCAGCCCTCTCTGGGTATTATAGTCACGTTTGCCTACAGTCTTCCTTTCCCAAAGCTAGCTACAATTTCAGGGTCACAAAGGCCCTGGATCCAGATGCAACTATCACAGCAGTAATAACAACTATGTATCAACTACATTTCCTGCATTATCTCATTTTTATGACAGTTTTGCAAGAAAAAAATTCGTAGCCCCATTTTACAGATGGAGAGACAGAGATGTAAGGAGGTTAAATCGGTTGCTCAAGGTCATACTGCCAAAAAGGAGCAAATTCAGGATTTGACCCAACTTGGCCCAAGGGTTCTGAGCCTCATCCAGCAGCTGGCCAGGATCCCCAGAAAGAAGGGTCTTTCTCCTGCTGCTTGCTTTTGGGGTCCCTGACGCCCTCTCTCCCCCGACAGCCTGTGCTCCCACACACAGCTGTATGCCTCTTGTGTGGGGAGGCTGGGAAGGAAGACACAGTGGAGGGAGAGGAAGAGAAATTTGGTTTGAGTCTCATGGAGTGTACAATCTGCAATGAGATCGTCCACCCTGGCTGCCTGAAGGTGATGGCCCTGGGGACCCTGGAGGCTGGGGTAGGGCAGATTGTCGGGGAGCAAGGAGGTGGGCTAGGCTGCCTCTGAGTTTGCTGGCACCTGACATCCACTCCCTGCCCTCTGCCTGTAGATGGGGAAGGCTGAGGGTGTCATCAATGCAGAGATCCCCAACTGCTGGGAGTGCCCTCGCTGCACCCAAGAAGGCCGGACTAGCAAGGTAGGGGCTGGGGCTTGTCTGGGTGCTAGGCTCTGGGTAGGCGGGAGGTTGGGGATCTGTGCAGAACCTCACCCCCAGCTTCCATCTCCCCAGGATTCAGGTGAGGGACCAGGCCGCCGCAGGGCTGACAACGGCGAGGAGGGCGCCAGCCTGGGGAGTGGATGGAAGCTGACGGAGGAGCCGCCACTTCCACCACCCCCACCCAGGCGCAAGGGTCCCCTACCTGCCGGGCCCCCCCCAGAGGACGTGCCTGGGCCCCCCAAAAGAAAGGAGAGGGAGGCAGGGAATGAGCCCCCTACCCCAAGGAAAAAGGTGAGCCAGGGAGCATGCTCACTAGGTCCAGCCTAAGGGATTCTGGGAGCTGTAGTCCTATTCCTTTTGGAGGGGCGGGGTCCCTGGGAGATAGTGCTTCATGGGGTTTCCCCCAGGGATTGTAGGGAGTTGTAGTTCAGGAGTTGCTGGTGGGAGGATGGCGCGTGCTCAGTATGGTGGAGAGGTACAGGTGAGAGGCAAATGGCACTGGACAGGGAGGCTTTGGGTGCTTTAGGGAAGAGGCAGAGAGCATGCTCAAATTAGCTGCTGCAGAGGAGGAAGGAGGGGCTGGAAAGGGCCTGAGGGGGAAGAAAGAGGAGATGAGAGCATGCTCAGTGAGCCAAGATACTGGTTACAAGGTGAGCATGCTCAGAGTTCTCCCTGAGATGGGGGCTTCTGGGATTTGTAGTCTAAGAGGAGAGCATAGATCTTAGTTTTGTGGACAGTGCGGGGCTAATGGCGTCTGTCCCTTTCCCCCTATCTCCTTCTTTCCTTGGTAGGTGAAAGGAGGCCGAGAGAGGCACCTGAAGAAGGTGGGTGGAGACGCCTGCCTCCTCCGAGGATCGGACCCAGGCGGCCCTGGCCTTCTGCCCCCCAGGGTTCTGAATCCGAGCCAGGCTTTCTCGTCCTGCCACCCTGGGCTCCCTCCCGAGAACTGGGAGGTGTGCCGGGGACCTCCTCCCTCCCCTTCCCACCTTTCCTTGCCCCACCCTCCACCCTGAAGACAGAAATCTGTCCCTTCCTGCCTACGTTGTCCTGCCCCAGCCCCACTTGGCCATCATGGGCATGTGGGCCTCTGGGAAGAGTGGAGGGGGAGAGTGGGTTGGGGCCAGGCCACAAGAGCCCCGGATTTCCCAAGAACCCTTGGGGTATCGTCTGACCCATTTGCCTTGTCTTTCCAGACCTTAAAGGGGAAAGAACTGAGTTCAAATCCCTGTTCAGCCACTGACTCCCTGATTGGTCTTGGCAACTTGTCAGCTGCTCTGATCCTCAGTTTCCTCATCAGTGAAATGGAGATGATACTACCTCCCTTACCCCATCTATGCCACCGAGCTGTTTAATGACATTAAAGTAAACGAGCTTTGTAAACTGAAAATGTACTAGATTCTAGGGAAATAAGGCCCAGATAGGTTTAAAGACTTGTCCAATGTCACACAGCAAAGCTAGAATTCAGATGTCACTTTGCACTGACACACTGAATGCCAGGGTCTGCCTGATTGTGTTCAAATTCTGCCTCTGCCATTTATCAGTTTGTAACCTTGGGCAAGTCCCATAGTCTCTGAGCCTAAGTTTCCTCATGTCTAAAAAGAGTGGCCCAAGTTGCCCACTCCATCCCAGCACTGTGAGGATGTCATGAGTCAGGTTGGGAGGTTCCACCCAGGGCCAGACAGTCATTGTTACTCTCACATCATTGAAGAGACACTTGAAATTGTCTGGTCCAGCGTTCCATGTTGTAGATGATAAGAAAGGGGCTTCTCAATGTCACGCAGAATGGAGTGGATGGAAGCTGACGGAGGAGCCGCCACTTCCACCACCCCCACCCAGGCGCAAGGGTCCCCTACCTGCCGGGCCCCCCCCAGAGGACGTGCCTGGGCCCCCCAAAAGAAAGGAGAGGGAGGCAGGGAATGAGCCCCCTACCCCAAGGAAAAAGGTGAGCCAGGGAGCATGCTCACTAGGTCCAGCCTAAGGGATTCTGGGAGCTGTAGTCCTATTCCTTTTGGAGGGGCGGGGTCCCTGGGAGATAGTGCTTCATGGGGTTTCCCCCAGGGATTGTAGGGAGTTGTAGTTCAGGAGTTGCTGGTGGGAGGATGGCGCGTGCTCAGTATGGTGGAGAGGTACAGGTGAGAGGCAAATGGCACTGGACAGGGAGGCTTTGGGTGCTTTAGGGAAGAGGCAGAGAGCATGCTCAAATTAGCTGCTGCAGAGGAGGAAGGAGGGGCTGGAAAGGGCCTGAGGGGGAAGAAAGAGGAGATGAGAGCATGCTCAGTGAGCCAAGATACTGGTTACAAGGTGAGCATGCTCAGAGTTCTCCCTGAGATGGGGGCTTCTGGGATTTGTAGTCTAAGAGGAGAGCATAGATCTTAGTTTTGTGGACAGTGCGGGGCTAATGGCGTCTGTCCCTTTCCCCCTATCTCCTTCTTTCCTTGGTAGGTGAAAGGAGGCCGAGAGAGGCACCTGAAGAAGGTGGGTGGAGACGCCTGCCTCCTCCGAGGATCGGACCCAGGCGGCCCTGGCCTTCTGCCCCCCAGGGTTCTGAATCCGAGCCAGGCTTTCTCGTCCTGCCACCCTGGGCTCCCTCCCGAGAACTGGGAGGTGTGCCGGGGACCTCCTCCCTCCCCTTCCCACCTTTCCTTGCCCCACCCTCCACCCTGAAGACAGAAATCTGTCCCTTCCTGCCTACGTTGTCCTGCCCCAGCCCCACTTGGCCATCATGGGCATGTGGGCCTCTGGGAAGAGTGGAGGGGGAGAGTGGGTTGGGGCCAGGCCACAAGAGCCCCGGATTTCCCAAGAACCCTTGGGGTATCGTCTGACCCATTTGCCTTGTCTTTCCAGACCTTAAAGGGGAAAGAACTGAGTTCAAATCCCTGTTCAGCCACTGACTCCCTGATTGGTCTTGGCAACTTGTCAGCTGCTCTGATCCTCAGTTTCCTCATCAGTGAAATGGAGATGATACTACCTCCCTTACCCCATCTATGCCACCGAGCTGTTTAATGACATTAAAGTAAACGAGCTTTGTAAACTGAAAATGTACTAGATTCTAGGGAAATAAGGCCCAGATAGGTTTAAAGACTTGTCCAATGTCACACAGCAAAGCTAGAATTCAGATGTCACTTTGCACTGACACACTGAATGCCAGGGTCTGCCTGATTGTGTTCAAATTCTGCCTCTGCCATTTATCAGTTTGTAACCTTGGGCAAGTCCCATAGTCTCTGAGCCTAAGTTTCCTCATGTCTAAAAAGAGTGGCCCAAGTTGCCCACTCCATCCCAGCACTGTGAGGATGTCATGAGTCAGGTTGGGAGGTTCCACCCAGGGCCAGACAGTCATTGTTACTCTCACATCATTGAAGAGACACTTGAAATTGTCTGGTCCAGCGTTCCATGTTGTAGATGATAAGAAAGGGGCTTCTCAATGTCACGCAGAATGGATAGCCCAGCCAGTACTCAAAACTAGACCTGTATGTGTTCACACCTCACTGCTTTTGGAAACTCATAAGCTAGTGAGACCCATAAGACTTAATTCTTTGGATCAGTGCCTTCATGTGACAGATAAGGAAAGTGAAAAGTCCAGAGAGGGCCATGGCTTGACTGAGGCCTCACATCACTCAGGAGCAGAGCCAGGGCTGGAACTCAGGACTGTCCCTCGGGCCGTTCATCCCTTGGTGACTCCTCAGGGATAGGGGGTGGGGAGGTATGTGTCAGGCCCTAGAACAGCCTTCCTCTCCCCGCAGAAACCAAAGCCGCCTTTGGCCTCTGCGGAGGGCCCGGCGGTGCCGTCCCCATCACCCCAGAGGGAGAAGCTAGAGCGTTTCAAGCGGATGTGCCAGCTGCTGGAGCGGGTGCCTGACACCTCCTCGTCCTCGTCAGACTCCGACTCGGACTCCGACTCGTCAGGCACATCCCTGAGTGAGGATGAGGCTCCTGGGGAGGCCCGGAATGGGCGACGGCCAGCCCGGGGCAGCTCAGGCGAGAAGGAGAACCGCGGGGGGCGGCGGGCTGTGCGCCCTGGCAGTGGGGGACCCCTCCTCAGCTGGCCCCTGGGCCCCGCCCCCCCGCCCCGGCCCCCACAGCTGGAGCGGCACGTGGTGCGGCCCCCACCTCGAAGCCCCGAGCCCGACACGCTGCCTCTGGCTGCCGGATCAGACCACCCCCTGCCCCGAGCCGCCTGGCTTCGAGTCTTCCAGCACCTCGGGCCCCGAGAGCTATGCATTTGCATGCGAGTCTGCCGGACTTGGAGCCGCTGGTGAGTGGCCTGGACAGGCCTGGGTTCCATTGCCCACACGCTCTTCGCTTGCTGTGTGACCTGTAACAGATCCCGGAGCCTCCCTGGCCCTTGTTCTTGTAATGATAATGCTTCTGTAGGATGTACATACTGCGGTGTGGTACTTCTGTGTTGACTTTGTACAGGCTGCTTTTTATATATGAGCTCACTGAACCCTCACAACTTTGTGAGGTGGGTACTGTTACCCCATTCTTCAGATGAAGCTGAGGTCAAGGTCGTGTGGAGAGGAAGCAGTAGAACCAGGAATTTGAGCCCAGTCCTTCTGGCTCCAGAACCTTTCCTCTTAATAACTCATTTATGCGTGCTTAGTATGTGTCAAGCATAGTGCTGACTGCTGTGCCTGCATCATCTCACTTGCTTTTCACCTCCCTCTGATGAGGACAGTCTTATTATTGGTCCCACTTACACATAAGAAAGCTCTTTGCCGAGTGGCCTCTGTCCTCCCAGAGGCAGCCATATTTGGGCCTCCTGATACTGCTTGGAACTTCTCTATAGCCCGGAGCCACCACCAGCACCCTCTGCCCACCCTCCTCCCATCTCCCCACTGCTTTCTTTTTTTTTTTTTTTTTTTGCAGTACTCGGGCCTCTCACTGCTGCGGCCTGTCCCGTTGCGGAGCATAGGCTCCGGATGCACAGGCTCAGCGGCCATGGCTCACGGGCCCAGCCGCTCCACAGCATGTGGGAGCTTCCTGGACCGGGGCACGAACCCGCGTCCCCTGCATCGGCAGGCGGACTCTCAACCACTGTGCCACCAGGGAAGCCCCCCACTGCTTTCTGAGTCTTGTTTCTACAGAAATGGTGGTCATCCTCCCAAACCCCTGGTCTTCCTCTTTGGTCCTGCTCCTGGCAACCCCCCCACCTCTCCATCAAACTCCTACAACCCTCCTCCCTCCATACCCATCCCCCCACAAAAGAGCACATAGAGGCTTGCTGCATGTTGACAAGCCTTCATTCACTTTCATGTTCCCGTGAAACTGTTTAGGGCAGATACTGTATCTGTTTTAGCTTCATGTTCTCAGCACAGGACAAAGGGTGCTCAAAAAACATTTTATTAA
>NW_006779491.1:1501208-1528026 GCF_000442215.2 Lipotes vexillifer | reverse complement strand
TCCCAGGCCCTTACTGTGGGCCGGCATCCTGTTGGGCACTTTGTAAATATTAGCTGATGTGTTCCTCATAATAACAGCCCTGAGAGGTGGGGGAATGAGGGACACCTGAAAGCACAGTGAAGTTAGTGGCTGACCTCAAACCCCAGTCCTTTTCCTAAGGATTTTGGGGTGCTTGTTCATACTTTCTGGTCTCCGTGGAAGCTATATAGCTAAGAAGAGAGGAAGGTAGGCTCTGGAGGTAAATTACCCATAAGTGAATTACTCTTTCTCTGATGAGCTGTATGCTATGGGGCTAGTTCCTTAACTTCTCTATGCCTCAATTTCTTCATCTGTTAAAACGGGAACCAAGGCATTTACTTCCTAGTGTTTTTGTAGGCTAATATACATTAAAAAATTGAGGACAGTACTTAGGAAAGAGAAACTTCTCAGTGCCTTAACAGTAATCATTATTACTCACTCAGCTACAAATATTTACTGAAAGCATAGACTTTTCCATCCTCAGAACACAGATCTGTGCCCTTGAAGAGCTCCCAGTCAAACTGCAACATAGAAGCAAATAGTTACAGCAGTTGCTGGGGATCACCATCCTTGCCTCAAGTAATAATTGAGGAAATGTTTGCTGAGGCCTCTTCATCAGGGCCAGCCCTGTGTTTGAAACGTGGGATCCAGAGCTTTAAGAGGACCTGATTTCTGCCTCAAGGGGAGACTTGTGACTGGAGGCGGATGAAGCAGAGAAGCTGGACTGGATGGTGGTTTCCAGCTTGGGCCCTGGAGTCTGGCACCCATGGGTTTCATCAGCTGTGATTCCTGCACTCCCTGGATGAAATGGCCATGGCTGGATAGCTATACCTATCAAGGCCTCCCTTTTCCTGTCTGTAGTCCGGGTTCATATCAATACCTTGTAGGGATAAAATGAGGTGGTTCTTGCAAAACACTCAGCACAGTACCTGAAGGGTGCTAAACACTCAATAAAGTAGTGGCTTTTGATGAGAAGAATGGGGGGAAGGTGGAGCAAGGGCCTGCGTGGGGCACAGTGGGACCAGTCAGGAGGCTCTTCCAGCCTAGGCAAAGAAGCAGGGGAAGTGAGGATGGAGAGGAGGGGCTGGAGTTGGGCACTTTTTAAGAAGCAGAATGGCTTGGATTTGGTGACTGAATGGCTGTGGGGGCAGCAGGGTGACTCTCAACTGAGTTTCTGGTCCATGAGCCTGGGTGGGCAGCAATGCCATGGCCCAGGCTTGGGAATACTGAGGAGGGCCAGGTTCCGGGATAAAGGCAAGAGCTCAGATTTGCTGTGTTTGGTCTGAAAGGCCTTTGGGCCAGTCAGGAACAAACAGGAGAGAGAGCAGCTGGATGTACAGGTCTGATGCTTAAAAGAAAGATCCAAGTTCGGGAGTTTGTAACCTATAGGTAGCGACTTCAAGGAAGAGGGCAGAAATCAGAATGTCAGCATTTGTGAGTTAGAGAAAGAAGAGGCAGAGAGAGATCAAGGGCACGAGTGTGTCCTGAAGGAGAGAGGTTGAGGAAGGAGTGAGTGATGAGCAGGGTCGGGTGTTGACGAGAGGTCATGAGAGGCCAAGGACCAGAAGTGGCAGTTGGATTTCGCTACAAGGAGGCGTTGATATCTTTGGCTGTGCTACGTGGGGGTGAGGGCACTGGAGCCAAGTCGCCTGGAGTTGAGGTTGGATTTGATCTGTTTGTTCTCTGCTGTGTCCCTAGTTTCTAAGATAACGTGGCATACAGTAGGTACTGAAAAAATACTTGTTGAATGAGTGAATGAATGAAAATGAGGAAATCAGGATAGAGTGTGGAAAGAGGTAGTGAAGGTAGAGTGGGAGAGAAATTTGTAGGTGGGAGAGCAGGAGGTTGCAGGCTTTCCTGTCTGGTGCCTTCCATCTTCTCTTGGAAACGGGCGGCAGAGTGATCTGCCCAGGTGAGTGGAGGGAGGGCGGGTGGACAAGGCCTGGGGGAGCTGCTGAGTCGCAGGGAAGAGGGTTGGGACTTTGGAGGAAATGAGCAAGGAAGGAACTAGACCCCAGGTTCAAGGCAGTTGGGGTTAGGAGTAAAGACTTAGAGATGGACAGATTGGAGGACAGCGGTGGCAGCAGGGAGCCCAGAGAGCTGAGAAGGAAGAACTGTCTTCGGTTGGAGCCAGGAGGCTGTGCATTCCTTACAGGTGGCAGTTTGGGCTGGTCTGGCTCTGTGGCCCCAGAGGGCCTCTGCAAGAGGGAGGTTTTGCAGTTGAATTTGGGGATTTGGAGGTGGGCTTAGTAGGGTACTGACTTGGTCAGGGGTGTTGAGTCAGGGGGAAAGGGAATGGGGTAAGGCATTTGAACATAAAGTTCTACCTCCCCTGGCTTGATGTATGCTTTGGCCTCAGACTTCTGACCTCTTGCCTAAGTGTCATTCTCTAGTCTAGAAGGAACTTGGCCATGGCTCCCTGTCACGTCCACAACGAACTTCCACGGTCCTGTTGGACATCTGGACACGAACAGTGACTGCACTAAACCCTTCTTCTTTTTAGAGAAGCTCTTCAGAAGGGTCCTGCACTATCTCCCTTCTTTTTTTTAACGTCTTTCATTTAATTTTTTTCAATCATTGTTTTAAAAGAATGGAAGTATAGTTAATTTCTTCTCCCTTCATTTTTGCAGCAAACCTTTGAAATAAGTGCTGCCTTTACCCCATTTTATGGTATGGAAAGCGGAGGCCCAGAGAGAGCAAGTGACTTGCCTAAGGTCACTCAAAGCACAGAGGTGGCAGAGCTGGGATTTAGATCCCCACAACTCATACTCCTCACCTCTGAGCTCTATGGCCACAGCCGTCCAGCCTGGCATTCCAGCCCTCCTTGCCACGGCACCCCTACCCTGGGCCTCCTCTAGCCTCACCCCTGCCTCTTCTCCACTTCAGAATTCAGGCTGTCGATCCAGACTAGCCTGGTTTACGAACTGGCTCTGCTACCACTAATAGCTGTGGGACCTTGAATAAGTCTCTTCACCTCCCTGGGCCTCATTTTCCTTACCTCTAAAAAGGAGACTAGTATTTACCTCCTAGGGCTGTTGTGAGGTTAAATGCTTAGTGCACAGAATGCAGTAAACCCTCAGTGAACACTAGATGTTAGTGCTAGAGTGACTGTCATCGTCATCCTCATCGTTAAGGGGAGATGATGAATTGCCCTTTGTTCCTGCTGCCTCAGGTTCTCAGAGCTCTCCATTTTCTCTCTGTGCACTGGGCCTGGATACTGGTTCTTCCTCATCTGGAACTCACATCATCTTCCTCCCCTCACCGGAATAACTACTGCCTTCCATTTTTTTGTGTTTTTGTTTTTTTTGCCACGCTGCATGGTAGGCAGGATCTTAGTTCCCCGACCAGGGATCAAACCCGTGCCCCCTGCAGTGGAAGCTCAGAGTCCTAACCACTGGACTGCCAGGGAAGTCCTAACTACTGCCTTCCTTAAAGTCTCAGATCAGGCATTGTCTCCCCCTCCAAGTTTCTCATTGACTCTTATCATGTCCCTTGTTGCCTTACTTACTGTGGACTTAGCTGTCACCCCCCTGTTTTCTCACTGTTCCATGCCTGGACACTTAGTATCAGTGGGGCCCTCAGTGACTGTTGGCTGCCACTCCGAGGTTTAAACCCAGTGTTCTGGTCATCTAAGGGCAAAGGGACAAATTAGCTACAGCCAGGAAAAGTCAGGAGAGACTTCCTGGAAGAGGAAGCACTGGAGCTGAGCCCTGAGTGATCTGGGGTGGTTGGCATTTCTGTCAGTCACACATGTGCCAAAATGCGTTGGCACCAAACTGTGTGTGTCTATAGGCGGGCAAGTGGTTTGGCCTGGCTCTTGTGGAGTACGATATAGAAACAGTTGGTGGCCTGTGTGTGCCCCCAGGGGGAAGGGCTCCCTTCTAGCCGTGGAAGATACAGGAGGGCTTCAAGGTGGTGGCAGCAGTTGAGCTGGAACTCAAGACTGGGTCAGAGTGAGCAGAGATATTTTGGATGTAGTAGGATGGAGAAAAGGACCTAGGGGCAGAAGCTGGGTTGAAGGTGGGTTACTTTGGGGTTTGTTTTTTTCCTTTTCCTTTTTAGAATTGGAGAGATTTGCAAATGTTTATTGGTTGAGTGGACAGAGCCAGGAGAGGGAGAGGCTAGAATGCCAGAAGAGGGGGGTAATGGTAGGAGGTGGCAGGTGGGACAGAGGGGTGGAGCTGTTCAGATTGAAGGCTTAGTGTCTGTGCTTCCAGCTTTCCCTGTCACCCGGGGCTCTGGAGTGTGCCTGGCAGTTGTAAGTGGCACAAAAACATGGCTTAATCCTTCCATTATTGATAGTTTTGAAAAGGAAATATCTCCATTGGGTGCTATTACATCTATAACACCTTTCTAATACTTATCTCCCTGTTTAATAAAAGTAGTCTTTGGGTAGTAGCCAAAAGCCACAGCAACACCTAGCTAGAATTTAGTAACCCTGGCCTGTTATTATAGTGTTTATTTCTAAGGTTAACATATTTATGTGAAACAATACTGGTTTTAAGTTCAAAGAGGGGAATCAATTTAAACATAAATTCATGTTCTGCAGATGAGTGGATAGCGAATGACTAGAGTTTGGGCATCACTGCCCCAGCCCAGGGCTTCTTGAAGGGAAAGCCTCCAGAATGGGGGCTGGGAGGGAGATAAGAGACAGCTTCCTGCATCCCTCCTCACCCCTGCTGCTTCTGACACAGTTCATCTAGCCCAGTGGGAATTTCCTGACATGGCTTTGAACTACTGTACTAGAAGAAACTTTTCAAACTGAATCTTGAGGAACTTCAGTGTACTACAAAGTATTAGTAGATGACCTTGGGAGAGATGGGGAAGGGTTCCCTGGTAAAATAAGTTTGAGAAGCCCTTCTCCAGGTCTCTGCATGTTGGACTAGTCAAGGCTCTCAGAAATGCTGGGATCAGGATCAAACAAACCTGTTTCACTTTGTTGAGGCCTCATTCGTCTTTGTAGTTTCAATACCTGGGACCTACTAGGCCTTCCATAAACACTGACTGAGTGTATAAATGGGAAGCCATAAATGAGGTGTGTTGTAGAGGGTGTTCTGTGGGAGCTTTGAGTGGTTCACACTGGCTTGGCATCATCCATTCATGCAACAGATGTGCAACAGGTAAGGTACTATGCATCTGGCCTGGTGCTGGGCACTGGGGCTGCTGAGGGGAAGAAGCCAGGGCTGCCCTGTGGAGCCTCCATTCTAGTTGGAGGGATACAGTAATCAAAGGGAGACTAGGGCTGTAAGTCAAGCCTTGGGCAGCTGGTCCTCAGGATGGGCAGACACGGATCAAGGGCAGAAATTAGTAGAGGATGAGAAGTGCCCACAGCCACCATAAGAAGCCCAAGGTAGGGGATGGGGGGCTGCTGAAAGATCTCTCTGGGGCTCCGTCAAATACAGTGTGTGTCGGGGCACACACACACACTGCCGTTGGCAGAACGGCAGAACGCTTTAGCAGCTGTAAGTCCCACTAATTATAGTAACCCCATTTGAGCTTACAACAACCTTGTGGGCAGGCTGAGTCTGGACTGTCATCTCTACAGGGCCTCTGAGGCTCAGGGAGAGGAGTGAACTTGCCCAAGGTCTCACATCCAGTTAGTGATGGAATTGACCCCTGAGCCCAGTGCTTTTGGCCTGGGTCCTGGGGCTTCCTGCCCTCCCCGCTATCTTATATGGACCAGGAGAGAGCTGGGGTGAACCGGTTAGCATGGGGTGGGGAATTGTGGGCTCCCTGAGAGCTGAGGACTCTGTCTTCCCCTTGTGGCCGACAGGTGCTACGACAAGCGTCTGTGGCCTCGAATGGACCTGAGCCGGCGGAAGTCACTGACCCCGCCCATGCTTAGTGGTGTGGTTCGTCGCCAGCCTCGAGCTCTGGACCTCAGCTGGACAGGTGTCTCCAAGAAGCAGCTCATGTGGCTTCTGAACCGACTGCAAGGTAGTGCCGGGTGGTGAGGCAGGACTGGGGGAGGAGGGGGACAGACCTGGGACGGAGTCCTCCTAGCACCAGTTTCCCGACGCACCCAGGCCTGCAGGAGCTGGTGCTCTCTGGCTGCTCCTGGCTCTCCGTCTCTGCCCTGGGTTCAGCCCCACTGCCGGCCCTGCGGCTCCTGGACCTCCGCTGGATCGAGGATGTTAAAGACTCCCAGCTCCGAGAGCTGCTGCTGCCTCCGCCAGACACCAAACCAGGTGCAGCCTCTGTTCACTCCTTTGTAGAAGGGGTCGGACAAGGTGGGGGTATGAGGCCTCCAAGGTCTCTTCTGACTCCTGCTGGGTATTAAAGGATTTGAAGAAAGGACAGGATACATGAGTTTGAGTAGACAGGCCCTGCTTGGCCATTGTTCATTCATTCACTCTCCTGCTGTGTGCTGGGCCCTGTGATCAGAGCTGAGGGAACAGGATGAGGAGGATGTAGCCCCTGCCTTCTAGGGGGAATATGATTATGGGATGAAACACATACAGGACAGGAAGATGACACAATTCTGGGAGAAGCCAGGGGATTGTGAGTGAAGTCTCTGGGTGTGGCGGGCACTACTGGAGAGCCTTCGCCAGAGGGAGCAGCGGTGACTGCTGTGGAAGAATGCAGGCCCAATGTGGCTGGTCAGTTCCATTTGTCAAGAGGAGCCAGAAATAAGGATTTTCTATGAAATATCCTGGTTTTTAAATGATGGCAATTAATTCAGATTCTTTTAAAATTCATGTGTGGACCCAGCAAAAACATGACTGAGCAACAGATTTGGCCCCTAGATCCTCTTGTCCTACAGTGATAGGATAAGGATTTTGCTGAGGGAACAGAGCAGAAAGAGAGAGCCAGTTGACTTGGGAGGTTGTGTGGAGGTGGTAATTTCATTTCCCAAGTCAGACCAGCCACCTCTTCACCTGGTCAGGCCCAAGTCCCCCGCCAGGTAAAGTCAGCTTTATGGCACACATAGTTCTGGGTCTGGCCCTATGTAGGGCCCTGGAGACCTCAAACTGAGTCAGACCCATTCCCCGCCCCGGTGGAACCCCAGTCATGCGAAAGAGAGAGACTCAGAAGTAGAAGGTTATGGCGTGACATGGAGGGAGCTGTGGTCGGGGGGCGGGGGGCGGGGGGCGAGTGGTGGGCAGGAAGGCAGTGAGAGAAGCCCTCCTTGAGGGGGTGCTATTTGAGCTGAGTCCTGAAAGGGACAGCGTTTTCCCAGGGAGTGTGAGGCAGGAACAAACAGTTTTATGGGATGTGAGAACCATATTGGCAAAGGGAGATGCTGGGAACTGAGGCTGGTCAGGTGAGCACGGGCCTGGTCACTTTGGGGGTCATTCGGAGATGTGAGGTGGGGATGCTGAGGCCTGGGGCTCTTTGTCTAGCTCTTGCCAGGAGATGGGATACTCATGGCATCTTCTCTGGCCCCCACCAGTCTGTTCTCCATAATGAAGCCGGTGAACTATCCAGAAGATCAGATCTGTCCACGTCACTCCATGCTCTACACTTGTTCTCATTGATCCCTGGTGGTCTTTGGATGAAGATCAGTATTTTACCAGTCGATAAAGCCCGGTCTGGCTCCCACTGACCTATGGTGTCCTTACACTTCAGCCTCCTTGCCAAGTTTCCTCCAGTCCCAGGGCCTTTGCCCACTCCTGTTTGCTTAGAATGCTCTATCCTCCTTCACCTGATGAACACCTAATTGTCTTTCAGGCCTCAGCGTAAATGTCACTTCCTCCTAGAAGCCCTCCATGATCTTATCCCCCATTGAGATTACAGTCCCTCTTTTAGAGAACAGTCCCCTCCCAGCATATCACTGTACAGCTGTGAAATGATTTGATTAAAATTAGTTTCCTCCTACAAGATTCTTAAGCTCTGTGAGGGTGAGGACCGTCCACTCACCCCAGCACCTTGCTTCCACAGCTCTCTTTCATGGCTCCCTTCTTCCCACCTCATACCCCTCCACAGCAGTCTTGGAAGGGGAGTAGAGGAAGAACTAGGATTTTTCCCATTTTCTGGATGAGGCCCCAGAAACCCAGAGGGGTTGAGAGCCAGACCTGAGCACCCACCCACTGCCCACTCTTACTGGGGTTGGACTGAGCATTGGGAACAGTACGTTCCAGGAGGTGAGAAAGTGTCGGTTGTCTGGCAGACTGACTCCATCTCCTCCTGCTTCAATTCACTTCAGTCTAAGCCCCTTTCTCAGGAGCTTGCAAAGGTGAGCTGTCCAGGCCTCCAAGGCCTAAATTCTCGTTGGGACTTTACACCCACCTTTATCATCTTGGCTCCCTGGCTTCGTGCAGCATTCCTGGAGCAAAACAAAGTTTTCCTACTTCCTTGCTTTTGTCCCTGCTGTTCTTTGCCTAGCTACGCTTCCCTCCCATGTTCCCTCTCCACATGTTCAAATGCTTAAAGGCCCACCTCAGTGAAATCCTCCCTGATGCCCACTCTTCCCGCCCCAGCCACACGTGACCTCTCTTTCCTCTGCTTCCCTCTATTGGCTCTTAGCTGTGGCCCGAGGTTGAGGGCATCTGCAGATACATCCCCTTTCCAGGCTCTCAGCTCCCCAAAGAAAAAAAAGAGGTAGAATTCAGAGATTGCCAAGTCAGGTGCCCACAGACTTGGTGTGGCCTGGCAGGTTACAGAAGTGATGGGCTTGGTGCAGGACGTTAGGGAGTACACCATGCAGCTTTCATCATCAGGTGAAAGGGGTAGCCCAGTGATGACAGAGCTGACAATTTTTCAAGGAAAAGCTCCACATCAAAAATTTCTTTATAAAAATGTCATTTTGGGAATTCCGTGGCAGACCAGTGGTTAGGACTCCAAGCTTTCACTGCTGAGGGCCCAGGTTCAATCCTTGGTCAGTGAACTAAGATCCTGCAAGCCGCGTGGAGTGGCAAAAAAAAAAGTCCTTTTATGTAGCATCAGTCACTGAGAAAATTTTTAGCACTATGCAGACACCATAGAACACTTGTGTAGGCTAGCTTCCTGACTTTGTGACATCTGATCTAGTTTATTTAGGGGCTAGGCTGGTGTCTGGGAAGCAGATAGCGCTGTGGGAAGAGTTTGGACTTAGAGTCACAAGGCCTCGTGTCCTGGCTCTGTTAATTCAGATCTTGGATAGATTGTTTAGTGATTTGAAGCTTCAGTTTTCTCATCTGTAAACAGGAATGATGATCAGAGAACTTGTTTCCCAAGGCTGTGGTTCTTAAAGTGTGGTCTCTGGACCAGCAGCTCAACATCGCTGGAGAACTTGTTTTTTTTTGTTTGGTTGGTTTTTTTTGGCCACACCAGGCGGCATGCGGGATCTTAGTTCCCCAATCAGGGATTGAACCCTGCAGTGGAAGCGCACAGTTGTAAACACTGGACCTGGACCGCCAGGGAATTCCCTGGAGAATGTATTAGGAAAATAAACTCTGAGGCCCCACCTTAGACTACCTGAACTCTGGGGGCGGGGCCAGCTGCCAGGGAGATGCAGAAGCCTTTCCAGTTGGAGAGCCGCTGGCCTAGAAGCAGGCAACCACTTAGCTGGTGCCTGGCCCACGGTGCATGCTCAAGCAATGGCTGCTGGTGCACCAAGGGAATTAAGTTACTAAAACCAAAAACGGAAATGCAGGATTGTGGTAGATAAAATAAATGGAAAGCTTTGGGTGCAGAGATAAGGAGTGGGTGCTCTTCTGCCCCGGAGATAGAGATAGAGGAGACCTCTGAGCTCAGACCAGAAAGCCAGGGACACTAGCCAGGCAGGGGATTGAGCACAGGTGGCCCCAGGCAGAATCTCTTGGGGTAGGGTCCCCTGTGGAGTTTGGCCCAAGTATTTGGCGGGGAGAGAGAGGAGTTTGGAGCTGAGATGGGTGAGATCTTGTAGGAACTGGAATGTTCTACCAAGGAGATTGGACTTCTCTGAGGTGCCCTTGGAAAGTTTTTAGCAGAGGAGGGATGTGGTCTCATTTGCATTTGAGAACGGCTCTCTTTGGATGAGTGAGTGAGGAGGCTAGGGCAGGAGTTCAGGCAGGAGTGGTGTCGCCCCAGTGGTGAAGGGATCCAGATGGGGACTCCACTGATCATGGAAGGAGAGAGATGTGCCAGAGGAGCCTGCTGGGATGGCAGTTCCATCGGGGATGTCATTTGTTGGATGAGTGACTACATATTGAGCACCTATGCCCCAATTCCTGGGCACAGAGCAAGAACAAGACAGACAGAAATTCTTGCCTTCGTGGAAATGACATTCTAGTGGGACGAGAGGAAAAATATATAATATGTCAGATGGTGAGAAAAAGAGGGAAAAAGGGAAGGGGTTTGAGTATGTGGAATGTTACAGTTTCAGGTGGAGTAATCATGGAAGGCCTCCTTGAGGAGGCAGTGTGAGCACTGGACAGATGAAATGATGTCGAGTTGTGTGTGTTTGGGGGAGAAGAGCAAGCCATGAGCCACGTAGAGAATGCAAGTCGAGGTTCCCTTATAGTGGGAGCAGGTTTAGGGGGTGGTGAGGGATGAGTGTGGAGACATAGCTGGTGCAGGGGTGGCAGCAGCCAGGAGGCTGACCTCTTCTCTGCCTGCCCAGGGCAAACGGAGAGCCGTGGGCGGCTGCAGGGGGTAGCTGAGCTGCGCTTGGCCGGCCTGGAGCTGACGGATGCCTCCTTGCGGCTTCTGCTGCGCCACGCACCCCAGCTGAGCGCCCTGGACCTGAGCCACTGCGCCCACGTTGGGGATCCCAGTGTCCACCTCCTCACGGCCCCCACCTCCCCGCTCCGAGAGACCCTGGTGCACCTCAACCTCGCCGGTAAGCGTGGTCCATTGTCTGTTCATCCTGCTAACCTCTTGGTCCCTGTGGTCCATGCCCACCCGCTACTCACCTTCCTGGTCTCAGCTGCCATTGCCCCATCCCCAGGTTGCCACCGCCTCACGGACCACTGCCTCCCGCTGTTCCGCCGCTGCCCGCGCCTACGCCGCCTAGACCTGCGCTCCTGCCGCCAGCTCTCCCCTGAAGCTTGTGCCCGGCTGGCAGCCGCCGGGCCCCCTGGCCCCTTCCGCTGCCCAGAGGAGAAGCTGCTTCTCAAGGACAGCTAGTTGGGTGCCCCCCACCCTCCCCCAGGACTCATCAGGAGCCTGGACCTCAGGCCTTCATTTCACCCCTGCCAGGAGGCCAGGTTCCCCACCTCATGACTAGGGATTCCTGCCCAGGGACTTGAGCCAGCCTCCCCCGCTCTACCCCCTGCACTGATATCTCTGGGGGTCTCTCCTTCCCATCCCCTCCCCCTTCCACCTGCTTCATTGTCCATTCCCTGGGGGGAGTGGGTCAGAGGTACTGGGGGGTGCTGAGCCAAAGGGATGGTGGGAGGGGGGCAGAGGTGCAAGTCTGAGGGAGGGAGAATGGGGAAAGGGTATCTGCACACAGGATATTGGGAGCCAGGGGGCTGGGGGAGGTGGAGGATGGGCGGGGGTGGGGGGGGGGATGGGGGTGGGGGCGGGCAGAAGGCAGACCACCAAGGGTTCAGGGAACAAAGACCAGATACTTGGAGTTGGGGGTGGGGGTGGGGCCAAAAAGGGAAACCAGAGGAGCAATTGGGGATCCAGACGTCAGAGATGAGGGGATTCGGGGAGCCAGGGGAAAGGCAGGGCTGAGTGAGGGGTGGGGGCAGGAGCACCCCCTCGGGGTCACCCCTCTCCTTCCTCCCTCCCCAGATTTCAGTTCCTTCCCCTCAGCCCTGACTCCTTGAACGTCACTGACAATGGCAGCTATTGTGAGGAGTGGGGGCTGCGGGCCTACCCGCTGTTCGGCGCGGCCCTGGGGAGCGGTGAGGGGTACCCCAGCCCCCTACCTGCCTCCCCGCACTATACTTGAACATTCATCCGTACTGAAGTGTTACTTGAACCGGGGGAACCTCGGACCTGGGGGAGCCGGAGCTTGAGGGGACAGGACCAGCTTGGACTGAGACTGGACTGGTGGGCACCCAGTTTGGACTGGACCACCCCCAGGCTCTCTCTTGCTTTACTGTATTGAGCAGCTCCACCCCTCCTGACCTGGGGGTGGGGGGGTGGGGGTGGGGTGCCAGCCCAGTGATGGGGAAGATGGGACTCCTCCAGCTTGGCTCTTCCCACTCTTTCATCGTCATGGAAACTTGTATCCCATTTGCCCAGGGAACTGCCACTCCTGGTTGCCATGGAATTAGCAGCCAATGGACACCTCCCAAAGCCAGTGCTAAGGCTGGAAAGGGCCCCTCTTAGTTGCCGTGGGAACTTAGTAACAGACTCTCGGCCCTCCCCTGCCCCTTCCTCCACTGCGGGGGCGGGGTTTGGGGAGCCAGGGAGAGGGGTCGGGGCCAGGTCCCGCCCCTCAGCCCGGGCCTCCCTGGGGAGCCAGGTTGTACCATGTAGGGGAGGGGGGAATCTATCCACATACCTCAGGTAACAGGGAGGTGCGCGGGTGGGGGGAGGGACTGGGCGGACCAAAGGCCGGAGGGGAGGGGGTCCTGGGAATCGCAAAAGGCTTGAGGATGGGGCCGCTTGGGGGAGGGGGAGGAGGCAGCCCGGCCGGGGGCAAGTGGGGAACCCAGCCGGGCTGGGCCCCTGGGCCCCGGGTCTGTACAATATGGTTTGCTATAAAAGTCAAAATCTTACAGCCGGGGCCGCCGAGTTCGTGTGTGTGTCTGCGGCGTTGGGGATGTGGGGCTAGGGCGGGGGTGACCCGACTGTTTGAGGCCCTGGGAGGAGGGGGCTGTTTGGATGGATCTGGGGGACCTAGGTCCTGCTGGGCTTCCGGAAATTGAGGATGCAGGGTCTCCTGCGGTCCCTACAGTTAGATGAGCTCACTTTCCCGGAGTTCACTGTTTAGGTAGGGTTTTGGAGTCTGGACGTTGGAGGTGTCCAGGTGTACGTGCAGTGGTCCAGAGCCCGGAACTCCCAGTCACTGGCTGGGGCTGGGCGTTCAGCTCAGCGGGGCTCAGGCACCTAGAGGATATTCTAAGTGGACTGGGGTCTCGGGGTCCCTTGGGATCTCTGCGGACGGTCCCCCGGCTCCACCCCATCATGTGGCCGCCCCGACTCCGCCTCCGCCCCAGTTCCTGTTTCGGCCTCGGCAGTCCTGCTTCAGCCCCTAGGGCTCCACGCAGACGCCTGCTCTTCCTTCTCCTCCCGGGCCACGTCTTCCTGGGCGCTCACCGTCCGCATCCCCGCTCGTCCCGCCGGGGGATGGGGTCTTTCCCCGGCCTGGGCCGGCCCTGCTGGGGTCCCCGAGGCGACTCGGCCCCGCCTTGATGGACTGGCCCGCCTGGTGCTGCGGCCCCAGGATGAAGGGCGGCGAGGGGGATCCGGGCGAACAGGCCCCGCTGAACCCGGAGGCCGAGAGCCCCGCGGGCTCGGCCACCTACCGGGAGTTCGTGCACCGCGGCTACTTGGACCTGATGGGGGCCAGTCAGCACTCGCTGCGGGCGCTCAGCTGGCGCCGCCTCTACCTCAGTCGGGCCAAGCTGAAAGCTTCCAGCCGCACGTCTGCCCTGCTCTCGGGCTTCGCCATGGTGAGGGAAGGGAAGGGGCGCACAGGGTGGGGGTGAAGCGCAGGGCGGGGGCACCGCGTTGGGGGCAAAGTGAACGGGTACCCAAGGGAGACAGGGTAGCGGAAAGGGAAAAACCGGTTTTTAAGAGGTACAAGAAGGGTAGCAAACAAGGTCCCAAGGGATTCCGCAAGTCCCTTTTTATGTGTGTGTGTGTGTGTGTGTATAAACAGGTTCCTAGCATAAACTGGGCCGTGGGGAGGATAAGCAAGCCCTAAAGGTGTCACAGGGGACACGTCATGTCATGGGGGTAGACAATCACCAAGGGGGATACATATGCAAGGATAGAGCGAAGTGCTTCAAAAGGAGCGTGGTCCAGCATTAGTGGTTACTAGATCCCCACCGGGGGTTCAGCAGCAAATCAGAGCTGGGTGGGGGCTGGGAGGTGGGGTGGTTGAGAGAACAAACTGGATGGAGTGGTCACGCCCAAAAGAAGGAGGGCGGCCAGGCCCCAGTAGGCACAGAGGGTGTTTAGTGTAGCCCAGGAAAGCTCTGAGAAGAGAGGATGCCTGTGAGGGAGCCCCTAGCGAAAAAAGCTGCTTAGGAAGCTGATAACGTGATTCTGGAGATGATAAACTCCAAGTGCAGGTGATATCCGCTGATGGTCCTGGGCAGAGGCCTCACAGGAGGAGGGGCCGAGGGAGGTCCCAGGGTGAGGAGCAGTTAGCAGACACAAGTCCTGGCTCTTTCCTGCTTGTGGCCAGCTATGTAACCCTGGACAGGCCTCCGCCTCCTCTCAGGCCAGTGGGAAATTGTGAGATCATGGAGGGTGCACCCTCTGTAGCTTGCCAAGTAGCTGCCCCAAGGTGAGCTCATTCTTGTCATCAAACCCTAGATCCAAGCATGTCAGAGCAAGACACACATCAGAATGCCTCAGACTACCTGTTAATGGAAACCAAGGCCCAGAATGGGGCAGTGGCTTTGCCTGCCAAGAGCACTCAGCAGCTGAAGGATATAGGATGAACTAGGACCCAGGGTCGCTAGACTGTTAGTCCAGGGTTTCCCACCATCATGACAGGAAAAAGGAGAAAATGGGCTGGAGGGGGTTCCTCATAGAAACATAAGGGGGATATCAACATGAGGATAAAAAGGGGTCATAGCACTAGGTGATTTGCGTTAGTCTCTGCTCCTCTCTGTGCCACAACCTCTGTATTAGAATGATAAGAGGGAAAGTTTCTACCCCTAAGGGTCATCCTAGGTCTATGGTTTTCTACGTGGGGGTCTGGATCTGCAGGTCAGCTCACCCTTCCTGATATGGGGTCATCTCAGGACAGGGAGCTGGCTCCCCTTCACCTGTACAGACCGCAGAGGGAAGGGAGCAGCCGCGTGGACCTAGCTGAGGGAGTTGCCCCACCCCCATGTCCCCCATGGTCCAGCCTGTTCCCAAGGGGACAATCTGGCCAGCTGCTGGACTTGCATGTTGCTGGGGTGACAGCTTAAGGGCCAGGACCTTCTCTGCAGGATCAAGAGGCCAGATGAGTAGGTTCTGGGGGCCAGACTGGCCCCAGTCCTGCCAGGGGAGGTCAAGGCTGAGTCAGGCTGTGGGAGAAACCAGGACCAGGCCTGGCCCAGATCCCTGTCTGTGGAAAACACCTGCTAACACCCGCCATGGCCCAATTTCCCAAAATATTCAGCCTTGCCTTCCTACCACCACCCTCCTGGCTCTGCACCTTCCTCCTTCCCCCAGCCCCAGAGCAACCTAATGGATCTTGCAAGAACCAGGCATGGGGAAAGATCCCGATTCTGGAATTCAGATGGCCTGGGTTAGAATAACATTATATAAATTGTGTTGAACCATCACTAAGTACCAGGCACTATGCTTAAGGCTTTTATGTGTATCATCCTTCTATTATCCTATGAAGTAGGTACCACTACTGTGACCATTTTACAGATGAGAAAACTGAGGATCAGAGATGCTAAGACACCTGCCCAGGGTTCCACAGCAAGTAAGTGGCAGGACTGAATTTAGGCAGTCCAGCTCTAGAGTCCAAATGTATACAAGCCTAGAACAGAATCATCAACTCAAATGTTTGCAAAAGCCTTTGGCAATATGGATGCCAAGTTGGCTGGGTGGGGACTGTGGCTATCAAGAGACACTCCTCACCCATCCAAAGGGAGCAGCCATGACTCAGCCCTAGCTGATCGGCGCCATGCAGGAATGTGGGCCTGGTGTAACCAGACCTTCCAAGTTTCCAAGAGGATCTGGAAATAGGAAAATTTACATGAAATCTCTTGAGTTTTAGAAGTTGGCAATGTAATTCTTTAAAAAACACACTGTCTGAGCCAAGCAAAACATGTTTGCAAGCTGGCCTGGGTTTATGGCGTGCCAATTTGCAAACTCTGGCCTTGGACTTCAGCGTTAACTCTAATAATAACAGCAAACACTTACCTGAGCATACTGTGTACCTCACACTGTTCTTATCACTTGATATATATTATCTCATTAAATTTTCAAAACAACCGTATAAGACAGGTAGGTGCTGTTATCAATCCCTATTTTCCAGATGAGGAGATTGAGGCACAGAGAGAACCAAACCACTTGCTCAAGGTTGCACAGCTTATGGAGCTGAAAATGAACCCAGGCCACCCCACTCCAGAATCTGTGCTTTTTAACCCCTATGTTATAACAAGATAAGATTGTCAGAAACATGCCATCCAGCCCTCTAGATAGCCAGGTGGGGAAACTGAGGTCTGGAACAGGACAGAGCCTTGCCAAGGCTGTCCATTCATTCATTCAACAAAGACTGGGTGCCCTCTCTCTGCCAAGCACTGTTCTAGGTCTTAGGGATACATCAGTGATGTACACCAAGAGGCAGAAAACCCTTCTACTGTTGACGTTATGGGCACTCAACCCATCCCTTCTTGTCCCCACAGGTGGCCATGGTAGAGGTACAGCTGGAGAGCAACCACGAATACCCGCCAGGCCTGCTGGTGGCCTTCAGTGCCTGCACCACCGTGCTGGTGGCTGTGCACCTCTTTGCACTCATGGTCTCCACTTGTCTGCTGCCTCACATTGAAGCCGTCAGCAACATCCACAACCTCAACTCTGTCCACCAGTCTCCACACCAGCGACTCCACCGCTATGTGGAGCTGGCCTGGGGCTTCTCCACTGCCTTGGGCACCTTCCTCTTCCTCGCTGAAGTTGTCCTGGTTGGCTGGGTCAAGTTTGTGCCCATCGGGGCCCCCCTGGGCACACCAGGCTCTGTGGTACCTGCCTCCCAGGTGCCTGAGACTCTGCCACCAGTGGCCGCCTCCCTTAGTCCAGCTTCCAAGCCATCCTCTGCTTCTGTAGCCCCGTCACAGGCTGAGCCACCTGAGGCCTGCCCACCTCGGCAAGCATGTGGCGGTGGTGGGGCCCATGGACCAGGCTGGCAAGCAGCCATGGCCTCCACGGCAATCATGGTACCTGTTGGGCTTGTGTTCATGGCCTTTGCCCTGCATTTCTACCGCTCCTTGGTGGCTCACAAGACCGACCGCCACAAGCAAGAGCTAGAGGAGCTGAGTCGCCTGCAGGGGGAGCTGCAGGCTGTGTGAGGCCGGTGTTAGCCACAACTGCGAGCACCGCCTCCCTCAGGGGTCAGCCAGAGGCCCCAGGTCTACGGACCCCATCCCCTGCCCTGCCTGGAGCCACTTCCTGTGGCCACTCTCAGGTAGAGAACAGATTCCTGCCCTCAGGGTCCTTTGGGCTGGGCCTTGGGCAGCTCCCACATTCCCAGGGATTCTCCCTGTCAGTCTGTCCTATGGGTTTTGGAAATTCTACTCTACACCTGGGCCGGGAGGAGCAAGGGAGGAAGCGGAAGGTCCTCAGTCCAAGGCTCATGCGGTAGGTAGAGGGGAGGCAGGGAGACTCTGTCAGACCTTTGGTGCTGACTCTTAGCCACTTGCCCCCTTACAGAATGTGGAGGTCAGAAGCTTACACACCCACCCAGCTGCCCCAGAAGGCAGCCAATCCTTGCTATACTTTTGTAGAATCTATTTTATGGTTGGCTTTTTTTTTTTCTTCCTCATTCTCAGATTTTGATGGGTTCCACCCTCTTGCTTTGGTGTTTGGGTAGAGGGATTTGGGTGTTTCTACCCTAGGCATATGTCCAGCCTTTCCAAGGAGGAGCCACCCTATTTGGAGGAAGTTCAAATGCCTGCCCCACTGCCCTAGACCCACACTTATGCTTCTGTATCTGGTTCCTACTCTCCTGGTTCAGAGCTGGGGTCAGTGTGCCCAGCCTGATCCTTAGCAAGGGTTGGGGTCCAGTCCATAGCCCTTGGAATACAGAGCTATTCTGACACTGAATTTTTGATGCACCTAGTTTTGTATAATAAATTGTTTCACACATGTCCCTGTGGCTGTGAATGGGGTGAAGGGGAGGCCTTGTCGGGAACAGCTGACTTGTTCTTAAGAATCAAGTGGAGGCAAGTGTCCCTGGGGGCAGGGCAGGGGTGGAGGAGAGGAGGTTCCAGGTATGACCCCCTTGTGGTGCTGACAGGGGCCAGTAGCTTCTGAATGTGGAGACTGAGTTATTCTAAGGCTAAAGGCTTTTGCACTCTTGTTACTGAGCCCAGGGTCTCTACCTCATCCATTGAGGATTTAGTATAAGTTTCTTTTAGTGTACGTTTCTTTCTTGAGTGACTACTACATACTAGGGGCTTCTCATAGGTAATCTTATTTAGCCTACTTAACTTATTTAAAAATCACCTCAAGAGGCAAGTCTTTATCATTACCGTTTCAGAGATGAGGGAGCTTCAGCCTAAGAAGGCTGAGGATCTTGCCCAAAGCCACCCAGCTAGTCAGTGAAAACTTAGACTACTTTTACCATCACATGGGGAATGGTTTTATTTGAGAAAAGGAACCAATATCTTTCAACTGGGACAAGAGAAAGGAATCGGATCTCATCACCCATGTTTCCATTATAAATTTATTTTTTCAGCCTCATTTTCCTCAAATTTGCAAAGGGTCCTAATCCTCTCCCAGAAGGATTGATTCTTTTGATGTGAGACTTTGGACAAATCTTTCTCTGTTCCTTAAAATTGTGAATTTGCATGAACCAGGCCTCAAGGGCCTTTCCCACATTGTTTTAATGCCTACAATAGTTCCGCATGGCAGTATTTAACATCCATTTTCAGAGAAAGAATCTGAAGCTTTAAGAGGTGGTTAATGACTCGCCCAAGGTCATACATCGAGGGGGCTGACAGTACTGAGAGAAGTCTGGAACCTAGGGCATCCTCAGCACAGGCAGTGCCTGGGAGTGCCATTACCCTGAGACCTAGATGGCTGCAAACAAGCCTAAGAAAAACGGTGCCCAGAATCAGGGCGACCTCAGCCCCAGGGTCCGAAGTTTAAGCCCGGGCTGGTGCTGCCCTCGAGCGGCGGGACTGCGTAAGCGGCGGGGGGCGGGGGGCGGGGGGCAGAGGGTTGCACACCTGAAAACGGCGGGCACTTGGACCATGACGCCCGGGGAATCGACCAACCCACCCAAGTTCAAGTGCGACCTAGTTTATCGTTTCTTACTGGACCGGCTCAAGGTCCTTTAGGGCCCACCGGCCTTATTACATAACTCTGAGACAGACTAAGATGTAATCACTAATGGCGGGCCAGTACGGGCAAAATGGGGCACCTTCTGAAGGCCTCAGTATCCCCATCTGTCAAATGGGCATCTTAAACAGCTAGAGGCCCAAGGAGGATAACGGGAGTTAAACGCTCCCTGCATTACGTGCGGCGCCAAACAGCCTGAGTCACCGTTGTTGGTAGTATTTTTCCACCTCCCGGGCGCCGCTCCCAGCCCACCCCGGTTTCGGAGGGTCCTACAGGAAGCGCCCCCGCGGCGCCCGGCTCCACACGCTGACCACGCCCTCTGCGCGCGGCGCCTTGGCCCCGCCCACGAAGGAATTCGCAGATTCGCTAGGCCGGCTCCTCCTCAGAATTATTCGGGCCTCTCTATACTCGGCTGAAAATCCTCATCGGACTCTGTAGCCATTTCTCCCAGGTCAGAACTGAGCAGTCCTCTGAGTTGTGCTAGTAAGGAAGATCCAGGAAAAGTGGCCCACTCTGCCAGCAGGGCTTGGCTAACCCGGCATTATTTTCTTGACTCCACTAAGGCGGTTAAAGGGAGGCAACAGCTGAGGCCAGGACTTGTGGCAAATCTGCAGCCTCTCAGACCTTTGGCCGCGTGAGGAAGCGGCAGGTTAGAGGAGCAAAGGAACGCGCATCCTGTCTACTGATTCGCCCCGCCCGCCTGACGAATCTGCGCCTGTTCAACTCGCCACTCAAATTTCCCCAGCTCTGGCTGGCCTCCTCCCCTCCGCCCCGCCCCCTTATCCTCAGGGATTAGTCGCTGCTTTCGTCGCCGCCGATTCGTCAAGGACCCCAGGCCAGAGCAGCTGGATAGCTGTGGTGAAGCCCACTCTCCGGGGGATGCGGCCAATCTCCAGGCTCCCTGGGCCGCAACTCTTGAGCCTTACAGCGCGCCGGCCGAGGCGAAGCCGCTATCTTCGGCCCCGTGGGTCTCCCGGCGGCGCCCGTGGCGAAAGTGCGAATACAGAAGCTGTGCCCGCTGGGCCTCGCGCAGGTGGCGGTGGTGTTTGGTGCGCGCGCCGGGGAGGTGGTGGGGGGGGCGCCGCCACCGCCACCGCTGCGGGGCCGGGTCTCGCGCTGTCGCCGCCGCTGCCACCGCCTCGCGCCGCTGAGGTGCCGCGCGGGGTGGGGGGAGGGGGAGCCGCTCGCCACGAGCGGGTGAGTGGGGCCGCGCCGCGCGTGCGCGGAGGTGGGGGGGGCAGAACGCGCCGGGGCGGGAGGAGAGGGCAGCGGCGCGCGTTCCCCCCACCCCCCGCCCAGATTCGGGGCCGAAGCCGGGTCTCGAGCTCGGTCTCGCGGTGTTTCCAACGCCCCGAAAAGGTGCCACCTCTTGGCCAGAGGATCGGGGCGCGGGGACGCGAGCCGGTGTGTGGGAGCCGGAGCCGGGCTTGGCCTGGGCCGCTGGCCGGTGAGGAGGCGGGAGGGGGCGGGGCCTGCCAGGGGGCGGGGGAGGGGTCTTGTGCCGAGGCCAAGTGGGGCGCGCGCTAGGGAGAGCGGGAAGGTAAGGGGGCGCGAGATGGGCCTGGGGCCTTGAGGAGAGAGTTGGGAGGTGGAGAGAGAATGGGGTGTTGTGGTGAAAGAAGGTACTTGGGAGAAAATCTGGGGGAGCCTTGGGTCATGGTGAGGTGTGGAAACTGGGGTGATAGGGGTACCTGGAGTCGGGGCTAGTCGGTGAGGGGCAGCAAGGGAGGCAGGCCTAAGTCTTGAGCCCCCTTGCGTATTCCTCTTTCCTGACAGTGTAAATGAGCAAAGATGGATCAGGAAGGTGGGGGAGATGGGCAGAAGGCCCCGAGCTTCCAGTGGAGGAACTACAAGCTCATTGTGGATCCTGCCTTGGACCCTGCCTTGCGCAGGCCTTCTCAAAAGGTGTACCGATACGATGGGATCCACTTCAGTGTCAACGTGAGTGCCCCAGGCTTTTCCTTACCATCTAGGGAACTCAAGCCCTGTTCTCTGTTACCTCTGTTCAGCACCTAGAACTCCCATACCCATAGCCTGCCTTTTTTAAAGTGGGCAGCCAGCAGCCAGCACCCAGCTCTTTTGCTTATGGGTCTCCAGATGGGCTCTAGAGCTCAACACTGATTTCACCTTGAGCTGTCTTTCTGTTTCTGCTTTTCTTCCTAGGACTCAAAGTATATACCAGTGGAAGACCTCCAAGACCCCCGTTGCCACGTCAGGTCCAAAAACAGAGACTTTTCCCTCCCAGTCCCTAAGTTTAAGGTACGTGTCTGCTAGTCCCCTGGTGTGGTGGCTCTTGGAGGTGTGGAGGATCCATCCTGGTAGTCCAGTCTTAGTGTAGTGTAATAAAAGGGGGTTTGCCAATGAAAGGATCACAGCCAGATCTAATAATCTCAAGACTGTGAGACTGAGTTGTTCTGGACAGGAGGTGTGTTTATTTTCTAGAAAGATATAGGTGAGGTGTCTCGAGCAGGGGTGTTAACTTTTTGAAGGATGAAGACAGGTCTAGCTGCCGCACCTATCACTGTGTGCTTCTAGACAGCACATAGCAAAACAGTGCCCTGTGTGTCGCCCCAGTTTCTCAGTTAAGGGGAGTGACAACATCAGGGACTCCAGCCCTGGAGTCCTCTGTTCCTCGCCCCTCCTGCGTCTCGTTTCCTCAGAGGATTCCCATGTCCCTGTCCAGGCAGGAGACTCATCAGGCCTTGGAGCACTGGTCCTAGGAAACTGGTGGTTCTTAGTCTCCTTCGCTGATTCTTTCTTCTTCTTCTTTTTTAAATAAGTCACTGTGGGATTCTCTCGTCCTTCTTTTTTCACTTTGTACACTTGTCCTGGACAATCTCTTTCCCACCCACAACTTTGACTATTACTGAAGTGTTGATGACTTCCAAACCTCTGATCTGAGCCAAGATCAGTCTCTTGAACCCCAGACTTATACGCTTGGTGGAGGGACAGCTCCATCTGGAGGCCCCATAGAAACCTCAAGCTCAAGAGATGTAAAACAATTATCTTCACTCTCTTAGTCCTGCTCTTCTTTCTATTTTCCTTTTACTGATGAATGGCAACACTATCTACTCAGCTGCACAAGCTAGAAACCTGGGAGTCATCCTATGATTCTTCTGTCCTTAATGTGTCACCAAGTCGTGCCAACTCTTTTTTCTAAACACGTCTCTTTTTACCTTAATTTTTCTATTTCTGTTGTCACTCCTTTAATACAGACTCGTATTTATTTTCCCTTGCTTCCTCGCCTCTGTTCTCCTTTTCATTTTATTGCTGTCATTTATCTCTGGTTTTACTGTTCTTTTATTTATTTATTTATTTTTTTTTTTCCGCGGTACGCGGGCCTCTCACTGTTGTGGCCTCTCCCGTTGCGGAGCACAGGCTCCGGACGCGCAGGCTCAGCGGCCATGGCTGACGGGCCCAGCCGCTCCGCGGCATGTGGGATGTTCCCATACCGGGGCACGAACCCGTGTCCCCTGCATCGGCAGGCGGACTCTCAACCACTGCGCCACCAGGGAAGACCTGTTCTTTTATTTTACTTTGGCTGCCAAGTCCACGTTTTTTGTGCATTGGTGTGTATGATTATTCATCTGACCAAGCCTCATCTCCTGCATGCCTGTGTTCTGTCCTACCACGCACTTTGCAGTTTCTAGGCAATGCCCCGTTATTTTATAGTTCTCTGCCCTACAGGTCCTGTCATTTTGGTGAACTCCGGTTTATCCAAAAAGCCCAGTTTGAGTGACACCATCTTTATGACTTCTTTCCTGCCTCCACTCTGAACAAAGGTTTCCTTCTCTGGGCTCCCAAACACTCTGTCTCCACCTTTGCTGACACTTGTTTTGTCATGTTGCGATTGTGTGTGTCTGTCTTGTCTGCTCTTCTGAATAGGAATCTCTTTTTTTCACATCTTTGTATTCCTAGTGACCAGTTCTTGGTAATGACTTAGTAAGAGCTGAACTGGTGAATTATTTCTATATAACTAGTTCTTTCCATGGAGGTTTAGTTTTCAGTTTGTGCATTTCTTTTCCTGGTTCTTGTCATTATTCTGTGGTGAGAAGAATTCAGGGAAGAGAGGGGTCAAGACTGATGTATCCCTTGTTGGGAACCCCTTCCCCATTCCCTTGCCTCGTAGTTTCCCAGTTTTATCTCTCTTGGCCTCATGGGTCTCGCTAAAATTTCCCAAAGGGCAGAGGAGCAGTGGTCAGTATTGAGACCCTGGACATAACTACTGTCCTTTCCACAGCTGGATGAATTCTACATCGGACAGATCCCACTGAAAGAAGTGACTTTCGCAAGACTGAATGACAACGTGCGGGAGACCTTCCTGAAGGACATGTGCCGAAAGTATGGTGAGGTGGAAGAGGTAGAGATCCTTCTTCACCCCCGTACTCGCAAGCACCTGGGCCTAGCCCGTGTGCTCTTCACCAGCACTCGGGGAGCCAAGGAAACAGTCAAAAACCTCCACCTTACCTCCGTCATGGGCAACATCATCCATGCCCAGCTCGACATCAAAGGTGAGTTCTCCATCGCCTGCTGCCCACGGTTGGGCTCTGGCAGAGATGGTATGCGCAAATGCCTATTGGGGCCAGGCAGGTGATCAGGTTCATGATTTCTCATCTGAAACCTTTGGGCCAGGTGTGTTTCTGACATCAGAATTTTACAGAGAGTTTATGGTACGGATATGGGTTTTGTTCTTTTAACGTTTATTTACTTACTTATTTACTTATTTATTTTGGCTGCTGCCAGGTCTTAGTTACAGCACGTGGGATCTTCCTTGCAGCATGCGGGATCTTTAGTTGTGGCATGGCGGGCTCTTAGTTGCAGCATGCGTGATCTAGTTCCCTGACCACGGATCGAACCCAGGCCCCCTGCACTGGGAGCGTGGAGTCTTAACCACTGGACCACCAAAGAAGTCCCCAGATACGGTTTTTTGTGTATTGTCTTTGGCAGGGTTGGGGCAGCACCCTTTAGTCTAGTGTATGACTGTATTTACAAGAAAACTTACGAAGAGTCACACTAGGTGGGATGAATAAGAAGTATAGTAAATAGCCTGATATCAGGTTTTGACACCAAATTCTAAAAACACGAGGTTTTGAAATTTTGGATTGAGAATTAGGGACCTGTACAGGTGAGTGAAGCAGTCTTGGCTTCTGTGCTAAGGAGCAGTAGGGAGGGGTGGGGACTGTGGCATACTGTCTAGTGGCATCGGAAGGAGGCAGCTGTTAGTTGGCATTAGCCAGTTTGTAAGTGGGGATGAGGACTAACATAGATAGTTTTTCTTAAAACCAGAAATCTAGGTTCTTGTGTGAAATATCCTGGGTTTTAAATGTTGCATTCCTCCCTTGCCCTTGCCAGTAGTTTAAGTGATTGTGTAGGGCAAATAAAACACAACAGTGGGCTGCGTTTAGCCTTCAGGCTGCCATTTAGCAATTTTAGTTTATAAGATGAAGAGGATGATGGGATGTAGCATCAGGCGACTGGGTTTGAATTCTAGTTTTACCACTTTGTGCAGGTTAGTTTTCTTTAAGCCTATAAAATAGAATAGGGGTATGGATGCTCCTCTCTCCTGCTGATCATCCAACATAGTAACGCACGTTAGAAGTATTTTTGTAAACTGTGAAATGTCATCCAATACGTTGTCTGTAGCAGTTATTAGGTAGAGATGAGGTAGAAGAACTGAAAGCCCCAAACCCAAGACTCCAAGAAATCTTAGGAAGCTTGAGGCCCGAGAAAGAAGTGTGGGGACACGAAATCAGAAAGGAGTTGTTTCCTCCATCTGACTCCCTTGGTTCCCGTTCTCCTCCCTCCAGGACAACAACGGATGAAGTACTATGAACTGATAGTCAACGGCGCCTACACCCCTCAGACGGTGCCCACGGGGGGCAAGGCCCTCAGTGAGAAGTTCCAGGGCTCTGGTGCAGCCACTGAGACGGTGAGAAGCTTGTGGTTGCTTCAGCCCTAGCCACATGGGCCCGCTGCTTCGATGCCAGAAGCAGCCTTTGGGAGGTTCTGGACTTCATGGTTAAGTATAGGAAGAGCCAAGGAAATGAGGCCTAGCTTTTTTCAAAAAGCAGGGTATTGGGGTTCTTGGTTTGATGAAGAGCATATGGTCAAATGGTGCTTGAGCTCTTTTCCTTTCTCCCTGCTCCACTCTCTCCCTCCAGACTGAATCCCGCCGCCGCTCCTCCTCCGACACAGCTGCCTTCCCAGCAGGCACTGCTGTGGTGGGCACTCCTGGCAATGGCACCCCCTGCTCCCAGGACACGAGCTTCTCCAGCAGCCGACAAGACACCCCATCTTCCTTCGGCCAGTTCACCCCACAGTCCTCCCAAGGAACCCCCTACACGTCTCGGGGCAGCACCCCCTACTCTCAGGATTCTGCCTACTCCAGCAGGTACAGCGGAAACATCCTCTGGGACCCCCAGATTCTGGGAGTTGCCACTGGGAAGAAGAAACCTAGAGTCTCTAAGAGGGGGTTGGGAGTAATTTGTCTTAGTTTCTCTGGATCCCGCCAACAAATCCCTGTCCTCAGGGAATTTACTCTCTAGCTAGGAACCTAGTAGCGTGTAGATCTTCCTTTGGGGGCAGCATAGAGGGGTTTTGGGTACTGACAGCAGGGCAGCGGGGTTGGGGCATGCGGAGCTGAACCCAGCTAACCTCTCTGCACGCTTTCTCCAGCACCACTTCAGCCTCCTTCAAGCCCCGGCGGTCAGAGAACAGCTACCAAGATTCCTTCTCTCGCCGCCATTTCTCTGCGTCTTCAGCCCCCACGACCACCTCTGCAGCCGTCTCCGCCACGACTGCAGCCACCGCCGCATCCTCCTCCTCTTCCTCCTCGTTGGCCTCGTCCTCTTCATCGTCCTCTTCTTCCTCATCCTCTCATTTTCGTGGTTCTGACTCAAACTACCCAGCATATTATGAAAGCTGGAATCGCTACCAACGCCATGCTTCCTACCCACCCCGCCGGGCAACTCGGGAGGAGCCCCCTGGGGCACCTTTTGCTGAAAATACAGCTGAGCGCTTCCCACCTTCCTACACCTCCTACTTGCCCCCTGAGCCCAACCGGCCTGCTGACCAGGACTACCGGCCTCCTGCCTCAGAAGCTCCACCCCCAGAGCCTCCAGAACCCGGTGGAGGCGGGGGTGGTGGTGGGCCCAGCCCTGAGAGGGAAGAAGCTCGGACCTCCCCCCGCCCAGCCTCACCTGCCCGTTCCGGCTCTCCGGCCCCAGAGACCACCAATGAGAGTGTGCCCTTCGCTCAGCACAGCAGCCTGGATTCCCGCATTGAGATGTTGTTGAAGGAGCAGCGTTCCAAGTTTTCTTTTCTGGCTTCTGATACCGAGGAAGAGGAAGAGAACAGCACCACGGGCCCTGGGACTAGGGACACAGGGAGCGAGGTTCCTTCTGGGTCAGGTCACGGGCCCTGCACGCCCCCTCCAGCCCCGGCAAATTTTGAGGATGTGGCACCTACAGGGAGTGGGGAACCAGGAGCTACCCGGGAGTCACCCAAAGCCAACGGGCAGAACCAGGTGAGGTTGGGTTGGGGTCAGCCAGGGGAAGTCCCTGGGACCCAGGAGGCAGGGTTGGGAGAAGGAAGGGAACTAGGCAAGAGAACAGAGATTTGAGGAAAAGACCAAGGAACAGGCAGTAGCTTTCTGTGACTGTCCTCTGCACCCCTACAGGCTTCTCCATGCTCTTCTGGAGAGGACATGGAAATCTCCGACGATGACAGGGGCGGCTCACCCCCTCCGGCCCCAACACCCCCT
>NW_006779491.1:1480705-1500951 GCF_000442215.2 Lipotes vexillifer | reverse complement strand
CATACCTGGCTTCCCTTCCGCTTGCTTACCCTCCCCACCAGCCTGCCTATCTCCTCCCACCCCGACCTGATTGCCCACCGCCCCCCGAGTACCCCCCACCTCCTCCGCCACCCCCCCACATCTATGACTTTGTGAACTCCTTAGAGCTCATGGATCGACTTGGGGCTCAGTGGGGAGGGATGCCCATGTCCTTCCAGATGCAGACCCAGATGTTAACTCGGCTCCACCAACTGCGGCAGGGCAAAGGATTGACCACTGCCTCAGCTGGTCCCCCTGGTGGGGCTTTTGGGGAGGCCTTCCTCCCATTCCCACCCCCACAAGAGGCAGCCTATGGCCTACCATATGCTCTGTACACACAAGGGCAAGAAGGCCGAGGGGCATACTCCCGGGAGGCCTACCAGCTGCCTTTGCCCATGGCAGCCGAGCCCCTGCCCTCCTCCTCAGTCTCAGGAGAAGAGGTCCGGCTGCCTCCCAGGGAGGACGCAGAGCTGGCAGAGGGCAAGGCCCTGCCATCGGCAGGCACCGTGGGCCGTGTGCTGGCCACCCTAGTCCAAGAGATGAAGAGCATCATGCAGCGAGACCTCAACCGCAAGATGGTGGAGAATGTGGCCTTTGGAGCCTTTGACCAGTGGTGGGAGAGCAAGGAAGAGAAGGCCAAGGTGAGGGCCAGTGCCTGGGACTGGGGAGACCTGGGGCTCCACTGGAGGGATTAGACCTCTGATTTCTTCAGGCTACACAGCTCAGAATAGAGAAGAGAGGTGATTGGGGCAAGTGGAGAGAGAGACTGTGGGCACTCGGTGGCACGCACAGCTGGGCCCAGGGGAGTTGGGGGGCACACAGAACAGTAGAAGAAGCAGGAGTCTGAGAGTCAGAAGAGCTTTGTCTTGGTTCCACTGCTTCCTTGTGGTGGACGAAGCCCTTAAATCTCTCTGGGCATCAATCTGCAGGGTCTCCATTTGTAGCGTGGGAATAATAGTAGCAGCTTCGTAAGATTGATGGACTGAATGAGCGGACTTTCAAGAAAATGCCTGTACAGGGGCTGGTGCGAGGGAGGTGTGGCATAGATGTGTGTCAGATGGAGAAGTGAGTAGATGCATTTCTGTATTCCTGGGGCCTGGGAGTAGTTCTGAGGCAGGAGGGAGCGCCTGGGTTCTGGAGCTCGGTCCCCCTACTGCCTGCAGCCATTCCAGAATGCAGCTAAACAACAAGCCAAGGAGGAGGATAAAGAGAAGATAAAGCTCAAAGAGCCAGGCCTGCTGTCCCTGGTAGACTGGGCCAAGAGTGGGGGTACCGCTGGCATCGAAGCCTTCGCCTTTGGGTCAGGACTGCGAGGAGCCCTGCGGCTGCCTTCTTTCAAGGTACCCAGAGTTGTGATCTTGCCTAGTTGCGTGGGGAGAGGGGGTTAAGTGGGGCTTCCCTTCCTTGGAGTAAGGGTGCTTGGGAACCGTGAGTGTTTGGGTTTTAAAGGGCACCATTTCTTTTCATCTCCCAGGTAAAGCGAAAAGAGCCTTCGGAAATTTCAGAGGCCAGTGAGGAAAAGAGGCCCCGGCCTTCTACTCCAGCCGAGGAAGATGAAGATGGTGAGTGGGAGGTCAGGTGAAGCAGAAAGGAGGAAAAAGGCTGCTTCGATTCTGGTAGGAAAGCAGGAGGCAGGGATGAAGGAGTGAAGGTGTCTTGAGGGTGAGGAGCCAAGTGAAGATTTGGAACAGGTTACAGTAAAGCAGTTCTTTGAGATGTGAGAAGCTTCAGGTAGGGCTCTCCCTGGATTTTAGCTGTGGTTTTTATTTCTGGTATGCTGACGTAAGTTTTCTGTGTTTCACTTTTTCCCCATAAGAGGAATAATCGCGAGGTTAAAACAGGTTATCTACCCAAGGTTACCATCTAATGCTTAAGCGCTCTTACACCCTTCCTACCAGTTTGTCTAAGTCTGAGCTATAGGTTGACAGCTTCCGTGGCGGGAAACTTCCTTATTGAGTCTGATCTGCTTCCCTGGAGACCCGTTGGCCTTAGTACTATTTTCTTGGACCAGACATAACAAAATCGCCTCCCTCTTCCACCCATCACAGAACAAGATGAAAGATAAAATGGGTGCAGTGTGTTTAAAACTGTATAAAATGTGAAGTAAAATGTGCGGTTTTTGTTTCTCTGCTGAGCTTCAACTTCTTGTCTGTAAGATGAGGTCTATGTTGTGGGACTGTGAGAAAGATCAGTGATGGTGTGTGCAGAGCTGCTTTCACAGGATAGGGCTACTCTTGCTGATGGTAAACTGCACTACTCATCTGGGTCTAGACGCTGAGCGAGAGAAGGAGGTTGGAGAGCCAGGACGTCCGGGGACCAAGCCCCCAAAACGAGATGAAGAGCGAAGCAAGACCCACGGCAAGCACCACAAGTCCTTTGCTCTGGACAGCGAGGGGGAGGAGGCATCCCAGGAGTCCTCCTCAGAGAAGGTGAGGAGCTGAGGCACCCGGTCCCTGCCAAGAGCCTATGTCCTGAGTTCCTGCCGCCATAGCCAGCTTCTCTCTGGGCTGGAGCCCTGGTAGCTGTGTTTCCTGGAGGACCAGTTGGCCTTCTTCTATTAATTCCCCTTTGTCCCTTTACTTAAGGATGAGGAGGACGAGGAGGAAGATGAGGACGATGAAGAGCGTGAAGAAGCCATGGATGCTGCAAAGAAGGAGACAGAGGCATCAGACGGTAAGCACACAGAGTACAGTCAAATTCTGGGGAAGGAGGGACTCAGCCACCTGTCCAGCCCTTTCTGAGCCCATGTAACCTGCCTGCTGGATTGATTGGCCATCTTTGCCTTCCCCCAAAACAACTGCCTTTTAGCCCCATCCTTTGGAACCTTTGGCCCACTGTAAACAATACCCAGAACACTTCCTCCTGCTTACCTCTGAAACATGCTGTCCTCTGAAGACAACCCAGTTCAGCCCATTTATTTTCTCAAGATAAGGGGGCTGCATTCTCCTGCTGCCCCACTGTGCCTTTCCCGCTTTGGGCACTCTTCTGTTAAGGCCCAGCCACCGAGCTCTGCCTCCTTCTTCCCCTTGCTGCAGCTGCTGGCACCAGACACAGCTCTTTTCTTCAGTTGAACACCTGTCTGTTCCTCCACATTTACTGAGGCTTGAGTACACGGTTCAGTCTCTTTTATTCCTGTGCTTGGAAATAGATATCGAGCCCCTCCCGTGTGCCAGGCACCGTTCCAGGTGTTAGGGACATATCAACGACCAAGACACATGTGGTCCCTGCCTTATTGGAGCTTGTGATTGGTTAAGGGGGGGAGGCGGGGACTTGACATACAAGTGGACAAATAGTAGCACCTCAAGTAGAGATACTTGCTTTGAAGAAGATGAGCTAGCGTAACGGGGTAGGGAGTGACGGGGTCAGGGAACAGGGGAAAGGTGGACTGTTTTACATCTGATGGTGAAGGGATGCCTCCGAGAGGTGCCATTTCAGCAGAGGCCAGAATTATGAGAACGGAGATCTGAGAGCCTCTCGCTCAGGAAAGCAGAGGGCGAGGTCATCTGCTAAGAGTGAGGGGTGCAGACCCCTACACATCCACTTGGTCACCAATTCCTGTCCGTTTTACCACTTCAGTGTTTCTTGAATTTGTCACCTTCCTTGTTTCTGCTCTCCTGCCTTTCTCACTCAGAGTCTGCAGCAATTTTTTTCATTTGTTTGTTTAATTAATTAATTAATTTATTTATTTATGTCTGTGTTGGGTCTTTGTTGCTGCGCGCGGGCTTTCTCTAGTTGTGGTGAGCGGGCTTCTCATGTGATGGCTTCTCTTGTTGCAGAGCACGGGCTCTAGGCGTGCGGGCTTCAGTAGTTGTGGCACGTGGGCTCCAGTAGTTGTGGCTTGTGGGCTCTAGAGCACAGGCTCAGTAGTTGTGGCGCACGGGCTTAGTTGCTCCAGACGACATGTGGGATCTTCCCAGACCAGGGCTCGAACCCGTGTCCCCTGCACTGGCAGGCAGATTCTTAACCACTGTGCCACCAGGGAAGTCCTGAAATGCTTAATTTCTTAGAGTCCTTCCAATGTATTACCACTCCCAGAAGCATAGACCATATAGCATTTTCTAAGCTTATTTTACCCTGGAATCCCTTTTCAGAGTCTGTTGTCCAGGCAGTGTCTATAAGACCCACTTTGGGAAAAGCTTTGGTGGTTAGGGCAGGCTGCTTGCCAGTCTCCAAGGGCACCATCTTCTCTTACCTTTGACGTCCCCACTCAGCCCCCGCGTCTGCTGGGCGGACTCCTCCTTGTCCTTCGTGACTTCAGCATCTCCTTCACAGGGATGCCTTCCCTGACTTGATCAACCAGGCAGAGTCCAGGGCTTCCCTTTGCCTGTTCCACTAGCCCTTCATCCTGAAGTTTATCACACTGTGGACAGATTGGGTGCTTCTCCAACTCCTTGAGAGTAGGAATCCCCAGCACCTAGCACAGAGCCTAACACATCCCTGGTAGTGAGTCAGTGAATGAACCCACGGCTTGACCAAGTGAGGGGTCTTCTCACCTCGCCTGATTCCCCCTTCTGGATTTCCAGGCGAGGACGACGAAAGCGATTCATCCTCCAAATGTTCTCTGTATGCTGACTCAGATGGTGAGAATGATAGCACATCGGACTCCGAAAGCAGCAGCTCATCCAGCTCCTCATCTTCTTCGTCTTCTTCATCTTCTTCCTCATCGTCCTCCTCATCATCTGAGTCCTCTTCTGAAGAAGAGGAGGAAGAGGAGCAGCCAGCAGCCATACCCTCAGCACCATCGCCCCCCAGAGATGTCCCCGTGCCCCTGCCAGCACCTGCAGAGGAGCCTGAGCCAGAAAGGGTTGCAGACTCCCCAGTCACACCTCTCCCCGAACAGAAGTCTCCAGCAAGACCTGCAGGTAGGTGGTATGGAACTGTTGTTGTAGTCTTTGTGTATGTGTGTGTCTGTCTTCATGGGAGCAGTGTGGTTGACGTTTATTAATTGTATGCAGGTGTGTGGCTTTGTTGGAAAACATACAAAATTGGATGGAAGTCACTATCTCCTGTCACTCCTCCCTTGGAGACATTTATGTCCTAACACACTCAAACTGCACTGCCATAAACAATTTTCAGAGTTAGACCAGCGTGTTTGGCTACTAAAGTAAAACAGAATGATCTTTTTCCGAATAAGTTAAAGAGAGAATTCCCAACTTAGTAAATTTCTCCTACCAGTTTTTCTTAAGCCTCTTCCTTAATGTGTAGTATATACTTGATTAAATGGTCAAATTGGATAGATTACTATTAACAACATAAACTCAGAACTTAATTCTGTCTTTGCTTTCCTTTGTGGATTTGTACATTCAGTTGTTATTTTATATCACACGCGTAATGTATCTTGCTGAGTGAACTGTTCCTTCAGGCAATAGATACTTATTTATTGAATCCTTACAGTGGGTGCAAGGGATGTGATGGTATGCACAGTAGGCACTGTTTTCACAGTCATGATGCTTACGGTCTATAGGGAGAGACAGTTTAATCTTTACTTAAGAAAATCTGTGACTACAAACTGTAAGAGCCATGAAAGAAAAGTACAGGGTACTCTGAGAACCTGAGCATATCTGTGAGGAAGTCTTCTCCGCAGAAGCACCATTGGGCTGAAATCAAGCCAAAGCAGGCAGGAGGGTGTGATTAGCATGTGCAAAGGCCCCAAGGCAGAGTAAATGGCATGTTGGAAGACAAAAAAGAAAGCTAATCTTCTGGAGAGCTGAGAGTTAGGGGGAGCTGGGGTGGCCTAAACTGGAGAGATTAGCAAGGGCTGGATCATGCAAAATGAGTAGGCCACACTAGGAATTTGGGCTTTATCTTGAGGGCAGTGGAATGCCATCAGAGGACTGACATGGTTGTATTTGTGTTTTGAAAAGATGCAGTGCAGAGAAAACTTGGAGAGGGGCCAGAGTTTGTGCAGGGAGATTAAGAGGCTCTTGCAGGAAGTAAGGCAAGCAATGGTGGTAACTTGGAGTAGGTTGCTCTTATGGTGGAATTAACTCAGTTTTCAAGTTATCCTTCAAAGATACATGTGGCCTTCCAGAGATCTCCCTCGAACATTATTGAGAATCCATAGTCTGAGATAGGCACTGAGCACAGGAAGACCTCCTAGCACTGAGGCGTTCTGTTCTGGCCCAGAACCCATGAGAGAAGGAGTCGAGGTTCTGATTAATCCTAAGACACATCTCAGTCTCTCCGAAGTCCATCGGTGGCAGAAGAGGGGACAGCAATCTCAGTACTCTTTCGAAATTTTCAGGGTAGGAAGAAAAAGTGGGATGTGATCAGATTTGCATTTCAGAAAGATCATTCTAGCAGGAGGGGGAGGGATGTGGAAGAGGTGAGGAGGGAGGTGGGGCAGCTCATGAGACGGTTTGAAAGGATGCAGGTAAGCGAAGGGCCTGAACCAAAGCCAGGGTGGTTACAGTGAGGTGCAGGGAGTGGAAGTGGGGATGAGGGTTTCAGAGAAATTTAGGACATAGAACCACTTGGTTAAACTACTTACCAGGAAAGGAAATTCGAGAACCAGAATTAGGAAGAAGGCTGATGCATTTAATTGGGGTTAAGTTTCGTGTCCCTCTGGGACCTTCAAGTAGAAACAGTCAGTGGGCTGTTGGATCAATAGATCTGAAGCTCTACACCTGAAACTACCACAACATTGTTAATCAACTATATTCCAATATAAAAAGTTTTTAAAAAAAAGATTGAAGCTCTAGAAAACAGTAGGCTGGAAATGCGATAGGTATTTGAAAGTATGGGTGTGAATACACTTGTGTATACCTTGGAAGGATGTATGGAATGAGAGAAGGGGGCCAGAGCCTTAATTGTCTTACAAGAGATAGGGGGGCAGAGTGGAGCCAGAGGAGGCTGAAAAGGAGTGATCAGAGAGGTGGAAGGAAACCAGGGAGCTCGGGTTTTCAAAAGGAGGGAGTGGCCTGTATTGGAAGGCCACAAAAGGAAAAGCATCTGTTGGATTTGTCAGTTAGGAGGTCACTGGTGACCTTATCAATTTCAGTAGCATGGCTCAAGTTAGGGGGTGTTAAGGAGTGAGGGCAGGTGATAGATAACCAGTCTTTTGGAAGGGTAAGCTACTCTTGTGAAAGAAGACAGTTGAGGGGTGGTACTTAATGATATTAGTTAACGTTAATTGAGTAGATCCCATGCGCCAGCCCTAGCACGTCGCAAAGTTGCAAGTTTCACTTTCTCATTTACTCCTCACAGCATCTCTGCTACTCCCATTTTACAGGTGAGGAATTTGAGGCTTAGTGAGTTGTTCAAGGTTACCCAACTGGAATTGGAGAGACAGCAAGAAAATGCAGGGTTGGTGGAGGGTTAGCTTTTCACAGTACGTGAGACTGGAGTGTGTTCATACACTGAAGGGACGAGGGAGCTGGTGGATGGACCAGGAGAGAGAGGAATACTTGATGGAGCAGCACACCTAGGGGGGATGGACCCTCTAGGTCGGATGCAGATCTCTCCGTAAATGGGGAAGCAGGGAGTTGTGGGGTTTCAGCCGAAGGCCTCCTTTTCCTCTCTTCAATAGGAAGGCAGGACATTTCTGAGCATGAGGGGGCATGAGTGGAGTAGAAGCCTGGAGTATGAGGAGGGTGGGGAGTGAGGATGAAAGCTGACTAGGATCGCCAGCAACTCAGAAGCCCTGCTGAGGCCAGGGGTTGGGGTGAAGGAGGAGAGAAGGCAGGTGGTTGGGTGGATTCCAGGTTAGGGGTCTACAGGGTGGAAGTGGTGGAAGACTGTGGAAAGTAGCGTGAAAGGAGAGAACAAAGCAAGGGCCGCTGTGGTCTGGGCACGACCCAGAATGAAGTTAATTTAGGGGGAGAGTGATGGGCTAGAGGGCGGGGCGATAGAGGATGGGAAATTGAACAGGTACAGTGGGGTGAACTGAAAGGACCTGGGGAACTGTGGTCAGAGTGTCACCGTCCAACGTGGAGAGGGTGACAAGGTCGGGTGTGTGACTGGTGGACGGTAGCTGAGGATGAGTGAATGTGAGAATCTGGCAAACAGGTGGGCTATCAGAGTCCCTTAGGTAGATGGCAGAGGTGGGAGGGGAGAGGAAAATTAAGGCCGGTCCCTTGGCTTTTAGAGAATGGTAGGGAAAACCGAGCTACCAAGGACACAACTGGATAGAGGCCTGTGTGGCCCAATGGCAGGAGCCTAGGAGAGGGCTTGTCTGGTAGATCCCAGGGACAGGGGCCTGGACACCTTTAGGACTTGCTCTTCTTCTGTCTTCCCCTCTGATTCATCCTTCTGTCCTGCAAATAGTCTTCCTCTGCTTCTCCATTCCATCAGAGGATGTCTGCCCCCACAGACAGACTCCCGCTCCTGTCTTTTTTTTTTTAAGATTTATTTTTATTTATTTATTTATTTTGGCTGCACCGGGTCTTAGTTGTGGCACGTGGGATCTTCATTGCGGCATGCGGGATCTTTTACTTGTGGCATGCGGTCTTAGTTGTGGCATGAGGGCTTCTTAGTTGCAGCATGTGGACTCTTAGTTGCGGCATGCGTGTGGGATCTAGTTCCCCGACCAGGGTTCGAACCCCGGCCTCCTGCATTGGGAGTGTGGAGTCTTACCCACTGGACCACCAGGAAGTCCCACCCCCTCCTATCTTAGAAACTTATCCTCAAGGAAGTTTCTGGTTGGGCTGGCTTGGGTCATTTAGCCATCAGTTAATGATGGCCAGGGGGCAGGGAGGGAGTGGGGTAGGTAGGTCATGCCGTAGAAACAGTGGCTTCTGGGAGTTGTGTAGACTGGTCAGGTAACCTGAAAGTTGCCTCCCTAAATGATGAAAGGCCCTGCCAGCTTTCCTTCAGGACGAGGAGCAAAAGGGAAGTCTGTGGGAAGAAACTGAGCCGGGGGTGGCGGGGTGGAATTTGTTCTCAAGGGCCAGGCTTCCAGAGGGCCCAGTGGGCTAGGTTGGGAGGATGGATCAGAGGAGAGGTCCGCCCCAAAGCGCTGGAGAGGGGAGGATGTGAGAGGACTCCTAGGACCTGGGGGACCTGGGACCTCACTAGCTTCAGAGCGTGGGTTACTCCTGGCTGAGAGCCTAAGGGTATCCAGACCCTCGGGAGACAGGAAGCTGAGGGTGTGTCAGTTGAGGCAGTGGACACATGTTGATCACTGCCTGCTCAGGCCAGGCCTGGTGCTGGCTGCCCTTTAGCTCTGTGAGTGGTAGGGCCAGACCTGTAGCCGCTGAGTCCCAGGCTAGGAGGTCCAAAGCAGCGCGGGGCAGTAGGTAAGATCCCGAACTCAACCCAGGCTGCCCTGGGATGCAGGTCTTGTTCTGTCACTTGCTAGCTGGGTGACTTTGGGCAGGTTATCAGCCTCTCTCTGCCTTGACTTTCGTATCTGTAAGAAGGCATTAATAATAGTACTCACTTCATAGGGTCGTTATGAGAATTAAGTGAGTACTTACTGTATCTGAAAGGCTTGGATTGGTGCTTAGCACAAAATTCTAGCTGTTAATCTGCTGCAGCCAATTTGAAGATGGCAGTTGAGAACCACCAGCCTTCTGGTTCTGAGAGGAAGATGTTAACCAATGTCTGAGGAAACTGGGGAAGTCTTTACAAAGGTGGTGTCATTGAGCTGGGTCCAAAAGCTGCGTGTGGGCTTTCTGGATGGGCGAAAGGAGAGAGGCATTCCGAACAAAGGGAACCATGTGAGCAAAGGGAACCATGTGAGCAAAGGGAACCATGTGAGCAAAGGGAACCATGTGAGCAAAGGGAACCATGTGAGCAAAGGGCCGGGGGCCTGAAAGGCCATGCCTGCTTGACTGGCTAAAACCTAGGATGAGAGGGCAAGGCTGTGGACCAGTCATGGGGATGGGTCAGGTCTGCAGGACAGGGTTGGGCCCTGGGGAAAGGGCTATGCATGCCTTGAGCAATGTTCAGATCCCAGCACTCAGCAGCAGGCCTGGGGGTGTCCACAGAGGGAGGATGTGCTCCCTGTCCCTGTTAGCTGGGGAGAGACAGCACTGCCTGCTCCTCATCCTTGGGACCTCAGCTTCACCCTCAGCTTCTTTTTATTTATTTATTTATTTTTGGCTGCGTTGGGTCTTTGTTGCTGCTTGCGGGCTTTCTCTAGTTGCGGCGAGCAGAGGCTACTCTTCGTTGCGGTGCGTGGGCTTCTTATTGCGGTGGCTTCTCTTGTTGCAGAGCACGGGCTCTAGGTGCGCAGCCTTCAGTACTTGCGTCACGCGGGCTCAGTAGTTGTGGCTCGCATGCTCAGTAGTTGTGGCTCGTGAGCTCTATAGTGCAGGCTCAGTCTTTGTGGCACACGGGCTTAGTTGCTCCGCGGCATGTGAGACCTTGCTGGAACAGGGATTGAACCCATGACCCCTGCATTGGCAGGCGTATTCTTATCCACTGCACCACCAGGGAAGTCCCACCCTCAGCTTCTTGAGGGGAAACTTCCTGACCCCTTTCTCACTTGGGCAGGTCCACAGTGCAATTTTATAAAATAGTTTAATGAAAAGATTCAGTTTCTTACATTGTATCTTTTTCACCTCACTGAACAAAGAATATTGTTTGTAGTCAAAATAATGGATGCTTTAATTCAGATCTGGACAACTGCATCCTGGTTATAAAATGCAGCTGACAAAAGGTCGTCTGATCTCTGTGTCTAGTTGTTGGATGTGGTTCTGTCACTGCCAGTCTTGGTAAAAAGACGAGAGTCCAAGTGTTTGTTTCCTTTGAGCCCCTACCCCCGCCCTTCAGAGATCAGGCTGCACATGTGTTTCATGTGATTGTCTCCATTGGACTAGAAGTTCTGTGAGGGCAGGAGTGTCTGTGGGGAGCTGAGGAGTGAGGGCAGCTGGGGTGTGGACTCCCCAGGGAGGCTGGCCAGGTTCTTGCCGGTAGCGAATCTGTGATGACGTTCGGCCGAGAAGCTGACCCTCTCCTTTTCACTGTGTGCTTCCCTCCCCAGGTTTCACGGAGGAACCGCCCCCCAGTGTGCCCCAGCCAACCCCAGAGCCACCGGCTGGACCCCTGGCCCCTGCCCCCCGTCCCGACGAGCGCCCCTCCTCTCCCATCCCCCTCCTGCCCCCACCCAAGAAACGCCGGAAAACCGTCTCCTTCTCTGCGGTGGAGGAGGTGCCGGCCCCAGAGCCTCCCCCCGCTGCCCCACTGCAGGTCAAGTCTCCCGGCCCCGCCTCCCGCAAAGTCCCCCGGGCCGTGGAGCGGACCATTCGCAACCTGCCCCTGGACCACGCGTCTCTGGTCAAGAGCTGGCCCGAGGAGGTGTCCCGAGGAGGCCGGAGCCGGGCTGGAGGCCGATGCCGCTCCACCGAGGAAGAGGAGGCTGAGCCAGGGACAGAAGTGGACCTGGCTGTGCTGGCCGACCTGGCTCTGACCCCAGCCCGACGCGGGCTGCCTGCCGTGCCCACTGGCGATGACTCAGAGGCCACAGAGACATTGGACGAGGTGGACCGCCCGGGCCCCCTGCTCAGCCACATCCTCCTGGAGCACAACTACGCCCTGGCCGTCAAGCCGCCACCCTCCACGCCGGCCCCTCGGCCCCTGGAGCCAGTTCCTGCCCCTGCAGCCCTCTTCAGCTCCCCGGCAGATGAGGTCCTGGAGGCCCCTGAGGTGGTGGTGGCTGAGGCAGAGGAGCCAAAGCAGCAGCAGCAGCAGCAAGAGGATGGGGAGGAGGAGGAGGAGGAGTCGGAGTCATCGGAGAGCAGCAGCAGCAGCAGCAGCAGCGACGGCGAGGGGGCCACCCGGCGGCGCAGCCTCCGCTCCCACACCCGGCCCCGGCGGCCGCCCCCGCCGCCCCCTCCCCCGCCCCCCCCCACCTTCGAGCCCCGCAGCGAGTTTGAGCAGATGACCATCCTGTATGACATTTGGAACTCGGGCCTGGACTTGGAGGACATGGGCTACCTGCGGCTCACATACGAGCGGCTGCTGCAGCAGACTAGTGGGGCTGACTGGCTTAACGACACCCACTGGGTCCATCACACCAATATCCTGAGCCCCGGAGGCTGGCCTTCTCAGGACAGGGAGGCAGGCCCGGGGGGGCGGGGGGGGCTTCCCTGCCGTCGCTCAGCCAGGCACTGTCCTCCTGAGATTGTTCCTAGGTTCTGCACTGGCCTCCTTCCCTGTCCAGTTCTCTGCCACGTTCAGCTTAGGTATTTATTTCTCCCCTGGCTACCAAGCCACCATTGCTCTCTGTTTCGTGCCTCTTTTCTGCCTCCCAGAGATTTTGTGGCAGGAAAGGTGGGGTCTAAGACTTACTTCTCTCCACCTCTCTGTCCTCACACTGAGTATGCTCAGGATCTCCAGCTAAGGTCAGTCGCCCTTTCCTTGGGCTGGGACTGCGGGGGAGAGAGGAGCGGAGCCCCAGGGATCTGGCTGGTGAGGACCCCGTTCTCTTCCTTAACACCCTGCACTCACCAACCTGAGCACTCCGAAACGCAAGCGGCGGCCCCAGGATGGGCCCCGCGAGCACCAAACAGGCTCGGCCCGCAGCGAAGGCTACTACCCCATCAGCAAGAAGGAGAAGGACAGGTACCTGGACGTGTGCCCCGTCTCGGCCCGGCAGCTGGAGGGAGCGGACACTCAGGTGAGGCTCTGCCCTGGTACCTGCCCACTGGTGGCATCTTCTTCCCATTAGTTCTCCTGTCACTTACCTCCTCCCTGGCCTGCACCTCACAGGGGACTAACCGTGTGCTTTCGGAGCGCCGTTCTGAGCAGCGTCGGCTCCTGAGCGCCATCGGCACCTCCGCCATCATGGACAGTGACCTGCTGAAGTTAAACCAGCTCAAGGTGAGGAGTGGGGACTGAGGAGGGAAGGGGCGCCACTGGAAGACAGCGTTGTGGAGCCTCCTAGGGGTGGGCCGGCGGCGAGTGGCCAGAACACCCTCCTGCCCAGGAGGTCTGAGGAGAGGCAAGCAGCAGCTAGGTTGAGGGGGACGTCCAGCAGCGCAGTCTGCCTTCCGCCCTCTAGTTCCGGAAGAAGAAGCTCCGATTCGGCCGGAGCCGGATCCACGAGTGGGGTCTCTTTGCCATGGAACCCATCGCAGCTGACGAGATGGTCATCGAATACGTGGGTCAGAACATCCGCCAGGTGAGGCCCCACGCCCAGCCCCTGCCTGACCTGACGGCAGCCCGGGATGCCAACATGAGAACCACCTGGCCCTCGGTGTCCCTCCTGGCTCTGAGACTTAGCCACTGAAACCTGCTTTTCTTTTTTTTCCCTTCCTTCCTTCAACAACTATTAATGGGTACTAGTAAACTAGATGTTAATGATCCAGCAAGAAACATAAGGATGGTGTTGGGTTGATACGAAAGGCGGTGTTCAGGGAGGCGGGAGCACAGTGATGTCTAAACCAGGGGCTGAAGGATGCTGAGCAACTCCCAGGTCCGGGTGAGGGAGGGTGCCCTCCACTGTAGGACGGCACATGCAAAGGTCTGGATGCAGGATGGTCTTAGGGCAAGGAGGTCAGTATGGCCACTTGGAAAAACTAGGGCCAGTGGCAGCAACGTGAGGCTGGAGGGGGCCGGGGGGGGGCGGGCCGGACGCTGCGGAGCTTGGGAGCCACGTTAAAGAGTTTGGACCGATGGTGAGAAGAGAAAAGTTGCTGCAAAGCGTTAAGCAGGAGAGGACTTTGGAGGTTAGCAAGCTCCATCTGACTGCAGCGTGCAGAGAGAATTGGAGGCTGAGACGGCAGGGTGGGGCTGTTGCAGAGATCCTGGCCGAAGGCAGGGGTGGCTTGGACTAGGCAGTGGGTCCAAGGTAGCTGGCAGGACCAGGCAACGAGTTGGTTCTGGGGAATGAGGGCGAGGGCCGAGGCGAGATGGTTTCTTGGTGCTGCCTTTAGCAGCTGGGAGTAGGTAGGGCTGCCAGTGAGATAGGGAGCGAGGAGGAGCGGATGTGTGGTCAAGATGAGCTCCTGTCAGGACATGTGAAGTTGCAGTGACCAGGGGACATCTACCGGGTGTCGCCCAGCAGTTCCACTGAGGTGGATTTGGCTGGAGATGGAAGTTTGGGAGGAGTTCCCGCCACTTAGCTGGCAGTTGAAGCCCTGGAAGAGAGTGAGTTCACCCAAGGGGAGTGTGCAGAGGGTTTATCGTCCTGTTTTCTCTGAAATGAGGTCCTCCCTCTACCCAAGAATGTGGGCCCTGGCGTGGACAGCAGCAGCTGTGGGTGCCTGTTTTCGAGAGGGTCCTGGGAGAAGGAATGAGTAGGATTCAGTCCGTGAAACGACCACTGTCATCTCAGGAACAGACCCAGTCCCCACGGGCTCTCCTGTGGGCCAGGCAGACACTCCAGGAGGAGACAGTGACCGCTTCTCCTGCCCAGTGGCCAGTGCAGACTTCCCTGGGGTCCTGTGGGTGACTGTCATAACAGCAGCCAAAGGTATTGGGAGGTGGGGGTCCTGGAAGCAGTCAGGAGTCAGCGCCTTGGGGTAGCGGGTGCCAGAGGGAGAGCTGTGGATCCAGGACAGGCCAGTGAGGCTCCCAGTGTGGCAGCTGGGAGACTGTCCGGACCCCCCATCACAGGGGCTGGTGGGGTCAGGCCTAGCCCGGCAGGAAGCTGAGGGGAAGCCCCCTGACCATCGCACCCTGTCCTCTATTAGATGGTGGCCGACATGCGGGAGAAGCGCTACGTGCAAGAGGGCATTGGCAGCAGCTACCTGTTCCGGGTGGACCACGACACCATCATCGACGCCACCAAGTGTGGCAACCTGGCGAGGTTCATCAATCACTGCTGCACGGTGCGCAGGGGGCCGGGTTGTGGGGGAGTGGACGGGGCAGGAGCCAAGAGGGCGGCGTGACTCACGCTGCCCTCTTCCTGTAGCCCAACTGCTATGCCAAGGTGATCACCATTGAGTCCCAGAAGAAGATCGTGATCTACTCCAAGCAGCCCATCGGCGTGGATGAGGAGATCACCTATGACTACAAGTTCCCGCTGGAGGACAACAAGATCCCTTGTCTGTGTGGCACCGAGAGCTGCCGCGGCTCCCTCAACTGAGGTGGGGCAGGACTGGTGCCCTCACCCCTATTTATTCCCCTTGGTGCCCTGAGCTCCCAGCCCACCCAGCCTTAGTGGGCTCAGCAGGGCCCACACGCCCCATCTCCAAATGTGGGGTTGGGGGGCCCCGAGCCTAGCGAGGGAGCCTCAGTCCCTTGAGGCAACTTCCGCTTCCCTTGCCCCTGCCCACCCAGCCCGATTTTTTTTCTTTGCGGAGAAGAAGCTGTAAATGTTTTGTAGCTGCCAGCAGCTGTTTCCTGTGGAAACCTGGGGTGCCGGCCTGTACAGATCCTGTCCTCGGGGGGACTGCGTAGCCCCCTTGCTTTGTGTTAATGGGGACTTCCCCTCTGTGCCCTGCGTGCACCCCTCCCCAGTTTAGGGGTCTCTAGGGGCAGTGGCCATGTTCTCCCCCTGGAGGGGGGCCCTGCGCCCCCAGTCCTGGGGACTCTGTGCCTGGAACCCTGCCTCGTCTTCTGTTCCTGCCAGACCCTGTGGGTCACCCTCCCACCCTGGTGTCTGGAAGCTCTGGCTTCGCCAGGCCAGGATGGTGGGGGGGCGGGCCCTTCCTGTTGGGCTGGACTGTACATATGTTAATAGCGCGAACCCAACGCCACATTTTTATAATTGTGATTAAACTTTATTGTACAAAAGGGCTTTGTCAGTATCTTTGGGGAAGAGCAGGGTGGGATGAGGGTTGAGGACAGAGGGTGGGGCAGGTGAAGACAGGGAAATAGGTGGCCTGATGTTTGGGGTGGGTAGAGGGGCTTTCGGGCAAGATCCCAGACCTGCAGACTCAGCCACCATCACTCTGGGCCAGCAGACAGGCTGCAAGAGCCATCCAGAAATCCCCCGCCAAGGCCAGCCAGAGTGGGGCCAAGGTCAGGCCTCCCTTCCCTTCCCAGAACCACAGCTGCTGCTGGGCTTCTGGCCTCCTGGGAAATCCAGCAAGAGGGAAAGGCTGATATCATGCACCGGGAGTGAGGTCACCCTGCCTGCTCCATTCTGTGGCTGAAACCCCCTACTCAGCACCCACCTGGCAGGCTCTGGCTCCCCCACCCCTCTTGCCCAAGTTTTGCTGGAACCAGATGCCAGTGCAGCCCAGAGCGGCCACCAGAGGGTGCCCTGTGGCAAGAGTGTGGGGGGCGGAGAGGTGGAGGCTGGGCTGGTCTCTGTTGCTGGAATGGGCCGGGAGGGAGGAGGAGCAAGCGGAAGGGGACGGTGTGTCGCTGGCCCAGGAGCCTGCAGAAGACGGCCTCCGGTGGCCGGTTTGGGTGGCCTGGGGCTGTGGCTGCAGGTAGGCAGTGGTGATGCCGGGGCCCGGGGGTCCCTTCCCCCAAACCCAGCTCTCTTCGCCTTCCTCTACCCTGCCTCCCCAGCTCCCTGCCAACCACCCTTCGTTTTCTGTCCCAGAACCTCTCCCTCCAACTCAAACCCTGACCCCTTCCTGCAGGCCAAGCCCTCCCCCTTATCTCGGTAACTGCAGCCAGCAGGGCCAGAGGGCAGGTAGCCTGGCCACTGCACCGACAGCTACAGCCTCCAGAAACAGCTCTGGCCCCTGGGTCACTGCTCCAGGCCACTCAGCCAGGGGCCCCTCCTAGGAGTCACGGGACCGCTGGTGCTGGGGCGGTGGGTGGCTGACAACCCAGGTGCGCCAGTGTCTCTTTCCCCAGCCAGGCATGGCAGACTCTGCACAAGCCCAGAAGCTGGTGTACCTGGTCACTGGTGGCTGTGGCTTCCTGGGGGAACATGTGGTCCGCATGCTGCTGCAGCAGGAACCCCAGCTCCGTGAGCTGCGCATCTTTGACCTACACCTGGGTCCCTGGCTGGAGGAGCTGAAGACAGGTGACTGGTGGGGACGGGGTGGGGGTGGGGGCGGGGGAGGGTGTGGACTCCCTTCCTTGTGGAAAAGATGATGCCTGTTATGTTCTCCATTGCGAATGGATAGGATGAATGAGTCACACTGGGAAAGTGTGGCTCCCAAGGGTGTGGGCCGAATCCAGCAGCTGGCTGACGGCCTCAGCTCTGACATTGCTTCTGGCTGCCCCTACCCACTCCCAGGGCCCGTGCAGGTGACTGCCATCCAGGGGGACGTGACCCAGGCCCACGAGGTGGCAGCAGCTGTGGCCGGAGCCCACGTGGTCATCCACACAGCTGGGCTGGTGGACGTGTTTGGAAAAACCAGTCCTGAGACCATCCATGAGGTCAACGTGCAGGGTGAGATGCTCCCTACCTGTTCTGACAATGTCCTCAATACTCCCTGGCACATGGCCTGATCTTGGTTGCTTGTTTCCTGCCCCCCTCTTTGACCTTGACCTCTGTGATTCTCCTGTGACAATCTGTCCTGTGGACACTTCTGCCCCTGTCATGGCAGGCCAGCCTTCACTGACCCGCTGTGGTTCTCCCTGGGCCTGGGGAAAGAAGGCGCGTGCCCTCATCCAGCTTTGTGATGGGGAGGGAAAGACGCAGAGGGGGAGGAAGCTTCAGCTTCGGTACACTCCCGCCTTCCCCCAGGCACGCGGAATGTGATTGAGGCTTGTGTGCAGACTGGAACACGCTTCCTGGTCTACACAAGCAGCATGGAAGTTGTGGGTCCCAACATCAAAGGCCAGCCCTTTTACAGGTGAGCTGAGGTTCCCCTAATACTTCAAGGGCCCCATCTCCCCTCAGCATTAAGAATCTTCCCTCTCCCCCGACTAGGGGCAATGAGAATACCCCATACGAAGCAGTACACAGACACCCCTATCCTTGCAGCAAGGCCCTAGCTGAGCAGCTCGTCCTGGAAGCCAATGGGAGGAAGGTGAGCCTGGAGAAGATGAGATGCGGGAGACGGGGGTGGAAAGGGCTGCCAGGCAGAGGCAGAGCCAGGGCCTGGGGGCTCCTCTTTTTCTTTCCCCTTTTGGCCGCACTGCATGGCATGCGGGATCTTAGTTCCCCCACCAGGGGGTCGAACCCCAGCCCCCTGCGGTGGAAGGGCAGAGTCTTAAGCACTGGACCACCAGGGCAGCCCCTGGTTTTTTGTTTGTTCGTTTCTTACTGTGGGCTCCTTTGCATCCTGCCCTGGATTCCTTCCATCTCCAGCTTGAGGAGATCAGGGCAGAGGGCAAACCACTGGGTCCTAGGTCTTAGCAGGGCCTTGCCTTTTGCCCCCAGGTCCTCGGGGGATTGCCCCTCGTGACATGTGCCCTGCGTCCCACCGGTATCTACGGCGAAGGCCACCAGATCATGAGGGACTTCTACCACCAGGGCCTGCGCCTGGGGGGTCGGCTCTTCCGGGCCATTCCAGCCTCTGTGGAGCATGGCCGGGTCTACGTGGGTGAGGCCCGGGCTAGGCGTTGGGGGAGGCTAAAAGAACAGGGCAGGACCCACATGGTTCTGGGGCAAGGGGGTGTTCTATACTCTGGCTAAAAAAGGATGGTCTATACATGGGCCAGAGCAGACTATGATATGTGGGCATCGTCTGCAGGGGCCACAGACAAAACAGTGTCCATGCCAGTTGGGAAGGCTGAGATCGATACCGTGTCATAGGCTGAGGAAAGGGTTGCAGTTTTGTGAGCAGCATCTTCCCAGGAGAGGAGAGGGGGAGCATCTACCCAGGACTGACAGGAGAAGGAATAACATCCATATAGGCTGGCCTGGGAGAGTAAATGGCTACAGGGGCCTGGAAGAAAGCAGCCTTCAGCAGGGCTGTAGTTATGTGGGCAGCATCTACATGGGCCCAAGGACAGGGTGGCTTGTCCATGCCCTGGCCCAGAAGAGAGCAGTATCTACATGGTTGCAAGGGCATTCAAGGACATATCCGCCCCCGGTTCTCTCCTCGGCACCCCCTCTCCCCTGCTACCCACAGGTAACGTGGCCTGGATGCACGTGCTGGTGGCCCGGGAGCTAGAGCACCGAGCTGCACTCATGGGTGGCCAGGTGTACTTCTGCTATGACAACTCACCCTACAAGAGCTATGAGGACTTCAACATGGAGTTCCTGGGCCCCTGTGGACTCCGGCTGGTGGGCACCCGCCCACTGTTGCCCTACTGGCTGCTGTTGTTTCTGGCTGCCCTCAATGTCCTGCTGCAGTGGCTGCTGAGGCCGCTGCTGCTCTATGCGCCCCTGCTCAACCCCTACACGCTGGCTATGGCCAACACCACCTTCACCGTCAGCACCGACAAGGCTCGGCGCCATTTTGGCTATGAGCCCCTGTTCTCCTGGGAGGAGAGCAGGACCCGCACCATCCGCTGGGTGCAGGCCGTGGAGGGCTCAGCCCGGTGATGGTGGAGCTGGGCCTGGAGGCCAGCATGGCACAGCCATCCAGGTCCAGAGCCCTCAGACCCTGGTGGGGAGGGAAGGCTGCATTCTAGAGCCGGAGGAGGAGGGGTCTGGTGCCAGACTGGCTGTCCTGTAGCTCTCCACATTGTTAATTCATGAGCCTTGAGCCTGTGTCCCAATACCCCTCAGTTCTAGGGCAGGGTTTTGGAGCAAGTGTGTCTTCACTCTCAACCCAGGCCTGACGGCTGGTTGGCGAGGGTCTGATTCCCCTGACGTTCTCCACGGTCCCATCCCATTTCTGGCTTTTCAAGCAGGAAGTGGGTAGAAGTTCCACCGGGCCTCGTGCTGGACCTCGGATATCCAGGTGTGATCCTCAGACCCGGGTTCAGAGTGAAGATGCTTTCTGGCTCCTCCCACCACCTTTGTCCCTCCTTGGGGTTCATAGTCCCATTATTTTAAAACATTTATTAACCCTTGGACATTTATCTTTTAATTCTCTTCAACGAAGGCTGAGGAAATCTGTGTATTTTCACCTCTTGCCGCCCCTCTACCCAAATCAGTTCCTGCAGCACTGTTTGATCTCTGCCTGAGGATGCCCCAGTAATGCTGTACCAGTACAAGCCCTGGATTAAAACTCCTTCTCCGAGCCTGTGTCCATCCACCTGTCCAGCTCCCACACCCGCCTCCCACCATGTCTCCCACTCCCCACGGCGCCCGTCCCGTGTGGGGACAGAAGGAAGTGAGCACACAGCACGCCCGCTGTTGGATTGGTTGCTATTTCTCCCGTCCCACGGGGCCCGACCCGGCCCGGGGTGGGGGTGAGGGGCTCTGGGGACAGGACATGCAGGGCTGGGGGGGGACAGAATTTTCCTGTGTTTTATCCATTTGCAACTTGGTCACCAATAGAGAGAAATGGGACTCTGAGGGCTAACAGGAGAGGGTGGCCTGGCTCTGGGCCCCCAGCCAGGCCCCAGGAGTCCTGTTCCCTCCGGGGAGG
>NW_006779491.1:1479470-1480658 GCF_000442215.2 Lipotes vexillifer | reverse complement strand
CTCTAGAAACCAACGGAGAAACAGAAGGGGCAGGGGCTCATGTCAGCAAACACGGCTATATCACGTGACACGCCAGCGACACAGAAACGCCAACGCACACGGCTGCACAGCAGGCAGGGTGGGGGAGGAGGGAGCCGGGGGCCACCCATCTTGTCCTCTGCGGGGCAGGCTGGGAGTGGGGCAGGGTGAATGCATAGAACACATCATGTACGCACGCTTGAGGCGTGGCAAGAGCGTGCATCAACCCACAGGCACATGGGACGGACACGCAGTGTGCTTCGTGAGAGGCAGGGGGAGGGAGAAAGGGGGAGGGGAAGCAGCGAGCCCTGGCCAGGTCCGGGACCACCCACGGGGCACACAGGGGCTTGATGGATGTAGGTGCTTGGCGGGCGGGCAGCACACACTTGTCTGAGAACATGCAAAAGACACCAGCCCCCAGACAACATTCCAGGACACATACAGACACAGCAGCCAACAAGCAAACACATCATGTGATGTGTGGGACTCAGAGAAGCTGGGGCAGAACAGACCCTCAGGGATGCTCTGGTCCATCTGAGGCCCAGAGATGGGCAGCTACGGACCTAATACCAGTCAAGGAGGCAGTTGCATCACTCCAGCCATGGCTCCACCCTTCTCCTGGTGGCCCCAAGGCTGTGGGGATTCCAGAAACGCCTGGTATGAAAGGGTATCCAGGCTGGACCGCAGGAAGGAAAAAGGCTGGGGTGGGGGGTGCTGGGGCCTGCTCTGGCGTCCCCAAAGAAGCCTGAGTGGAAGCAGGAGGGCTGCAGTCAGATACGGGGGCAAACTTCCCGTCCTGACAAAGGGCAAGGTCACATCTGCACCGTCTCTCTCACACACGTACACGCTTCACATGAAGAGGGACTCCAGGAAATTATCTGCACACAGACCAGAGTCCTCCACCCTGTGCACACGGATGTCGGACCCCAAGGCAGGGCGCATTCCTGTACTTGTGTGTTCAATCCTGTATATGTGGGTCCGTGTTCCTGGGCCAGTGGAGTGGGAGGCTTCTAACACTGTCCTTTGCCCACATACCTCCCACCTGACGCCCAACACACAAACCCACTCATGCATATGTTGTCTACGCAGCAAGGGAGGAGCTGGCCTCTTCCTCACCACCAGAAACTCAGGCCTGTGTCCCACCCTCAGTCTCAGCCTGCGGAACAGCTG
>NW_006779491.1:1478911-1479460 GCF_000442215.2 Lipotes vexillifer | reverse complement strand
AGCAGGAGATGTGTCCAGGGCATGGGACCCAGGACTTAGCCCACTCCAGTATGTCGGAAATAAACAGTTCCCTAAATCCAAGGCTCCTGAGGCAAAGGCCAGAGCGTCAGATGGGGCGGTGGGGACCATCGCTGGCCTCTCTCAGTTCTGAGGTTAGTGCTCAAGAATGTTCTCATTTCTGAGAGCCTGGGGCAGCCCTTGACATTCCGGTGAGCAGTAATGTTTCCCATCAATAGCCCTTCCGGGAGCCATTCATGTGCAAACGAGTGCCCGCCTGAACAGGCACCGTGCCAGCATCAGCATACACCGGCTCCTGTGTGCATGTGTGTGCCTGGGTGTGGCCTCATCTGCCGTGGCGGGTGGGAGCACACTGAGGTGTCCCGGAATCCACATGTACAGGCCTATCTGACTGAGAAAGATAAGCACGTGGGCATGTATGCACAGGGGATCCGACCACTCAGGGCAGGAAGCTGCAGTTGCACAATGTTGATGTAGCAGCATGTGGCCACACCAGATAGCGGCCAGCAGCTCTGGGGAGAAAGCGGCGGG
>NW_006779491.1:1473767-1478160 GCF_000442215.2 Lipotes vexillifer | reverse complement strand
GGGGGGGGCGGGGGGGCAAATAATCTGGATAGACAAACCTGGATGGGGCACAGGTCCGTGAAGGTAAACGTGTGTGTATAATACACAGGAGGGTAGAAACACACTACGTAGAAATCGTCTACACACACACACTTGCGCAGGCGTACTCTAGATAGCGTAGAAATATAGATTTCTGTGCCCACCCAAAACAGGTGTCCAGTGCAAAATGTGGAGGGCTCTGTCTCAGGAGAAGACCTACTGACACTTCAGGCACATCCTAGACACACACACACACACACACACACACACAAACACATCCCTCACATCACCTATTGGGGGAAATGCACATGGATATACAGGCCAAGCTAGATTATTGACACGTGTATGCTTCCACTCGCCTCAACTGAACTCCACACACACACACATGTTCCCCAGGACATGTCAGTCCTGGGGTGACTAAGCCAGGAGGGTTTGCTCAACATCACGCTGGGGTGTCTGCCATGGCCTGTGTGTGTATTGTGCCTGGATCCTCTGGGAATGTTAGCGTGAGCCTCTGTACACTCACAACCTGCCCCATCTGCAGCAGACATGGGGGAGAGGGGGTGTCAGTGGAGGAGGTGCTGTTACATTGGATTTAAACACTCCAACACAAAATTCCATGTACGCAAACTGTGTCCACGGATCTGTGGCACCACACACACACACACACAGACACACACAGACACACACACCCCTATTCACAGAAGACAGAAGAGTGGGGCTTGATGGCTGCTGTGTCACACCCAGCCGCAGTCTACAGAACAACCCAGGGGAAGGGGGAAAACTCAGACAACACACAGACTCGAGGTGGGGGCAGAAAGGGCGATTTTGTGCTTCTACACACATCTACACACGCACACACACACACGCTGGGGAGTCCACACGTCTCGAGCATGTGCCGGCGGCATGCATGTTGGTGTGCACGTGTAATCACGCCTGCTGCTATCTACGTGCGGGGTCGGGGGGTGGTCCATGGCGGGGGGAGGTCCAGGGACTCCAGGGTCTGACGGGCAGTAAAGGTTGCGGGTGCTGCCCGGGTCTGTCTTGAGGGTGAGCCTGGAGCAGGGGATGGAGTGAAGGGGTGGTGGGGGTATTGCTCCCGATGTGGTGGGGAAGGGTCTGGGAGGGACAGGGGTGGGGGGCCTACAAGCCCAGCGTCCCCCCAATGGATGACGCCAAGACCACCCCCAGCACCACACAGCAAATGATGATCATGATTTTCTTCTGCAGGCAGGAAGGGCGATAGGGAGGGAGGACACAGAGAGACAGAGAGGTAAAGAGACAGACAAACCGACAGACAGATGGGGAGGAGGGTGTGTGGAAAAAGAAGAGGGGAGAGAAAACAGAAAAAGGAAGAGGTCAGAACCAGAGATAAGGCCTCTCGTGGGATTTCATCACTCACCTCAGCCCTGGCCTGAGCCCAGCCCCGCCCGCTCGGCTCCAGCCCACCTGCTCCACGGCCCGCCTGCCCCGGCTCACCCTCCGGGCCTTGCTCTGATATTTCACAGCTTTCTTGGTGTCAGACACGGCTCGCTCCACGTAGTCCACGGAATGTTCCACATTGTACTCAATGCGGTCAATCATTTCGCCCTGCAGAGGATACATGCATAGGATGGGGTGGGAGCTGGGCTGCAAGAGGGGATCCCGGGGACCCGGGTGAGGTTCCCCGAGGGCTGTGGCAGAGGCAGTACCTGGCTCTCCACAAGCATGGCCATGTCCACAAACATGTCGTGCAGCTCACGGATGCTGGTTTCCAGTTTGATGATCTCGTTGTGCCTTGTCTCGATTTCATTCAGCGCCTGCTTTGTCATCTGCGAGTCCATTTTGATCTAGGGTGAAAGGGGAGGGGCAGGGGGAGAGGGAGGAGAGCGGCAGACCACCCTTCACTCCCGGAAGAGCTTGGATTCTGCGGCCAGAGCGTGTGGGTTCGAACCTGGCTGGCGTTTACTAGCTGTAACCACGGGCAAATTGTTTAACCTCTTCAGGCCTCAGTTTCCCCACCTAGAAAATGCAGATACATCACACCTCACGAGGTTGTGTGAAGATTAAGTGAATGACTATGTGTGTATCAATTAGAATAGTATCTGGCACACAGGAAGCACTAAAGAGACATCTGTTACATTACAAGAAGGAAAACTTGCCCTGAGCCCGCCATCTCAGCCCAGGGCTGTCTCTACCACACACACCAGGGAGGCCCTGGGAAGGGAGACAGGGGTCCTGGACCCCTGTCAGGATTGGGGGCCACCATCTGGTCAAAGGCAGACAGGATCATGGAAGGGGACACAGCAGAGAGTGGAAGCAGAAAAGGAGGCCCAGATGAGAAGGCAGTGTGCCCTGGAGCCCCCATGATATGGGCCGGGGGAGAAATAATAAGGAAATGCTTTGCAGCCCTCAAGAGCCAGTGGGAGAGACTCTAACCCATAGTCAGATATATCTCCTCCCCACGGAAGCCAGACCACTCACTTTCCAAACCACTCACTGTTTAGACCACATCCAGGCACTCTTCTGCTCTAAAGCCCTCCAAGGCTCCCCACCATCCATAGGCTACACACCTTTACCTTGGCAGTCAAGGCCCCATCTCACTTTCTGTCCTCATCTCCCCAAATCCTAAGAGCCCAAATCATCCAATGGCTCTTTGGCAAGTGGTCCACTCTCTCTGTTTTTGTTCAGTCTGTCCCCTTTGTCTGGAATGTCCTTTGCCCATCTCCCCGTGTCCAAATGCTCCCTGTCTCTTAAGGCACACAACTCAATGCCACCTCCCCCAGGAAGCCTTTCCCGACCCTAGAAGTTAACTACTACCTTAGGGCCTGTCTGCATCTTGTTCAGCCCTCAGGCAAGGTACCGACCACCCTGCATCGTAATGATGGTGGGTTAACTGGCAGGGATCAGCTCTATCCCCTTAGAACCACTCACCAGGTTTCCCTCCACTCTCAGACAGACTGACAGCCTGTGCAGAGCTGTTTGGGAGGGCTCCGGGTTAACTGGCCCATTATCAATTTGCTCAAAGCTAATTTAACAAAGATCAATTCTCTAAATAGCAATTTGCTGAAAACTGCTATACGGTCACTGAACGTATCTTTAATGCTGGTCTAGAAACCTAAGCCAGAGTCATTCTGCCACCAGAAGCTGAAAGGGAGATAAAACCTGTCAGCCAGGGCGAAAGTCAAGAAAGAGAAAGAAGAACTACGGTTGGGGAAAGCCCATCTCTTTCACATATAAGATGACAAGCGCAGGGCAGTGTGCAAAACTTCAGCAAAACTAAAACTGATTTTTTAGAAAACCTTCAAAATGTAGGCAAATTAGTCACTTGGTGAAATGACCCGCGTCACTAGGGAGAAGTGCATCTCAGCACTGAAGAGTCCTGACTGCGGATTCAGATCCTTGCTCTGCCTGTAGCTGTGTGACCTCCGCAAGTCATTTAACCTTTTTGGATCAGATTACCTCATCTGTGAAACACGACTCCCTCAGATGCTTGTGGTGAGGATTAAATGAGTTTAGTAGGTAAATGTAAATACGTTCAGTGCTTAGAATGGTGCCTGGCACCTTACGGTTTGCCATTTTTATGAGGGTACTTCCTGCTCTGCCCCCATGGAATTCCCCAGTTCCAGGTTCAGACTTCCCGATGCTTGTTATTTCACGGCGGACTTAGGACCTTGAGTTCAGCCTACGCTTGGGAAGGAAAGGCGAATGCTTTCCAAAAACAGACCCCACCCCCACGCGGGGCTCACATCGTCAGTGAAGATGGCCAACTTCCCACTCTCCAGCATGTCTTCCAGTTCTTCGTTGGTCGTTGTCCTTCCAGCTGTGGGGAGAAACGACTCGCTGCTCGCTCAGCGACTGGGCCAGCCTGGACACCTAAGGTGGTGGGATGTGGCAGGGGCCCGGGAGCCCACCCTCCCATCCGGCCTCAGGCCACGAGTCCCCTCCACGGAGGGGAAGGGCCTGGAAGGAGTATGGGACAGGTCTGGGGAGTCTGCGGGGGGAGATGTCACACGCACTGATCTCCAGCTGCCTCTGGATCCGGTCCTTGCAGCGGTCGCGGTACTTGGACTGGGTCGCGTTATATTCAGTCATTACCTCCACGAACTTCCGGGAGAGTGTGGAGTGCTGCGGTGTGGGGTACAGACACATCAGGAGGCAGGGAGCAGAGACCGTGGAGGGATGGAGTGGGCGGGAGGGGCTGAGTTAACCTACGGCCCCTTCTTCAGCTCATGCCACGATCCCAAGCCCTCGCAAGTGTGCAGTCCCATACCTCAGCACCCCCATCCTACGCCCAAGCCAGCCAAGGCCGGGCTAGGGCACTGAGATGTAGCCGGGTTCCGACCTCCGCTGTAGTCCCGCCCCCAGCCCCGCCCCTGCCCAGGCTCCCCCCCCC
>NW_006779491.1:1470078-1473718 GCF_000442215.2 Lipotes vexillifer | reverse complement strand
CCCTTGGCCACGCCCCACGCTAGTGCCTGCTCTGGCCCGCCCACGCCCAACAGGCAGTGCTCCAGCCTGGGCCCCTCCCCTGTCCGGTCCAGTGCGGTTTGGTCCCAGCCCCGACCCTGACCGTGCCTGGCCGCTGCCTCCTACCTGGGTCTTGCGGATGCGCAGGTCCGCAGAGGAACGATTCAGCCCCTCCTCCTGTTCAATGCTTTGCTCGATCGCTGCGGGAGAGAGGACGCAGTGACGGGAGGGCGGGAGACCCGGCGCATGTGGGGCGGGGGTCTGAGACATATGAAGGGTGGACACCCCGAGGCAGGCCCCCCAGGCCCGTGAACGGATGTCATACCCAGGCGAGGGCAGACAGTAAAGACTCTAGGGTGGGGAGGAAGGAGGCCAGCGGATAAAGGGACCAATGTTTGAGGGGGCCTGGAAACCAGGTAGGAGGGGACATTGAGGGTCAGTCGGTCACCAGACAGAAGGGGGCTATTTGTTCTGGTGGAAGGATTGCGTCTTGGAAAGTCCCAAAGCTGTAACTCCTGCCCAGCCCCTCAGTCCACATCCCCTGTATGGGGGGTGGAAGAACTCTGCTTTTTGCAGCCTCAGAAAAGGGTCAGGAACCCACCCTGGGATTTTTCTGGTGGAAGGCAAGCACTTTCAAGTGGGTCAGGTTCTAGTGGCTGCCCTTTCCTTGGAAAATTCTAGGGTAAGTGGATGGATGTTCCAACAGAGAAAATAGCTCCCCCCGCCTAACAAAGTGATCCCTGTCCCAGGAATCCCCACTTCTAAAGGATGTTCTGGAAAAGCACACAGATTAACTGGGATTACTGCTTCTAGATCATGCACTCCCCACACTTATTTAGATTTTCTAAAAAAGAGCTTGAGGGTGAGATCTACTGTGCTTGGAAAATGCAGCAGGGATGAATCACCAGGCCCTCTCAGACCTGGAAGAGCCTCCGGGCCACTCCCGAGAACATTGCTTCTCCGTTCCTGGCAGCGGTGGAGGTACGCTGCTGGATGGCACCCCAACGCTCCCCCGCCAGCGATGGCGGGACAGGGACTGAGTGACAGCTCTGGCCCAGCTGCTATGGGAAAAGTCCAGAAACACACACCCAGGAATGTTGGAATCTCTGGCCCAGACTGGGACCCTGTTGTCAGACTTGGGGCTGGGGCCAAGCCCAGGAGGAAGGGATCCTTTACAGGGTCTTACTGACTTCTTACAGTAATCCTGGGAGTTCAGTCCAGGTTTCAGATTAGAAACTGAGGTTGAAATAGAAAAAACAACTCATTCAAGGTCACACACAGTGCCGGAGCTCATGCCACCACAGAGCTGGAGAAAGATGGAGAAGATGATCTCTCTTTTTCTGGAGCTCTGGAGGGTCAGCTCCTCTGAGCCACTGCCACTTTTCCTAGCTTCTTTCTTGGTCTATTCCTGAACTCCTAAACCATACAGCCCTCCTCATGGTCTTATAAAGAGTGTTAATGTCAGAGCTCAATGGGCTCAAAGAAATTGCTGAGCCCAGGGATTTTTAAACTTGTGTCCCATGGAACCCTGCTTCTGAGAAGGAACCTCAGAGGGGTCTGTTGCTGGGAGTGATGAGGAGGCTAGGCAGGTAGGGCTCTGGGTCTCCCAACCCCAGGTCAGCCAGAACAGCCTGACTTTTATGTGTTGTATGTATTGGAATTTGGGGTAAGATTTCACTTGGGAAAAAAAGATTTTGCTACCAAAAAACAAAAACAAACAACAACAACAAAAACATCTAGCTTTGAAATTGCTTTAGTAGTTCTTACTGTACTGATGAGGAACTGAGGGTAGGGTACTTGTCCAGAGTGAGCTGGTGATTGGAGGTGGGCTCCCTCTGTCTGGATTTGCAATCAGTGTGCTCCCAGTTTGGATCATTTTGCTTTCTAGCACGCTCTCCTGAGTGCAAAGGGCTTACAGCTCAGCACTGGAGGCTCACATATGGCCTCCTGTTGAGTCCAGGAGGGCACGGAGTCCCTGTCCTCATCTCGCTGGACCAAGGTCATTGTGCTCAGAGCCAGGCATCTGACATGACTCCTTTCCCCCAAAGCCCAGCAATGTGCCTCAAGGTGCTCAGCAAATGTTTTCTGATGCTGAATTACCATTAGCATGCAAATTAGCATCATGGTAACACTGCTATTCCCCTGGCACCAGCAGACAAGGAGGTTCCCAACCCACAGTGATTTGGGGGAAGGTGGTTATTACCAGCACCCAAGTCCTTAAATTAGAGTGAATACATGAGCATTTGGCAAGTCCCTCCTGAAAGTTTGCCAGCCCCTGATGTCAGCCACACAGTCCAATCTGTCCTGTGCTAAGGATACCAATTCAGAAGCATTTGCTGAGCCCACCTACTGGGTGCTTAGCGCTATGTCCGGCAACCGTTCTGGAGAAATGAGGCCTTCGTGAAATTAAACCCACCTGGAAGACTGTATTTTCCTGGTGGACCTTCCTGCTGATGGAACCAGCAGAGCTCAGATGCAATTTGGACAGAAAGCCTCCTCTCTGTCATTTCCCTGTCATGTCTATATCTTTCTCCAAGGCATCTGGAGCAAGTTGGGAAATCTCGGGTTTTATGCTTTCTCAGTGTTTAGGAATCTGGCTCCTGGAAGTCTGTAGACACTCCTCATAGAGAGGCCTGTTTAGTCCAATGGAGGGCAGAGTTTTTTTCCTCCTTAGGCAGGGGATGGCATTCCTCACCTTTCAACTTGGATCGAACCTTGTTAGCCGTCTTCTTGATGTCTGCAGTGAGGTCCTCCAGCTCCTGTTTGGTCTCTGAGGGGAGGGGAGGGGCGGGTGAGATGTCTGGGTGGGACCCCAGACTCCTGCCCGCAGCCCCCAGCCACCCGGCAGCAGCACTTACTCTCATCCGGGTTGGGGGCAGCCAGGATGGCACTATGCTGTTTTTTCACCTGTTCCACATCCTCTGACAGCTTCTCAATGCAGCCCCGGATCTCTTCCACCTGGGGCAGCAAATCGGCTATACCCAGCCAAGTCGTCGGGCCAGACAAAGGGATTCAGGGGGCTCAGTCAGGGTTCAGGGAAACGGGCCAGACCCAGAGGGGTTGGTAAAAGGCCAAGGGGATGGAGGAGTAGAGAGCAGGGGGGGGCTGGGGGCCGGGGAGAAGGAAGTTGTTGGCTGGGGGCCAGGTTCTGTTACCTGTTCAAAGAACTCATCCATGAAGTGGTCCCGGTCCACATGGACCACCTCCTCCTCATCATCACTGTCTTTCGCCTGGGAGGCAAAGAAAGGCAGTCTGTGCGCAATCCCAATGCTCCCAGCTCTGGGCTCAGAGCGGGGGTCCCAGGAAGGGTCACATGCAGGGGGCCAGGGCACCAAGCAGTCACAATGAATACTGGCTGTCTTGTGGCACAGAGTCCTGGAGGCCAGGTACCTGACAGCCCAAAGGACACCTTGGAGGGAATTAGCCAAAGGCACCGTTTCAGGGGTAGACGTGGTCCTGTGAGTGCAGTCACCCTGGAGGCGGGTGGCACTCTGGACAGATGCTTTAACCAACCAGTACGGAAGTATTTCGATATTGTAACAACCAGCTAAATGTCAGCCTTGCAGTAATTGGCTCTGGGCTGCGAGAAGGGGTCTGGAATAGCATCCCAGGAGCCTGACCC
>NW_006779491.1:1466863-1470068 GCF_000442215.2 Lipotes vexillifer | reverse complement strand
CCACCATCCCCCCAGCCGCTCCTGCCAGGCTTCAATTTGCTCCCTTCTCTTCCCCTCCAGCCTCCAGCGCGACCAGCCGCGTCCCCTAGTCCCCTATGCAAGGTCACTTCACTGCCAGCGGCAGGCGCCGAGTTAAGCAAGCAGTCGGCCAGGGGAAGGCTGGATGAGAGACACAGTCAGCACCGCGACCTCCCTCCTCCCACCCACTCTCTTCCCCTCCCCCCATTCTCCTCCGCGTATTCACTTGCTTTCATCCAGCCTCTTCCAACTTCACACCCACCTACTCTCACTTGCTTGGATTTCCCAGTTGCAACCTGCAGCTGCTCAGCCCTCCACCCCCAGGGCTCAGAGACACAAGGGATTTACCCACCCACACCGCCACTGCCGCCACCAGACAGGCCAGTGATATAGACAAAAGGGCTGACACACAAGGCACACAGAAATAGGCCCACTGACACCCACACAGACCCACAGCAAAGCTGCCTGCCGACACATGTGGACACGCAGACGTGCAGCAGCCCCTCTGCCCCCAGGGACATTCGGGAGGGCCCTCTGGGGCCCTTCTCCCAGCCTCTCTGAGCATCCGGTCTGCACACTCACTCAGAGCTGGGAAGGAGGAAAGGGGGTTAGGAAGGGCTCCCCAATGCTCCAAACTCCAGTCTCAAGACTGCTCGGGACAGAAGTCTGAGGGCAAAAGCTGAGCCCATCAAGCTTAATTACATCTGGGGCCCTAATCAGCCTCCATGGAAACTTAAAACAGTTCACCCTGGGCTTCCCTGGTGGTGCAGTGGTTGAGAGTCCACCTGCTGATGCAGGGGACACGGGTTTGTGCCCCGGTCCAGGAAGATCCCACGTGCCGTGGAGCGGCTGGGCCCGTGAGCCATGGCCGCTGAGCCTGCGCGTCCGGAGCCTGTGATCCGCAACGGAAGAGGCCACAGCGGTGAGAGGCCCGCGTACCGCAAAAAAAAACCAACAAAAAAACAGTTCACCCTGATTTCCAGAAAAAAACGAGCCAAAACTCAACAGAATCTCATGACCAGAGCCTGAATGAAATCAAGATGGGATCCACACAGCGTCTAGTGGCGGGTATTGCCATTTGGGATCTAAAGAGAAGAGCTTGCACAGGGCCTCGACAGGGTCCGTGCAGATCGCAGACAGGACCTGACAGAAACCAGACAGCTCAGACCGAACCAGACTCCGTGCAGACAGATCGCAGACAGCTCAGATCGAACCTAGACAGGGCCAGATGGGACCTAGATGTGATCTAGACAGCCAAGTGAACTTGGAATCAGAGGGGCCCAACAGCACCCCGAGGAACCATAAGCACAGAGACGTCCAGCTGGACCCTCTCGAAGGTACCCCAGCTTCCCACCCAAGCCTGGCTCAGATGGTCCCCAGGGATCCTCCCCTCGCCATGTTGGGGAATACCTTCAGCACTTAACATTTAAGCTCCAAATATCTCCCAGGAAAGGGAGGCTCTTCTTTCTCTGCCCACCAGTAAGACATGCCAGGCTTCAAGGAAGAGCCCAGACAGGAAGCCAGCTGTTCTAGCCTCCATTTGAGCTGCCCCCAGAAGGAGGGGTGGTACCAGGTGGGGCTTGGCGACACTGATGGGACTTCTGGCTTCTCAAGCTTCCACCTGACCCGGAACCACACCAATAGACCTTGGCTCCATGAGGCTCTGGGATGCTCGGCTCATCTCTGAGGACCCACCGGCCTCCCATGATGTTCTATCCTCAAAAAGCCAGTTGCCTCACGAGATTCCCCTTCCCCTAGAGCCAACCTGCAGCTGCTCAGCCCTCCACCCCCCGGGGCTCAGAGACACACAAGGGATTTACCCACCCACACCGCCACTGCCGCCTCTGTCCCTTCTCTGCCTTCAAGCACTTGGCCCTCAGCTTGGCTGCCCACAGGTCATGAGGCCTCTCGCTGGCCCAAGTATCTGGGAACTTTCCTGTTCTCTCTTTCCCCTCCCCAGGCTGACTTTAGACTTGCTCAAGTCTCATTTCTCTCCCTCTCTCCTTTGGTTCCCAGAGCCAGACCCCTGATTCTGCCCTGGGGTGTCACTGGCTGCCTGTTTACTTGCCCTTGAGAGAGGAGGAAAGGAAGAGTGCCCAAGGATGACTTAGTTGATGAAATAATTACAGACAGCTGACAGCTCAAGTCCTCCACAGTTGACAGACACTTTTACATCTATAATCTCTTCTGATCCTCACTACCATAGCCCTCGAGAAAAGCTGTCCCCATTTCACAGATGAGGGGAACAGGAGGTCTGAGGGGGAAGAGGAAATGGACTTGCTCAAGGGCACCCAGGCTGAAAGGGGCCAGGAAATCAGAGACATCTAAGACATGCCTCCTCCCATAGCCCCTCCTTTCTTTCTTTCTTTCTTTTTTTTTTTTTCTCTTTGGCCTCACTGTGCAGCATGCGGGATCTTAGTTCCCTGACCAGGGACAAACCTGTGCCCCCTGCATTGGGAGCATGGAGTCTTAACCACTGGACCACCAGGGAAGTCCCTCCCATAGTCCCTTCTGAGGCTTGAGACCAGGCTGCCTCCTACTGGCCACTCTGCCACCAGAGATTCCCCTTCTCAGGTCCCCTCCTGACAAGGCACAATCTGGGCGAGGCTCTGCGCCCCGAAAACCTAGCAAAATACTAGCGTGTGATAGCACCTTTGGCTTAGGTCTTGCATTCTTGTTATCTCATTTGATCTTCATTAAAACTCTGTAAGGACCATTGGTCAACATAACTATAATTGTGGAAAACATTTACACAGCATTTGATAACGTGCTGGGCACTGTTCTAAAGCATACTGCGTTTATTTATCCATTTCATTCTTACAATAGCTGCCTTTTATAGATAGGGAAACTGAGTCACAGAGAGGCTAACGAGCTTGCCCAGGTCAGCAGCTGGAAGGCCACACGCCTTCTTCCCTCTGAGTTTCAGTCTCTGCATTTGCTGAATGGCGAGAAAGTCCTCCCTAAATGGTGGGCAGAAGGATCCAGTGAGACGAGGCAGTAAAAATGCTTGATGCTGCCTGAGAGAATAAGTGCTCAGGGAGGCTTGGCTGTTACCCACTGCCTCCCCCATGTTACAGATGAGGAAACCGCCTCAGAGAGGTTGCCTGACCCTGCCTAAGGCTTCACAGGAAATAAGGCCAGAGGTGGGACCTGAATTGTCCTGGTGCTAAATCTCAGGCTCTTTCCC
>NW_006779491.1:1461927-1466853 GCF_000442215.2 Lipotes vexillifer | reverse complement strand
TTCCCTTCTGTCTCTCTATTCCTTCCTGGCCCCTAAAGAGTCTGCTCTGCTTTATCCTCAGTACCACTGGACTCCTGTAGTTGGGACAGAAAACCAGTAAGATGTGCCAGGCTGCAAGGAAGAGCCCAGACAGGAAGCCAGCTGTTGTAGCCTCCATTCGACTTGCTGTGTGACTCTCAGACCCTCTCTGGGCCCTGGCTTATCTGTAAAATGGGCGGGCCCTCCCTGCTCTGAGGTGTGTGTTTCATAATGAGCACAGCCTCCATTTCTGGAAGAAGCTGGCCAGCCTAAAAGAAAACAGGCTGAGGGCAAATGAGACTACCTCAGAAAAGATGACCAAATGTGCTCCCATCCACTATATGGACAATTCAAGCCTCAGTTTCCTCCTGTGCGAAATGAAGAAAGTAAGAATCATATATACCCAACAAGTAGGTAGCAATTACCATGCGTCGGGCTCTGTTACAAGTGCTTTGCATTTCTCGTTTAATCCTTACAGCCACTCACTCCATGAAGCAGATACTCTTCTTATTCCCATCTGATGGATGAGGCAGAGAGAGGTTAAGTAATCTGCCTATGATCATACAGGTGATGGGGTGCTGACACAATGGTGCTGGATTGGAACCTAGGCACGCTGCTCTTTACGGATTGCCAGCTCCTCAAGCGCTCAGGAGGATGAAATGGGAGACCGTGGAGGCCCTGGGCCCCTTCTGGAACCGCCTTGAGGAGAGGGGGCATCAGATCCAAGCCTCTAGCTTCAGTCCTTCCCCATCAGAGACACCGGAGGTCTTCATAGGAGTGTCAGTGGCGGGGAGACAACATAGACAGATGCGTGGATGGAGGGAGTGGGACAACGTGAGCCAGGAAATCAACAGAGACAAACGAGAGGGTGACTAAAACAGAGGTGGAAAGAGACTGGAATTGGGTGATAGAAAAGTCAGAGTGGGGACTTCCCTGGCGGTCCAGTGGTTGGGAATCCATGCTTCCAATGCAGGGTCTGCGGGTTTGATCCCTGGTAGGGGAACTAAGATCCCAGCATGCCGCGTGGTGCAGCCAAAAAAAAAAAAAAGTCACAGAGTATATGTGTGTGTGTGTGTGTGTGTGTGTGTGTGTGTGTGTGTGTGTGTGTGTGTAAATACATATGCATGCCCACGCATACAACAGCAGCCAAAAAAAAAAAAAAGTCACAGAGTATATGTGTGTGTGTGTGTGTGTGTGTGTGTGTGTGTGTGTGTGTGTGTGTGTGTGTAAATACATATGCATGCCCACGCATACAACACACATGTGCTGACACCTGCTTCTCAGGGGCATGAGCATCCTTTGATCTAGAGGCAGCAGCCTCTCTCCACCGCACCCCCTGCTTCTGTCCATCTGTCTCCCTGACCCAGGCCTCTGCTCGCTCCCAGCATCCAGCCCAGTCCTCCCATCCCAACCTCTCTCCTCCGCCTTCCCTGCCTTCCCCGACCAACTCCCTTCCTCACCCTCCCTCTGTCCCACTGAGTCCTTCAGTCATCTGACAAATATCTCTGATCAGTGTCCAGTTCTCTTCTGGGTGCTGCGGAGAATACAATGGTGAACAAGACAGGAAGAGGTCCTGCCTCCAAGGAGCTGACATTCCAGGGGAGGGAGACAGACAATGGAAAATGAACAAGACAATTTCAGATGGTGCTACTTAGCAAGAGGGAGATAAAGCAGGAGGTGTGATAGAGAGAAATGGGCATCAGGGAGGGCCTTTCAGGAGGGCCTTGACATCTGAGCTAAGGCCTGAGGAGTTAACTGCACCACAATCTGGAGGACACAGAATTCAAGGCAGAGGGAACAGTGTCCAGGCAGAGAGAACAGCATTCAGAGGGACCAGCAAGTGCAAAGGCCCTCAAGCAGGGGGAACGTGATGTGTCTGAATGGCAGAAACAAGCCCCACGCAGCTGGGGGATACCAACCCATCACCCAGGGTTCTCCTGGTCCGTGCCGCTCTCCTCAAACACGAGGCCGCCCTTTCCTTCTGCTTCAAGTCTGCATTTCTAAAGCGCCTATTGATACCTGAGGGCTACACCTGGGACCCAGTCCCTGCCCTCAGGGTGCATGACTTGTCCTAGAAGAGCCACCCTCAAATTCCAGCCTCCCTCACCTCAGGCCTCCCCGCCCCCACTTCCCAGTCTCCCATCCACCCCCACCCCCGCCTTCCCACTCCACAGCTGCCTCTCAGGCTCTGGCCCACAACGCATCCCCTTGTGGCTTCTCTCTCCCCGCAACCTTCCTCTCCACCTCACTTGCTCCCTTGCTCTCTTCAGCCCCATCCCTGGACCCATTTCTTGGACCCTAGGACACCCAGCCAGCCAACTGACTCCCCGTCGCAGCCTCCACTCCAGCCCAGTGCCTCCCAGTTGCCAACCAAAGGTGCCTGGTGAACTGGAAACAGAAAACCCTGGTTCAACGCTGGCTCCACCATTAACAGCTGTATGACCTTGGGCAAGTCAGGTTACCGCTGTGGCCCTCAATTTACTCCAATAAATTAGGGGTCCCATCTTGCCCATCTCAGGGGGCTGATGTGAGACTCAAGAGAAATAAATGAGTCAGCTGTGGAATAACAAACACTCATGGAGCAATGCTGAGCACGACGCCTCCTTCTAGGCACTTCCAGCATAATTTCAATCCTCAGGACAGCCGTCTGAAGCAGGTCCCGTTATTACTCCCAATTCACACATGAAGAAAGTGAGGATCAGAGAGGTTAAGCAACTTACCCAAGGTCACACAGGAAGGAGCAAAGCTAGGATTTGAACCCAGACAGTCTGACTCCCAAATCTGTGCCCTTGACAGCTATGTGATGAACAGATGTGAGAACCCCTAGGGAACTCAAAGTACTGTTGAAAAAAGACAATCAGGCCCCCTGGGCTGACATCCCCGCCCATCACTGCCTTTCCATTCCTCTCATCTTCTCAGAGACCCCTTTCCCAGGCCTCCCACACCCTGCCTAGTCTCTCCTGCCTCCCAGCCTCCTCATTCTCAACTCTGGCAGGGAGACCCCTGTACTCCCTGTATCTGGAAGCTTTTTTTCCGCCCCACACATGCCCTCCCAAATCTCCAGTTTCCCTGAGCCATGACTAACACCAGAGCCATCAGCATTCACTCAGCCCCCTCTGCCCCTCCACCCCACCTCCCACCTCCCCCATCTGCTGTCCCCAGCAGCCCCAGCAGACAGGATTCCTCCCCTCTGGGCAGGGGGTCCCGGATCCACTCAGATGAGGACTCCCATTCCCTGCCTTCCCTGCACCCCTGTCTTCGCCTTTTCCCTCCCCCTCTCTCTAATCACACCACAATTCCACCACCACCTCACCCTGACCCACTTTCCATTTCTTGGGATTTTGGAGTCATGGCATAGTCTTGGCAGCAGTGGATCTGGGTTCAAATCCGGACTACTCACTTGCTAGCTGTGTGACCTTGGGCAAGTTTCAACCGCTGGGCCTCAGTTTCCTTCACTGTAAAATGAAGCAGTCTCCCAGTCTCCCTACCTTACCAGGTGAGGGTCTAATGAGATTATGGATGGCAACCTGCTTTGGATGAAAACGGGGACAGAAGGGGAGTTAAGAGCACCAACACTGGAGTCAGCCTGACTGCTTGCCTTTAATTAGCTGTGTGACTTTGGTCAAGTTACTTACCCTCTCTAGGCCTCAGTTTTCTTATCTATAAAATGGGATAATACTAGTACCAGTCTCTTATGGTTGTTGTGAGGATCGAAATGAGTTAACAGTGTCTGGCAAATGAGTGTTGGTTATTTTTATCACCATCATTTTCCTGATGCCTAAGCGTATATTCACTCAAAGTTTAATTTAAAAAAATAAACCTTCAAAATTCCCTCCCCCAACCACCAGTTCCTCCTTCCTTCCCACCTGCCAACCCACCTCTCCCAGAGACAACAGTCACTTGCCTCTAAGCCCCTTCCTCTTGCCTTTCTGTAAGCAGGTTCCCCACCCCCAAATCCAGGGGGCTCTCCAAAGACAGAGCTTTTTACCCCCAGTATTGAGACTTCCCTTTCAAAGGCTAAAAAAGCAGAGACGCATATCAACTTGGCAGACTGGGAAATCCAGATTCCTGTGTGATGTTCCCAGACACTTGCTTGGTGACCTTGGGCAAGTTCCTGCCCATTGCTGAACCTCAATCTCCTCATCTGTCAAATGGGATAACAACCCCAGGGTAATAACCAATAGGCTCCTGGTGAAGTGTGCCAGGCTACATCAGTTGAGTCTAGTACTTTATTAACATAACCCCACAGCAGGCTGTCAGCTCTGCCTCCTCGGGACCCCAGGTCATTTCTACAACCCTCCACCCCACCGCATCCCCCCAGGCCCAGAAGCCACTCTTAACAAGCCCCCACTCCCCAGCCCCTCCAAATGGCAGCCTTCACTGCAGACACCAGTGCCACCCTCCTCCCCCGTCACCCAAACACAACTAACTGCCTGGCCCGACTCCTGGAGCCGGGCCTCTTCAGGCCTGCAGACCAGAGGCCCACGTCAGCCCGCCCCTGGCAGCTTAGGATGCCCCAGTTCTCCCCAGTGGAGCGTGATCCCTGTCATACAGCCCAATTCCATGGCCCTGTGCATGGAACCTCCTCCCGGTCTCCCCTGCAACCCCCTCTCACACCTCTGGGGTCACCCTATCTCAGGCCCTGGACCTCTGGCTATCTCCTGAGGCCACCCCTTCCCTCCTTGTCTCTGAGAAGTGCCCCCTCCCCACGGAGAGCAACACACACACGCTTCATTCACTGCCAGGTGCTGGCATCTCAGTCAGTCCCAGCGTGTGTCCTTCCCCACAGCAGCCCCCAAATCTGGGTCTTGCTGGGCTCAGCCTGGCCCAGGAACTGCCCACATCCTTCTAATTCAGCAAATCTGCCCAGCGGATGACAGCACCCTCCAATTCTCTCCCACACTCACT
>NW_006779491.1:1441216-1461825 GCF_000442215.2 Lipotes vexillifer | reverse complement strand
CCCCCCCCTTTTAGCCACTGTCCCTAAAATGCAGGTTCATTGGAGACATCAGGTGCCTTCACATATTGGAGTGCCCCTGCCACCAACCTCCAGTCTCATCATCTGCCCCCACGTCCCAGCACCTCCCCCACTCCACCCCCACGCGCTCCCCAAATACTGGGGTCCCGCCCCCCCATTTTCCCCACCCCCAAGCTCACACTCCGCAGCTCCTGAGTCCGATCCTTCATCCTGCGACGGCTCCTCCTCCTCCTCCTCCTCCTCCTCGTTCTCCTGCTTCTGCTTCTGCTCCTGCCTCCTGCCTCGGTGCTGGAGTCCTGAGTCTGGGGGCGCCGGCGGGGGGGCGCCGAGGCCGCTGTAGGGGGGCCCGCGGGCGGGGGCGGGCTGAGGGGCGGCGGGCTGAGGGCCGGGCAGGGGCAGGGGCCTGGGCCTGGCTCGGCTCTGCCGGGTATGCGGTGGCGATGCGGCTGCGGCACAGGCTTGGATGGAGGGATGCGGGAGCTGAAGCGCGGGGGAGGGGGGAGGAGGGAGGTAAGGAGGAAGGGAGGGAGGGGGGAACCGGGAGGGGGCGGGGAGCAGGGGGCATGCGCAGGCCCGGGGCTGGGGGCGCCTGGGGGTTGTAGTCCGGGGAGGGGGACCCAGGAGGGAGGGAGACTGGAGAGGCCTAGAGGGGGTGGGGAAGGGCAGAGCCACAGAAGGAGGGAGAGATGCGGAGAGACGGAGGAGATGTGGCAGGAGGCACAGGGATGCTGCTGTGGGACGGGGGTGACGGTGGAATGGCAGAAAGAAGGGGGAAGGGAATGAATTAAGGGAATAGCCTGGGGAGAGGAGCTGTGGATCCCTTTACACCAGGAGATATAGATAGATTTTATAGTTTGTGTTTGGGAGCATCTGTGTGAATCTGTGCACGACCACCTCTGTGTGTGTGTCCCTGCGGGAGGCTCTTTGGACACTAGAAATAGCAAGAGTGACCCTCTAGGTGGCTTTTGTGATGCAAGGAATCGGCCAAGCCTAGCTGAGAAGGACATGGGGCTTGTTTTGTTGCACAGCCTTCCCCACTCTAAGTGTGAGAGTCCCCGGACTGTGTGGGTCACAGAGCTCTGCTTGTCTACCTCCAGGGACAGGGTGCTCACCACCTCCGGGGACCTCCTGGCCTATCTTTAGATGGTTCTGACTGTCAAAACAAAATTTGTCCTTATTGGGAGGGGAGTTCTGGTCCCCTGGAGGGTCCAAGTACCCTGCATCCCTCTCCTTAATGCCTGCCTCACCTCTTCCTATCTCCACGTCTTAATGTCACATCAAGTCCTCTACCCCTGCAATGGGGCTTTGGCCTCCAACAGGCCTTAAACTTGCTTCTGCCAAGTTACCCAGTGACCTCCTCTATGCCGAATCCATGGACCACTTGCCAGGCCTTATCCTCCGTGATCGTGATCGGAGGATATACGACACTGATGACCCCTCTCTTCTTGAAATCCTTCCCACCTCGGCTCCCACCTGCCTCCTGCCTCCCATGCCTCCCCCTCCAAACTCTGGATGTTGTTTCCCAGCCTCCTTCCAGACCGCCCACCCCCCTTTCTTCCACATCCCCGCAGCAGCAGGGTTTCCAGGGGCCCCTCCCAGTTTCTCTTCTTTTTTTTTTTGCGGTACGCGGGCCTCTCACTGTTGTGGCGTCTCCCGTTGCGGAGCACAGTCTCCAGACACACAGGCTCAGCGGCCATGGCTCACGGGCCCAGCCGCTCCGTGGCATGTGGGATCTTCCCGGACCAGGGCACGAACCCGCGTACCCTGCATCAGCAGGCGGACTCTCAACCACTGCGCCACCAGGGAAGCCCTCTCTTCATTTTTTACCCCGTCACCTCCTCAGGTTCAGCCATGCCTACATGCCTGCAATATCCACATCTATACCTGCAAGCCAGGTCCTGCTCCTCAAGGGCAGTACCTGCTGTATGCCTGAGCACTGAGCTGAGCACCAAGAACAGAGACCAAAGATGCACTCGGAGACGTGTGGATCCATAACTATCATAAGCGAGGCCAGGGCTTTGACGCTGACCACAATGACTGTGGTGGCCTTGCCTTCCCCCAAAGTGCTCTCCATCAAAGCTGAGCACCAAGAACAGAGACCAAAGATGCACTCGGAGACGTGTGGATCCATAACTATCATAAGCGAGGCCAGGGCTTTGACGCTGACCACAAAGACTGTGGTGGCCTTGCCTTCCCCCAAAGTGCTCTCCATCAAAGAGGGCATCTCCGTCCACCCAGTCACTCAAAGCACACAGAAAGCTGTCCTTGGCTCCCTCCCCCATCCAAAGAATGCTACCATGTTCCGAGCATCCACCAAGCCCCTGGTGCTCCACTGAGTAGCCCCCATAATCCTTCCAACCCCAGGACAGCTACTGCTATTATCCCAAGTGCCCAGATCAGGAAACAGGCTTGGAATGGTTAAATAACAGTTAGTAAAGGACAGGGCTGGGGCTCTTGCCTGCATTTTTTGATTACAAAGCTCATCCTCGTAAGACCACAAGGTTCTAGCCCCTCCCTCAACTGCCAAATCCAGAGCTGTCTCCTGGGTCCCCTCCATCCCCACCACCCCTGGTCACTCTAGGGGTGACTGACCTGGGCCGTCAGAACAGCCTCCTTTTGGGGAATTCCCTGGCCATCCAGTAGTTGATTAGGACTTGGCACTTTCACTGCCATGGCCCCGGGTTCAATCCCTGACTGGGGAACTAAGATTCTGCAAGCCGTGCGGCATGGCAAAGAAAGAAAGGAAAGGAAAGGACAGAAAGAAAAGGAAGGAAGGAAGGATGGAGAGAGAGAGAGAAAGAAAGAAAGAAAGAAAGAAAGAAAGAGAAAGAAAGAAAGAAAGAAAAGAAAGAAAAGAAAGAAAGAAAGAAAGAAAGAGAAAGAAAAAGAAAGAAAGAAAAGAAAGAAAGAAAGAAAAGAAAGAAAGAAAGGAAGGAAGGAAGGAAGGAAGGAAGGAAGGAAGGAAGGAAGGAAGGAAGAAAGGAAGGAAGGAAGAAAGAAAGAAAGAAAAGAAAGAAAGAGAACAGCCTTCTTTCTGGTCTTCCCGCCTGCAGCCCTTTTCCTTCACGTCCAGTTTTCTACCCAGGTGCTAGTGTGATTACCCCCAAAAGAAATGAGATAAAATCAGTCCCCTACATCAACAAAGTCAACGCCCCACAACTTCCCGGATTACACTCAATAGCTTCTCTGGCATTTGGTCCCCATCACCTCATCTCTCCTACCATTTCCCTCCCTGTTCCATGGACCCCTGGCCTTAACGACACCAAGGAATCATGGACCCCAAACACCTTGGAGTCTTTTGCTGTGTCTTTTCCTCCGCCCAGTACGCTGTTTCGTCCCTTCATTGATAGTCAGCCTTCTCATCCTTCAAGACCCAGTTCAAGCCTCTCCCAGCAGTCCAGGCTGACAGCCTCATGAGCCGTGGGCTGAGTCTGCTTCCACACTAGACTCATTTCTTTTTTTTTTGGCCACCCCACAACTTGTAGGATCTTACTTCCTCCACCAGGGATGGAACCCGTGCCCCCTGCAGTGGAAGCACGGAGTCCTAACCACTGGACTCCCATGGGAGTCCCATGGGGCTGACTCATTTCTGCTTCTCCCCAGCAACTAACATGAGGTGAGGCACAAAGTAGACATTCACTAAAAATCTGAATGAAGAGATGAATGAATGAATGGCATATTCCATCACACATTTATCCCAGCATAAAGACAAAGAAGGGGGCTTCCCTGGTGGCACAGTGGTTGAGAGTCCTCCTGCCGATGCAAGGGACACGGGTTCGTGCCCTGGTCCGGGAAGATCCTACATGCCGCGGAGTGGCTGGGCCCGTGAGCCATGGCCGCTGAGCCTGCGCGTCCGGAGCCTGGGAGAGGCCTCCCTCCGCAACGGGAGAGGCCACAACAGTGAGAGGCCCGCGTACCGCAAAAAAAAAAAAGACAAAGAAAATAAGAAAGCAGGGATTTTCTAAAAATTGAAATACAATTGATGTATGTTACGGGTGTACACTATAGAGATTCACAATTTTTAAAGATTATACTCCATTTGTAGTCATTATAAAATATTGGCCATATTCCCTATGTTGTACAATATATCCTCATAGCTTAGTCATTTTATACATAATACTTTGTACCTCTTAATCCCCTGCCCCTATATTGTCCCTCCCCCTCCCTCTCCCCACTGGTAACCACTAGTTTGTTCTCTGTAACTGTGAGTCTGCTTCTTTTTTGTTACATTCACTAGTTTGTTGTATTTTCCAGATTCTACATATAAGTGATATATACAGTGTCTGTCTTCCTCTGCCCGACTTATTTCACTTAGCATAATACCCTCCAAGTCCATCCATATTGTTGTAAATGACAAAATTTCATTATTTTTTATGGCTGAGTAGTATTCCGTTGTGTGCGTGCGTGTGTGTGTGTGTGTGTGTGTGTATACCACATATTCTTTATCCACTCATTTGTTGATGGACACTTAGGTTGCTTCCATATCTTGGTAATTGTAAACAATGCTGCTGTGAACATTGGGGTGCAATTATCTTTTTGAATTAGTTTTTTTTTAATTGTTGTTGTTGTTGTTTGGAAATATACCAAGGAGTGGAATTGCTGGGTCATATGGTAGTTCTATTTTTAGTTTTTTGAGAAACCTCCATACCGTTTTCTGTAGTGTCTGCAGCAATTTACATTCTCACCAACAGCGTACAAGGGTTCCCTTTTCTCCACATCCTCGCCAATATTTGCTATTGGTGTTCTTTTTGATGATAGCCATTCTGACAGGTGTGAGGTGATATCTCATGATGGTTTTGATTTGCGTTTCCCTGATGATAGTGATGTTGAACATCTTTTTATGCGCCTGTTGGCAATCTGTATATCCTGTTTGGAGAAGTGTTTATTCAGGTCTTCAAGGCAGGGGTTTTTGCTTGTTTTGTCCATTGCTGGTTCTCCTGTGGCACTATGGCACCTGGCACATAGTAGGTGCTCAATAAATATTAGTTAAATAAAAAAGAACAGAACAAAAAAGTAAATATTCATTAAATGAGTGAATGTGTGAAAGATGCACAATTCAAATCTGGCTGCGGCTCTAAGGACACATATAAGCACACACGATGTGATGACAATGGTAATCCGTCTCACGGGTCAGTGATTTTGAGCTCAATACATCCATGATCACTTAAAGTCCACTCAATAACAACGCGAGGTGGGTTGCCTGGTCCACACACCAGCCTCCTATGCAGTCTCCCTGACTGAGTGGCCTTTCTAGAGCATCAATATCACGAGGCCAGCCCCTGCTCAGAAAACCTCTCCAGTTCCCCGTTGCTGATGAGATAAAGCTCAGACTTTCTCACCTGATGTCCCACTTTAGCACGTACCACCATTCCCCACGTACCTGATTCTGGTCCCAAGGTAGTTCCTGCGTCTCCCCACGTCCATGCCTTTCTTCGTGTTGTTCCTGACCCTTGGAATACCTTTCCCTCTTCCACCTCCAAGTCCAACTCCTACTCTTCCTTTCAAGGTGAGCTGCAGGAGTCTTTCTTGACCCTCCCGAAGCTGGAGGGCAAGCCTGTTACATATACAGATGATCAGGTCTCTTCCTTGGAAATTCTGAGTCAGTAGATCTGGGTTTTTAGCAATTACCTCTGGCAATTCTTACTTTCAGTCAAGTTTGGGAGCCACAGTATATCAGATAGGCAAGGCTAAGGCTAGCTTATGCTACATAACAAATACCTCCCAAATCTCAGTGATTTAACACAACAAAGGTTTATTTTTGTAGTGGGCTTGGGTTACTTCCCAGAGCATCTATCCTTCAAGGAAGACTCAGTGCTTCAGGTGGCAAAATTTAAATGCAGCTTAACAACCCACTGGACTCCGAGTGCCTCATATTCAAGGACCCCATCTGATTAATCTCTGCCTCCCCATGGTACCTGGCACAGGACCTATCACACCTGCTTGCTCAGGAACAAAAGAAGGAATACCCATTTGACCTATTCATCCATTAACCAGTATTTATTGAGGCCCTGCTCTTTGTGCCAGGACTACGCTCTGTGGCTACAGACACAGAAGAGGGCAAAACAAATATCAACCTGTCCCCATGGAGCCACTTACCTAACTTCTAAGTCCCTGTTTAAGTGTTAATTCATTTAATCTTCACAAAAACCATCTGGGATTACTGTTATTATTATCTCCATTTACAGATAAGGAAACTGAAGTAAAAGACTTTAAGTAACTTACTAGAGACAGGAGCTAGGATTCAAACCAGGCAGAAATCATGGACTACTGAAACATTCTCCTGATCAACTGGTATCTGCCTCCCTGTGGGCTCATTCTAGCCCTTCTCTCCATCAAAACCAGAGTCAACATCATGCAGCAGAGACTAGATCATGGCACTGACTTTGTAGATGTGTTTTGGGAGAACCGATGGCGTTATAATATTGAGTCTTCCTATCCACGTACGTGGTATATCTAGCCATCAGTTTAGGACTTCTTTAAAGTCTTTCAATAAAATTAAAAAATGTTCTCTCATAAAGGCCATTGACATATTCTTAAAAGATTTATTTAGGCACCATATATTTCTTTTTTTAAAATATTTATTTATTTGGCTGTGCTGGGTCTTCATTGTGGCATGTGGGATTTTCATTGCCGCATGCAGGATTTTCTTCGTGGCATGTGGGATCTTTTTAGTTGTGGCATGTGGGATCTAGTTCCCTGACCAGGGATTGAACCTGGGTTCCCTACATTGGGAGCGTGGAGTCTTAGCCACTGGACCACCAGGGAAGTCCCAGGCATCATATATTTCTGTAAATGGTGTTTTTACATTTCCTAATAGTTTGTTGCTATGATTTACAATGGCAATTTATTTTAAGGTATTTCTCTTATTCCCGCAAACTTGCCTCCACATACAGCAAGGGCCAGAGACTGAGGAGTGCTCTAGGACCCTCCTCCTCCCTCACCATCCCTTCCAATCTGCAACTGTGTCTGATAGATTCTGTCTCTTTAGTAAATGTTGCACCCCTAACTTCAGGCCTCATTATTTTTGGCCTGATTCCTAACTGATCTCCCAATCAACCTTCACTATAGTCAATACTTACTGCACCCTTGTGCAAACAGAGAAAGGTGTCCTTCCCCAGGACACTCTACCTCCATCTGTCAGATAACTGTTGTAATAAATGTTCAAATACATGGTGTCTACATGTACTTGGTGGCCCTTTTGTGTGGTGCTTTGTGTAGTGCACACTGGCACAGTCATCTGTGGTGGCCTTGCACGTGGCCACCAGAGGGTATCTCTGTAAAATCAAAGTTTGATCATGGTGTTCTATCAGGGGCTGGCTGTCTGTGTCCTCCTAAAATTCATATTTTGAAGCCCTAATTCCCAATGTACTGGTAGCAGAAGATGAGGCCTTTGGGAGGTAATCAGGTTTAGATCAGGTCATGAGGGTGGAGCCCCTGATGGGATTAGTGCCCTTATAAGAAAAGGAAGAGACAGCAGAACTTTCTCTTTCTGCCATGTGAAGACACAGTGAGTACAAGCTAGGAAGAGAGCCCTTACCAAGAACTAAATATGTTGGCACTTTTTTTTTTTGGCCTCACCACGCTGCTTGTGGGATCTCAGTTCCCCAACCAGGGATCGAACCCTGGCCCTGGGCAGTGAGAGCGCAGAGTCCTAACCACTGGACCGCCAGGGAACTCCCTCTATTGGCACCTTGACCTTGGACTTTCCAGCCTCCAGAACTGTGAGAAATAAATGTCTGTTGTTTAAGCCACCAAGTATATGGCATTTTGCTAGAGCAGCCCAAGCTAAGACATATTCCTTTGCTTAAAATTATTCAAAGGTATGCCTTTACCATTCTTTCTTTGATATAATTATTTAAAATAAATAATACTGGGCTTCCCTGGTGGCTCAGTGGTTAAGAATCCGCCTGCCAATGCAGGGGACACAGGTTCGAGCCCTGGTCTGGGAAGATCCCACATGCCGCAGAGCAACTAACCCCATGTGCCACAACTACTGAGCCTGCGCTCTAGAGCCCACAAGCCACAACTACTGAGCCCATGCGCCACAACTACTGAAGCCCGTGCGCCAAGAGCACGTGCTCTGCAACAAGAGAAGCCACTGCAGTGAGAAGCACTGCAACAAAGAGTAGCCCCCACTCACTGCAACTAGAGAAAGCCCGTGTGCAGCAACAAAGACCCCACGCAGCCAAAAATAAATAAATAAAACAAATAAATAAAAATAAATAATACTTTCACATGGTCCAAAAATCTAAGTTATACAAAAGGTTTCCAGTGAAAATTCTTACTCTAACAACTGTACTCACTACCTTAGTCTCACAAACCACCCACAGGAACCACTTCTATTTGTTCATGCACAACTTTCCAGGATTTCTTTATGAGGTTCCAGGAAAAACACGTACATATGCCTGTGCGCACACACACACTCACACGCACACTTTCTTTCTTATACAACAGTAGCATGATACACTCATTCTAACATTTAACTAACAATATATTTTGAAATGTTTTCATATTTATACATAATGAATATCTTCATTCTTTTTGATGGCTGCATACCCGCTAATGGACAAGTTTCGGATGTACTGCAAACAATATCCAATGAATAACATTGATGTATGTGTCATTTCACACGTGTGCAGATCTGGTGAATTAAAATTCCATTTCTTCTCCTTTTGCAGCCCGCATGGACTTGTGACTTCCTCTAACTAATAGAATATGGTGCAAGTAATGTTGTGCCAGAGCGCCTCAAGAGACCTTGCAGCTTCTACTCTCACCCTCTTGGAACTCTGAGGCCACTATGCTATGAAGAAACCCAGGATGAAATACCATAGAGAGAGAGTGGCTCAGCCATCCTGGTCAACTGGACCATCAGAGCTTAGGTCCCAGACATGTAAGTGTGAGAGAGGTCATCGTGGGCCATCCAACTCCAGCCAAGGGGCAAGCTGACCGCTGCTGAGTAATCTAAGGTAAGATGGGCAGAAAAACCACCCAGCCATTCTTAGAATCTGGAGACACAATATATGCATTCAGAATTCAGAAACAATATATACATTCAGAATCTTGATAACTATGGTCTGGGTTGTATCATTTTGCAGCCCCACCAATGAGTGAAGTCCCTGTTTCCCCACAGTTTTGCCAAAAGACTATGTTGTCAAACATATGGATTTTGCTAGACTTCCCTGGCGGTCCAGTGGTTAAGACTCCGCACTTCCACTGCAGGGGGCACGGGTTCTATCACTGGTCGGGGAACTGGGATCCCACAAGCTGCGCACAAAAAAAAAAAAAAAAAAAAAAGAAGAAATAAAAACATATGTATTTTGCTAGTGCAATAAATTAAAAAATAATCTCAGTATTATCTTAATTTTCACCTTTTATTATGCACAAAGATGAATATCTGCATATTTGTTTGTCTTTATTGTCTTTTTGTGATCTGTCATGTTCTTTGCCCATTTATTTTATTGAACTGTTGGTCTTTCTTATCGATATATGGGAGCTCTTTAAATAGTAGGGAGATTAGCCCTTTGTATACGATAAGGATTGCAAATATTTTTTCCCAGTTTATTGTCCTTTGATTTTGCTTTGACATTTTTTGCCATGCAGAATTTTTTCACGTAGACAATATATTAATCTTTTATTTTATAGTTTCTGAATTTTTCATATCCATTGGTAATGTGCTTTTATTTTTTTTACTGAAGTTTGGTTGATTTACAAAGTTGTGTTAGTTTCAGATGAACAGCAAAGTGATTCAGTTATACATATATATATATCTTTTTTTTCAGATTTTTTTCCCTTATAGGTTATTACAAAATATTTAGTTTCTGAATTTTGAGTTGTAGTTGGAAAGGCCTTCCTCACTCTAAGAATTATAAAGAATTTTGCCCATATTTTCTTCTAGTATTTTATTTTATTTTTTTAATTTTAAAATTTCGGCTGTGTTGGTTCTTCGTTGCTGTGTGCGGGTTTTCTCTAGTTGCGGCGAGCGGGGGATACTCTTCATTGCGGTGCGCAGGCTTCTCATTGTGGTGGCTTCTCTTGTTGCAGAGCACGGGCTCTAGGTGCACGGGCTTCAGTAGTTGTGGCACGTGGACTCAGTAGTTGCAGCTCGCGGGCTCTAGAGTGCAGGCTCAGTAGTTGTGGTGCACGGGCTTAGTTGCTCCGCAGCATGTGGGATCTTCCCAGACCAGGGCTCGAACCCGCGTCCCCTGCATTGGCAGGTGGATTCTTTAACCACTGCACCACCAGAGAAGCCCTCTTCTAGTATTTTTATGGAGGTTATCCTGACAAGTTTTGTGAAGCATCACCTTTAGAATGAAGTTCAAGGCCAAGGTTATGGCATGGGTGACCCCGTGTCATCCACATGGAGAGGAAACAGGAGGAACAGAAGCTGGTTTAGGACATTCTCAGGGGGAGATGATGCATGGTGTTTGGGACACGGTGAGTTTAAGACATTCATTGGACCTCCAGGAGGGGAGGAGGGGATGTCCAGGAGGCAGGTGGATTCAGGGGTCTAGAGCTTATGAGAAAATTGGGGGCTGAAGACGTGGGCTTGGGAGCCAAATACGATGTCAGTTAAAGCCACGAGAATGTGTGTAGAGTTTAAAGAAGGGAGGTTCTCAGATGGCGCTCTAGGGAGTGACCGAGGTCAGGCTCAAGACATATCGTGAGAAGAGAGCTGTGTGGGCTTCATCTCTGTAGCCCCTGAGGCTTGGGCACAAAACCAGCCTCAGAGACATCTGTAGGGTGAAGAGAAGCCCTTTATGTAATACGTGCATGGACATCTTTAGTTCCTCGGGAGACGGCAAACAGGGAATGGGAGGAGGACCAACAACCTCCCCGGCAGTCCGCCCCAACCCAAGAGGTGTGGAAGAGAGACCCTGTGATGGGGGAAGGAAAAAGGCTCAGTCTTGCAGTTGGCCCCCTCCTCCCCCCACAGATGATCCAAAGCAGAGCATCAAGAGGTGGCAGCAACTCCCCAAAGGTGGGTGGAACACAGGGAGCCATCCCTGGCTGGCATTTTCCTTGGATCCTAGTGAACTGGCTAAGAGCACAGAGTCTGGGGCTTCCCTGGTGCCGCAGTGGTTAAGAATCTGCCTGCCAATGCAGGGGACACGAGTTTGAGCCCTGGTCTGGGAAGATCCCACATGCCGCGGAGCAACTAAGCCCATGCACCACAACTACTGAGCCTGCGTGTTGCAACTACTGGAGCCCGCGTGCCTAGAGCCCATGCTCCGCAACAGGAGAAGCCACTGCACTGAGAAGCCCGCGCAGCAATGAAGACCCAAAGCGGCCAAAAATAAATAAATAAATAAATAACGTAATAAAATAATTGAAAAAAAAAAAAAGAGCATAGAGTCTGGTTTCTGGTTCTAAATCCTGGCCCTTGCATTTACAGTGTGTAACTTTGGGCAAATTACTTAACATCTCTGTGCCTCAGTTTCCTCCTCTGTAAAATGAGGACAATAATAGTACTTTCTCATAGAATTGATATGAGGATGAAATGAGCAAATATTTATAAAGTACTAGTATTAGTACCTGGCACATAGTGAATGCTAGGTAACTATTAAATTAAAAAGAAATAATTTCATTCCTTCGTGAATACTTATTGACTAGCTACTATGTGCCAGGCACTGTTGTAGGCACCGGGGACACGGCAGTGAATAATGCAGGTGAAAATCCCTGTCCTCATGGAGCTTACATTCTAGTAGTGGAGAGGAGGGGTGGAGGCGGACAATATATAAAATAAATTAGCAAAATATATGGTGTGTCAGATTCAAGTGTAGACAGGAGATATGGGCAGGAGTTGGCAAGACAGCTAGCCTACGATCTGGCGCACAGTGGGGCTCAGGAGATGGAAAGGGGAAGGAAGACGAGCAGCAGCGTGGAAACCCTGGCAGAGACATTGGGGCTGCTGACATCATCAGAGTGACAATCGTGATCATCACCCTCATATAATAGCAGCAAACACTTAGCTAGCACCTAATACCAGATACTGTTCTTTCACTTTACACATCATTTCATTGAATCCTTACGGCAACCCTATGAGATTGGTACTGTTATGGTTCCCATTTTTCAAATGAGGAAACTGAGTTAACATAGAGAGGTTAAGTAACTTGCCTTACAGAGTTATACAGCAAGTGAATGAGCTGGGATTCCAACCCAGGTCATCTGGTTCCACTGTTGGTAGATGGACCCGCAGATGGAGGGGACAGGACAAGCTGCCAAGCATCAAGATCAAGTAGGGTTTGGGACTTCCCTGGTGGTCCAGCAGTTAAGGATCCGCCTTCTGATGCAGGGGACACAGGTTCAATCCCTGGTGGGGGAACTAAGATCCCACATGCTGCGGGGCAACTAAGCCTGTGCGCTGCAAGTAGAGAGAAGCCTGCACGCTGCAACTACTGACCCCACGCGCTCTAGAGCCCAAGTGCCACAACTAGAGAAGCCTGTGCACCACAACAAAGAGCCCGTACAGCCAAAATAAAATTTTTTAAAAAAAGATCAAGTAGGGTTTGACCTTCACACAGACTGAAAGGAAAATAACCCCCAACACCCACACATTCGAGGCCCAATATAGTTAATGCACCCTTCAAGGCTGCTCAGAGGGCCTGAGAGGAGTCAAAAAGGACCATGAAACAGAGATATGGGCTCAGCTCTGGAAAGCTCCATCCCCAGAGCTACTCCCTCTAGATGGCCTCTGCTCCCCAGCTCCTCCACACACCACTCCATGGGGCTTTGAGCCCAGCCTCCTATGTATGACCTTAAGTCACCATCCCATAGCCCTGTGATCCCATCCAGAGACCACAAATAAAATGATGACTATCATAATCCTGGGAAATTTAACAAAGGCACCAACAAATCCACATCATAGCTGGAACCAAGAAGGCACATCATCAAAAGGCTGAGAAACAGAGAGAGGCAGGTGGGACTGGTGGGCCCAGAGAGACCTGGAATCCAAAGTAGTAAAAGCCCACAGAGGGGGGCTTTTGCAAGACCCTTTCATATCCTTCCTTACCTCACCTGATATTGCTTAATTCTTACCTTAGGCAAAGCAGAAATGACCAGACAAAGTTGTCAAATGGAGAAATTAGGGCCCACAGAGGAGCAATGAATTATTTAAGACAGGACTAAAGGTCAGATGTCCAAAAGCCCTTCCACCATACCACTCAGAGAGACAGAGAGAGACTAGGGACAGAGACAGAGGGAAAGAAAGGAGGGGGGCAGGGAGGCAGAGGCCAATAGGAAAGACCCAAGAGCAGAGCAATTCTTCCTCATGATTTCCAGGGAACTCCGCGGGCAGGGCTTGGCCTCCTGAACCCTTCATTGAAGCCTCTAACCCTTCATTCCCCCTGTGGGTTGATCAGAGCAGCACCATCTTCACTCCTTCATCCCCAACCCCAGACGAGCCGAATTCTAAAGGGAAGAGAAGGATCAAAGCCCCTCACATAGAGTGGTACAGCACTTGACAGTTTCACTATCATTGAGCTTTAGAGCAGGGAATACCCATAATGACTATCTCCCCATCCCCCTATTGCCACCCATTGTAGAGACGGGAGATCAAGGCCCTGAGATCAGAAGTGACTTTCCAGAAGTCCACAGCAACTCAGTCACAGAAATCTAGGTTTCCTTGGGACTTCCCTGGCTTCCACTGCAGAGGGCATGGGTTCGATCCCTAGGAACTAAGATCCTGCATGCTGCATGGCGTGGCCAAAAAAAAAAAGAAAAAATCTAGATTTCCTTAGTAGGGCATAATAGAGAGGGGCCCTTCCTTCCCTTGCTTGACCTTCATATAAGCTCCCTGGAAAGAACCCTGGGATCCAGGAGAACTAATATTCATCCTGGCTATGCTGAGACTCACTCAGTGGCCTTGGGGCCTCCTCCTATAGAATGTAGGTTCCAAAGTGCAAGGCATACTTGTCTGTTATACCCTCATGTATCTCCAACCCTAGAACAGTGTCTGGCCCATAGTAAATTCCCAATAAATATCCACTGAATGAACGAATGTCTACAGGGCTAGGGTTAGGGAAGTGTCACCGTGACAGCCTGAAGCCTCAAAGAGAAGACTAGGGAACCGTAAGCTTCATCTTCAGTTATATGAAAGGCTAAGATTCTGTCTACAAATACCTACTGAGGGTCCACTATGTGCTGAGTATTGAACTAGGTGCTGGAATTCTGGTGAGAACCCTACAGTCATGCCCTCACCTCAAGAGCTCACAGGCCACTATAATGTGGAATTTTTTTGTGGGCTCCAAAGGGTAGACTCCAGTGCAAGGTGGGGGTCTGGGGGGGGCGGTCTAAGTGACATGCTGCTCAATATAATAGGCTCTTTTCTCAGCCTGAGCGGCCCTGAAATGGTGTCGCTGCTCAGAAGGTGGTGAGTGCAGCGGGACTGCAGCGTTCAAGCCGGGCGCCAGCCGCCCACCTGTCAGAAGCTGTGCCAGGAGTATGCGGGAGAAGAGATTTCTGCCTCGGGTGAGGTCACTTCCCACCCCCAGATGCTCTGCCTACAAAACCCTGCAACTCTCTGATGCTGGATCTTTTTCTTTTCTGAATTTCAAGGTCTCATCATGTTGACAGCTCCAAATTCTAAGTCGTCTGCCCAACACGCCTGGACCCAAAAGAAATAAAGCCGAATTCAGCCAGGGTCCTACCACCCACAGCCTCTGGGGATAGTCAGAGCCCCCTCCCCGCCGCGTGGGGGCTGAAGGGAGGTAACTCGGGCACCGGGGTGCCGAGGACGTCGTGGGGAGATAGGTGTTCCAGAGACGGAGTTGACAGAGCCGAGACATGTGACAGTCCAAGCGTCACGTTCTGTGGTCCGAGAGGCTGGGACCGGGCCTGTCACGTGACGCGAGGAGGGGTGCACCGTGGGGTGATGTGAGATGAGGGGCCTCTCAGATTACATACCAATGACGCATTCTCAGCCCTTTTGGCAAGTAGATTTCCGTTTGAAGATGCAATAGTTCCGGCGAAGTGGGCGGGTTCTCACGTCCTGGCAATTTTGCTTCCGTTCGGAGCCCTGCTGCTTCCGACCTCCGCCTTTCCCTCGGGTGGGGAAGGGACGAGCTCCCGTGCGCATGCTCCAGTCATCCCAGAGGGGGCGGGGCCGAGGCTACTGGAGCGGGAGGGGGGGAAGAAAAGGGAATTCCAACCTGTGGAAACTTGGGGGTCCCCGAGGTCGGCTCCTTCCCCTTGACTGTGGATGGTGCCAGGGAGAGAGCCTCTGGCGGCTCGTGGGGGGAAGTTTTGGGGTCCGCAGGGTGAGGGCGGAGGGGAGTGTCAGAGTGTGAGTGGGATACGGGAGTTCCAAACTTAGAATCTTGAGGCCCGCCGGGCTCCGGCGCCGGGGAGAGGGAGCTCGGGCCGCCATGCGGGACAGGACCCACGAGCTGAGGCAGGTGAGAAGTCGGCGCAGCAGGGTTGGGGACAGGCGGACGGGGTGGGGTCTGGCTGGAATGCAGGACTCCTGGTCTTCGGGGCAGGGAAGGGTGGCTGTGGGCTAGGAAGGAAAGACCCGGAAGTCTGTGAGTCCTGCTGGGCGAGAGCAATATTAAGGAAGTGATGCCAGTGACCCCGGCCCTGGCAGGGGGATGACAGCTCGGACGATGAAGACAAGGAGAGAGTCGCGCTGGTGGTACACCCGGGCACTGCACGGCTGGGGAGCCCGGACGATGAATTCTTCCAGAAGGTAAGAGGCTGAGGTCTCGGCCTGGATTCACGAAGGGGCTGGAGGACCCGAGGAGCATAGAGGCCTGGAGTACCCCCATATCTCCTTCAGCCCTCTCGGTCATCCTCCCCAGGTTCGGACAATTCGGCAAACTATTGTGAAACTGGAGAATAAAGTCCGAGAGTTGGAGAAGCAGCAGGTCACCATTCTGGCCACGCCCCTTCCCGAGGAGAGTGAGTCAAGCCCTGGGTGTAGAACGCATGCTCAGCCCTAGGGATTGTGGGGATTGTAGTTCCACGCAGGTGGTGGGCAGGGAGATTTGTTGAGGTAGGGGCTGCTGTTTGGGCATCGTGACTTTCTCTTGTTCAGGCATGAAGCAGGACCTGCAGAACCTGCGCGACGAGATCAAACAGCTGGGGAGGGACATCCGCGCGCAGCTGAAGGGTGAGCTCCTAGGACCTCAGACAGATACTTTCCTCTGATCCTGCCCAGCTCCTGGTATATCTGGGGAGTGTGTGGCCCAGAGAGGCCAGTGACATATATCCAGGTCACACAGCAGGCCTGCGTCTAGAATCTCCGTCTCCTGGCTTCCAGTCCAAAGTTCTTTCCACAGCATATGCCTGCCTCTCAGGCTCCCTTATTTATAATGAAACCATTTACATTTGACCCTTGACTGAGGCAGAAGTTAGCATTGCCACCCCACCCCCCGACTCATAATATGCATATAACTGTATGGTCCACCCTCCATATCCCAGGTCCTGCATGGGTGGATTCAGCTAACCGTGGATCATGTAGTTCTGTAGCATGCATTTATTTTCTAAATATCTAAGTATAAGTGGACCCACGCAGTTGTGCAAGGATCAGCTGTACTTCTGCAATTCTTGCTGACCAGTGTGCATTCTTTGGGCAGGCAGATGGGGGTTTTGTTAGGAGCCCTCTGCATGCCTGTGGGAATTCTCCGATGTATTTATTGTAAAGAAAAATATACTTTTGCCTGTCAGAGACTCAGAATTAGTCACTTCATGATAAATTTTATTTCCAAAAAAACATCCTATGGCCATAAGCACCTCTCTATTGTATGGCTGGGTGGCTGGGGTCCTAGTCCCCAAACGAATTTCAGAAGCCACAGGTCAAGCTCCCCTGCTCTACCAATACTCTTGTGTCTTTCCACAGCCATAGAGCCCCAGAAGGAGGAAGCTGATGAGAACTATAACTCGGTCAACACAAGAATGAGAAAAACCCAGGTGGGTTCATTATTCCCAGAACTAGGAAATTTCATCTAGTGTTTTATAGATCATTAGATGGCAGATGTGAGAAGGAAGGGCCCTTAGAGATCATCAAGTCCAACCAGGTGATTTTCCAAATGGGGAAACTGAGGCTCAGAGAGGAACAGGATTCACCCAAGGTCAAGAACCGAGGTCTCATGACTTTCAGTCCCTTATATCCCTGCCCTCTTCTCCATTCAGTGAGAAGTTGCTGAGTCCCTAGACATGATCTGGGCTCAGCTGTAGGAGATACTTTCTAGAAGCCAAGATGGGGAGTTAAGCTTGAATAGATGACAAAGACATTACTCAGGTAGGACTTGGTAGCTAATGGCTCTGCCCAGGGAAGAAGAGGGTGCAGTCAAATGGCTGGGAGGTTCCCTGCCCATGTGACAGGGACATTCTCTGCCCCAGGGACAGAATTCAAGAAGTCAGGAAGAGGAACTTCCCTGGGGTGGAACGTCACTGAATCAACAGCTTTGCAAGGAGATTTGAGGTGGTCTGAGCAGCCTCCTCTGGATGCTCAGTGAGGCATGGTTTGGAGTTCTTGGAGATCAGAGTTGAAGTAGGTGGGCCCAGAGCTCAGCAAAGACCCCAGATTGAAGATGGAACAGTTTGGGCATCTTGAAAGGGTACAGCTGAAGCCAGGAGAGCAGATGTGTCTTTGAGGAAGGAACTCCAAGGAATGAGCAGATTTTAGACAGCGAAATGGACAAGGAGAGAGAGTGTTTCGGGGGAGGGGGGGGCTTGTGGTAGTCACTGGTGTGAGAGGCTGACGGCCCAGGTGGGCCTGTAAAAATCTGGGCAATCGCTATGACCCCTGGGCATCCCAGCACACCTCTAGTCTAAGCAGTGAGGCTGGTGTTCAACAAGCATTCCACAAATATTTGTTGAGGGTCTACTGTGTGCCAGACCCTTTTTCAGCTGTTTGGGATACAGCCATGAACCAAAGATCCCTATCCTCACGGAGCTTACATTCCAGTGTGGAGAGACAATCACCATAATAAATCAGTAAATTATTTTAGAACATAGGAAGTATTAAGGAAAAGAGCAGTAGGAGAGGGAATGAGAACATCGGGAGAAAGCAGGCTGCAATAGGTGGAGAAAACTTCACTTAGAAGGTGACATGGTAACAAAGACTAAAGGCCTTTGTGGGGCCTGAGCATTCCAGGCCGAAGGAGAGCAAGTGTAAAGGCCTGAGGTGGGGCTGTGCTCTGCTCAGGGAGGAGTAAAGAGCCCATTGTGGTTGGAGGGAAGGGGTGAGGGAACAGTGTGGGGAGGTAAGGTCAGAGGGGCAACGGGGGAAGGGGTAGGTCATATAGGGCCTTGCAGGTCCTCGTAAGGGCTTCGGCTTTTACTTTGAGACTGGGGGAGCCTTTCAAGGTGGTCAAGGCAGCAGGCACCTATGAGCTCATGCTCTTTGCTCACTGTACCCATGGGGATGCTGAAGCCCAGACCGGGCAGGGATCCTCCCAGGAGTACCCAGCTTCTATTCTCCATCCTTAGCACGGCGTCCTGTCCCAGCAATTCGTGGAGCTCATCAACAAGTGCAACTCAATGCAGTCCGAATACCGGGAGAAGAACGTGGAGCGGATTCGGAGGCAGCTGAAGATCAGTGAGTTGCGGCGTCCGGCCCACAGGGTCAGGTGACCTGACCAGCTCTGAGCCTGGCCTTTTCCTTCACAGCAAATGCTGGAATGGTGTCTGACGAGGAGCTGGAGCAGATGCTGGACAGCGGGCAGAGCGAGGTGTTTGTGTCCAATGTGAGTGGCCGCAGCCAGCCTCCCTCTGCCGGGCCCCCCGTCCTCTCTGAGTCCTGGCCCTTTTTCATGGAGGGAATCCTGAGGCCCAGAAGGGCACGAATTAGCCTGCCTGGAACCACTCTTCAGGGGCCTGGCCCCAGTTCTAGGCCTGAGGGCCACCCCAAAGCTGAACAGGAAATTCTGAACCTGCTGCTGGTTTCCCTGTGACTTGTCCCTTCACTCCTGTCCACTCTCCAGATACTGAAGGACACACAGGTGACTCGACAGGCCCTAAATGAGATCTCGGCCCGGCACAGTGAGATCCAGCAGCTTGAGCGCAGTATCCGTGAACTTCATGAGATTTTCACTTTTCTGGCTACTGAAGTGGAGATGCAGGTGGGCACCCCAGGCAGCTGGCCAGGCTTGATTCAGCCGCCAGACGTGAGACTGTGTTGTGCTGTCAGCCCACCTCCACCCTTAGCCTCTCTCCCCGGGGCTTTTGTTCCCCTCCAGACTGGGCCAAGCCCCAGTCTGGCCTTTATTTCCATCCTTAGCTGTGCCCCCAAATTGCGTCCTCCTGAGCAGCTACTTGGATGGCCACTCCTCTCTACATTGTACCCCATCCCTCAGACTTGAGCCCACCCCAGGTATGGCCCCAACCCTGGCTTCTCCTCCACCAACAGAATCTACCCTCATACTTCTGAGAGCTCCACAGCTGCCCCCTGGAGGGCCTGCCTCCTAAAATCTGTACAAGGATGGAGTGGGAGGTGGTATTCTTCCCGCGGCCCTTATCTCAGGATAAGGGGAGCTTCCAGCCCTGTCCTGGAGGAGCTGACCCAATGCTCTTTCGCAGCTGGGAGTCATGGGGAAGAGCTTTCACTCGGTAGGAGTACCAGGATAGGGAGAACTTCACAGCAGCAGGGAGACAGGCCTAAAGAACACGACTTCAGACAGACTTGTGAGGGGACAAAAGTTCACCCTGTGTGAAAAGATAGGAGCCACGCAAGGCACTCAGCTCCCAGCCAGCACTGCGAGTAGAGGTTGTACGGGGCGAGGGAGCAGGACAGAAGGGACCACATGGTGGAAGGGGGCCTCGAAGCCACCTGCAGGAGAGCGGACTTTGGTCAGATGTGGTCCTGCCTTCACATCTTTGTTAGTGCAGTGTTCTCTGCCAGGAATGTCCTTCAGTCATGTGTGGTTGAGCTGGGCAGACTGAGGAGCTGCTGGGCCCTCCACCCCCAGTCATTCCTACCTGTCTGAACCGCCTCCTCTTCTGAGCAGGGGGAGACGATCAACAGAATTGAGAAGAACATTCTGAGCTCAGCAGACTATGTGGAACGCGGGCAGGAACATGTCAAGATGGCCCTGGAGAACCAGAAGAAGGCGCGGAAGGTCAGCCTCCCCCCTGCCCCGGGTGGCCCTCCCTCCCCTCCTGAGTTTCCCTGACCCCCCTCCTCTCCCACAGAAGAAAGTCTTTATTGCCATCTGTTTGTCCGTCACTGTCCTCATTCTGGTGGTCATCATTAGCGTCTCCACGTTGGTTTGATAGCGCTGCATATTCTCGGTGAGATACTGTGGGCCTGCCCCCTGGCCTGCCCCATCCCTGACCCCAGCCTTTCCTCCTCCCCTCAGACCCTCTTCTGCCCTCCTTCCCTTGCAGGCACTAAGAGCACCAGGGACCCCGGGTCTACCTTCTCTCCCAGCAGCTGGGGGTGGGCAGGACAGAGCCTCCAGCCAGACCCCTTCCTCACACTGGCCTTGTGCAGAGGGGCAGACGGTCCTTCTGGGGTCGGCAGCCCCTCATCCATGGGGGCCTCCCTCCTCAAGCCACAGTGCCTGGGGGCGGACCTGCACTGTCCTGTCTGGCTGGGACATGTGGTTTTGTAAGAAATTAAAAAAAAAAAAAAAAAAAAAAAAAAACTAGAA
>NW_006779491.1:1439500-1441206 GCF_000442215.2 Lipotes vexillifer | reverse complement strand
CACTTTGTTATAAAGCAGAAACTAACACACCATCGTAAAGCAATTATACTCCAATAAAGAAAAAAAAAAAAAAAAAAAAAAAAAAAGCTTGGAGATTCCCCTGTGCATGTGTGTTCCTGAAAAGGCTGGTCCAGAGCCTCCAGGTAACCAGCCTCCCACCTCCTGGCCACCCCTGGGGACAGGCCCAGCCCAGGCAGGCTCAGATCAGACTGTTGTAGGTGCTGTGAGCACACCAGGCTGGCAGTGCCCTTCTACTCTCCTATGAGAATGAGTAGGGCCGGGAGTGGGTAACACCCACATCTGGCTGTGAGTACCTAACCCCAAAGGAGTGATGCTGAGCCAGGCCAGGCTGGGACACAGGTGTGTGTGTGTGTGTGTGTGTGTGTGTGTGTGTGTGTGTGTGTGTGTGTGTGTGCGTGTGAAGGCGGAGAGCCAGGGCTCTTGGGCTGGCGAGCTCTGCTGTGTGGCTCTGGGTTCGGCACTCTGCCTCTCTGAGCCATGATTCACTTTCCCATCTGGGAACGGGATGGGGGATCTCCACTTTGCCTGGGGGCTGAGAGAAGGTATCTGAACCCTTGACCCAGGCATGGGAAACCAAGCCTCACCTCTCCCCTTCCTCCCACCAGACTTTGTGAGCGAGGGGGGCCCTGGGGTGTCGGCTCCTCCCCTTTTCCATCCACTCCCTACCTCCCCTGCATCCTCTCCTGCCTTTGCCAGCTGGGTGGAGCCACCCCCCTCTCCCAATCTCCTGCTCCCTGCCCAGCCGCCACAACCCCTCTCTCTCTGTCTCCCTTGTCTGACGGTGCCAAGCCTTGTGGGGTCCCAGGCTTCCTGGAGAGGGCACCCCATCTCCCACACAGACAGGAAACGGCAGCTTCCTGGGCGGCAGCCACGCCGCTGCTCCTAACGCACAGCCGTTCCAGATGGGACCTCCTCCGATGCAGCCCTGGTTCCAGTACCCACCAGGCCTGCGGCCTCCAAGGGGCCCTGTTCCACTTGGGCAGCCCCTGGATATTCATCCTGACCCCTTGAGAGAAACTGGACATGCCCTGGACACTCTGAAATGCACACAGCCACCCTCTTTCCAAGTCAGAGAGAGGAGTGAGCCGCTGGGCCCTGGGCCAACTGATTTCCTCTGCTGGCGCCTGGTGGTGGGCAGCCCGCCTCTGGCGGTGGCCTGGCATCGGAAGGCGTTGGCAGACCGCAGGAGTGGAGGGAGCCGGCGGGGAGGCCCCTCCCCCATCGAACTGGAAGTGGGTGCTGGGTGGGGGAGGGGAGCGTTTTTGCATCACAGTTGCGGTGAATCTGCTCTATTCTGGAGTTCAAGCCGGGACCTGTCTATGTTAGGGCCTGTGGCCGAATATTTCCTGTCTCTTAGAACAAGATACACCGCCCACTCCCAAGCTGCTGGCCCAGAAGAGGCTGCGTTTTATCCCCTCCCCGGCTCACAGGCTGGGGCTGGGGACCAGGACGGATGGCTGCGTCCGCACCCACTTTCTTCTCACGGGGTCTGAGCGGGTTTTCCGAGAAGGAACGTGAGCTGTGAGTGAGCAGGACAGACTGAGGCTGGGAACGGGCCCCCAGGGTCTGAGAGGATGCTCTCAATGGCCCTATTAATATCTGAGAGAACATTCTAGAGGAAGGAAGACTGGGGGCAAAAAGGAGGAACCCCCCCCACCCCCCGAGCACCTCGGCGGAGCTTGGTG
>NW_006779491.1:1421068-1439184 GCF_000442215.2 Lipotes vexillifer | reverse complement strand
CGCCCCCAGGTTCTCCATGGCATAGTAAGCCTGTCTCTTCTCCCCCAGGGATCGAAGGACAAAGCGCTGGATGTCCTGGAGAAGGGGGATGGGGGGGGGGAGTGGGGGCAGGGAAGTTAAGGCTGGAGAAGGGCAGGGGAGCCCGCAGGCTCCCTAACCTTGGCTGTGCCCCTCGGCTCAACCCTCCTCCTTCAGCAGCTTCAGGGTGTCGGGGCTCAGACTGGGGGGTGGGTGTGTGTGTGTGTGTGTGTGTGTGTGTGTGTGTGTGTGTGTGTGTGTGTGTGTGTGTGTGTGTGTGTGTGTGTGTGTGTGTGTGTGTGTGTGTGTGTGTGTGTGTGTGTGTGTGTGTGTGTGTGAAGAGGCACTGTGAAAAAGTAATTGAGCCTGTTACTTTGGATATAGTGGACTCGGAAGGGCCTGTCTCAGAGGGGGTGATATTTAAGTGGCATGGCAAGTGAGGAGGGGCCAGTTATGGGAAGAATCAGTGAAGAGGTTGCCAGGCAAAGGGTTCAACAGGCCAGTCCCTGTGCCCAGAAAAAGGCATTGCCTCTTATATGAGTTCAGGTTAGAGAGCCAGGCACTGCATCTGCTCACCTTGTTTCTCAGGGGTCTTGTGGCTGACGCGGGTAGAGGAGGCAGAGGGTTTCCATGACTCACCTGAGCTCCAGGCTTCCACTCTAAATGTCTAAGAGTTCCAAGTCCCATGCCTAGTTTCTGCAGCTGGGTGTGGCACCTGTCCCCAGACACCTAGTTTCAGGGCTCCTGGGTCCGAGGCCTGGTAAAAACAGGGAGGTGCCTGATCCTGACCAAGGTCTGGGAGCCGGGTTCCAGCCGCCCTGTCCCATCGCACTTTCGATCCCACAGGTCACCGCTGCTGCTCCTGTAGCCCAGCCCGTCTGGTTGCAGTACCGCTCGCTTCGGCCACCAAGTACGGGGTGCACACGTGGGTGCCGGGGCGGGGCGTTGCGAGCGATGAAGGGCTAGCTGTGTGGTCGTTGGTGCAGACTCGGACCCGCCCCTGGACCTGGGATGGGGGAGGGGTCAGAGGGCGGGATTGGGCTCCAGTGACATGGGACAGGACCGCTCAGCCTCCATCCGTGGCTGGGCGCCCGCCTGCAGCGCCTCCCTGTGGCCCTAGAATGGCGGTTGCTCGGTGCCTGCGCCAGATCCGAGGGTACGCTTGGCCCCGAGTGTACGGGGTGTGGCTGAAGGGTAGCCCGGTCGCCACTTGGAAAACGGCTGACTAGAGGACCTAAATGTTGTTCCTGAAGAGCATCAGGATTGGTTCGTAGGGCGTCCTGAAGGAGTGAGCACCGGGTATTAAACAGCAATTAGAGGACGCTGATGTGGGCGGGGCCTCATGTGGGCGGGGCCTCAGAGCGAGTCCTCAGTCGCACCCAAAAGCGATTGGATCACAGAGCTCAAGGGGCATGATCAAAACGCCAAAGGAGACGGAAGGCGGCTGGCCAGTGAGAGACTGGCGGGCGTGCGCAGGGAGTCAGGACCTCCCGCGAGAAGGCGTGGCCGGGTCGCTTTCCCTAGCTGCCCGGACTTGGGGCTGGCCGAGTCTGGGAAGTTACCCACGCCTTCGTCCTGTCTGAGATCCTGTGTCCTGTGTACAGAAGAAACTCTAGACGCCTACAGGAAGGAACTCCTCATTTTCAGAAGCGTTCGAACACTCTGGATGCCCACCCAATGGGGAAACTGCGGAGCCGGATGGATCCTGCCCCAGGGGAAGATTGATTTGGACGCGTAGCCTCTGCGCTTCCCTGATTCTCCATTCTCCATCTCTTCCCCTTGCGGCCTGTTTCTTCAGCAGAATCCTGTCCTTTTGGTCGCCTTTGTCCAATCCCCCATTTTTCTGCCTTCAGAATCAAACTGCACGACCCATGGTACCTACTGGAATCTGATAGAGACTGTCAAGCCGACGCGGAGACTGCCACATCTACGCAGCTGGGTGTCCACGTGCAGCGTGTGTCTTCCACCTGGCCGTGCTGCACAGCGCCACCCTGAAAGGCTGCTTACCCGTCTCACCCAGGACGCCGTCCAGAACCTCCTGGAAGAGGTGGCTAGATGGCCAAGCGAGGGCTCGGATGCCGGGCTCAACAATTTGAACTTTTTCTGTGGGCTGTGGGGACCTATAGAAGGTTTTTTTGTTTGTTTGTTTGTTTTGTTTTTTGCGGTACGCGGGCCTCTCCCGTTGCGGAGCGCAGGCTCCGGACGCGCAGGCCCAGCGGCCATGGCTCACGGGTCCAGCCGCTCCGCGGCATGTGGGATCTTCCTGGACCGGGGCACGAACCCGTGTCCCCTGCATCGGCAGGCGGACTCTCAACCACTGCGCCACCAGGGAAGCCCCTATAGAAGGTTTTTGAACAGGTGAGTGACAAGTTTGGAGCAGACTTAGAAGACAAGTGCACCGGAGGTTTCACAGGCTCCCTTGCATATACCCCTTCCCTGTGGGAAACCGACCTGAGTGAGGGGCTAAGGGCAGGTTTTGCACTGAAATCCTGGCTTGGCTGCTGTCAGCCCAGCTTTCAGGGAACATGGCCTGTGTTAGTTGTGGCTTTTCCAAATCATGTTGTATCACCTTTCACCTGCAAGCCCTCTCCACTTACTCCCTCACCCGCTGAATATTTCATGGTTCAGATTCTTAAGAAAAGGAACCTGACTGGTCTAGGTCAGGCTACATTGACCTACCTATGAATTGTCTACCTTGAGTCAAGATTTTACCCTTGATCAAGATGTATGAGAGGTGTTACATGGTACAAAACGCTGCAGCAGAGTGCATATGAAGCAAGAATGGACGAGTTCAGTGATTGATATCAGTTTCTGGTACAGCCCTGTGGTAGATTATTGTTCCAAATATATGCTGTCCTTCCTACTGGGCCCCTCACTTTAAGAGGATTATACATTCATGCCCCACTTACAATGGGCTTGGCTATGGCCAGTGGAATATGAGTAGAAATGCAAAGTACCACTTCCAAATAGAAGCTTTAAGCACCAGTGAGTATTCTGAGAGCTTCCCTTCTCTTTTTCCTCGGCCATGAAACTGTCAGTTGCCAGATCAAGACTTCTTCAGCCTGGAACCCAGAATTAACAGGATATGAAGCTGAGCTGTAGCCCACCTGTAAAATGATGTGTAATGTAAATGAGAAACTTCTCTTACTGTTAGCCACTGATATTTTGAGGTTGGTTGTTAGCACATCAACAGTCCTTTCAACTGTTAGAGAATTATTACCCAGCAGTGGGGTGTTGCTACAATAAAAAATAAACCGGAATTGTGTGTCACTGGCTTTGGAGCTGGACAGTGGCTGGTGAGGAAACTACCATTGGAAGCTGGAAGGATGGTGATGTGGTTATGCAGTGGTGAAGCACTTTTTTAAACTGTAAGCTGGGAATAGAACTAAGAGTATAAATAATGTCCAACTGAGTTTAGAGCTTTAGGTAAAAAACTGGGGAAAGAGAATATTGGTAGCATGCCTTGGTTGCTATTGGGTGCATTTGACAAGTTACTGTAAGAAAGAGATGACTCAGAATATAATTGGCCAGTTTTTAAGCAGAAATGGAAGAGAATATAGAAACTCCAGGCAAGTGATCCAAATTTTTAACCAGTGAAAGATACAACTTGACAAGGTCGTTAAGGCACAAAGTTTTATTAAAATTCATCTTTGTGGGACTTCCCTGGTGGCGCAGTGGTTATGAATCCACCTGCCAATGCAGGGGACACAGGTTTGAGCCCAGGTTGGGGCAGATCCCACATGCCATGGAGCAACTAAGCCTGTGCGCCACAACTACTGAGCCTGCACTCTAGAGCCCATGAGCCACAGCTACCGAAGCCTGCGTGCCTAGAGCCCGTGCTCCACAACAAAAGAAGTCACTGCAATGAGAAGCCCGCGCACTGCAAGGAAGAGTAGCTCCCGCTTGCCACAACTAGAGAAAGCCCACGCGCAGTAACGAAGACCCAGTGCAGCCAAAAATAAAATAAATAAATAAATTTATTGTCAAAAAACAAACTCATCTTTGTGGCAAGGGCCATATCAAGTGTATGGCTCTCATGCCTTATGTAAAAACCTCTGACTTGGTCGAAGTGGTTTCCAGTAAATCCTTTTAGTTATACAAAGTGATTCAGGGAAAAGAGATTAAGAATGTACCTCTCCATTTGCCTACAACTAAGTCGAAAAAGAGGCATGTCTGGGGCTTCCTTGGTGGCGCAGTGGTTGAGAGTCCGCCTGCCAATGCAGGGGACACGGGGTCGTGCCCCGGTCCGGGAAGATCCCACATGCCGCAGAGCGGCTGGGCCCGTGAGCCATGGCCGCTGAGCCTGCACGTCCGGAGCCTGTGCTCCGCAGCGGGAGAGGCCACAACAGTGAGAGGCCCGCGTACCGCAAAAAAAAAAAAAGCAAAAAAAAGAAAGCTGCCTTATTAAAGAAAGGCATAACCTCCAGGTGTTCTCAAATGTGGCCAAGGAGAATAAATGGAAAAGGATGGGCCATTATAAGGGCAGAGCCAGGACTTTCCTGGTGGTCCAGTGGTTGAGACTCTGCACTCCCAATGCAGGGGCCTGGGTTCGATCCCTGGTCGGGGAACTAGATCCCACATGCTGCAACTAAAGATCCCGCATGCCACAATTGGAGATCCCGCACGCGGCAACTAAGACCAAACTAAGACCCGGTGCAGCCAAATAAACAAACAAACAAAAGCAGTGCTAAGGACATGGAGAAGAATGACCTAGGGAACTAGTCCCAGGAAGCAGTCCCACTCCTAGGGGAAGGAGGGGGTCCTTTTCAACATCTGCCCAGCAGGATTTTTAGAATTATCATAGACCAGTAACTTCTGTCTCCCATTTTTCCTTCTGAATGAGGATGTTTACTGCTATTATCCTGTCCCTGTTCCACTTCATATGTTGGATGTGGTGGAGGGGACAGAGATAACTTGTTATTGATTGATTGATCTATTTATCTAATTTTTTATCTATCTAGTTATCTGTTTATTTACTTTGGGTCATAGGTCTCTGGATCAAGAGATGCCACATCTGGACCTGATATAGAGACTATCAGAGGTCCTGGATTTGAGCCTGATGCCATGATTAGATAGGTCATTTGGGTGGTCTGCCTTGAGATGGGGATGCATTTATTTTGCATGTGGAGGAAACACAAAAGACAGTATTTGTGACAAAGAGGGCAGACGGGGGAAGATTTTTCAACTGTTCAAAAACTCATTGGCCTTCCCTGTGGGGCCCCTCCATACAAAAAGATTATATATCCCCACTCCACTGACATCAGCTATGGTTTGCTTTAGGCAATGGAACTTGAGTTTCTTATTACTCCTGGCACAAATTACCATACACTTAGTGGCTTAAAACAACATACATGTATTCTTTTATAGTTCTGGAGGTCAGAAATCCAAAATTATTTTCACTGGGCTAAAGTCAAGGAGTTGGCTGGGCTGGCTCCTTCTGGAGGAACCATTCGCTTACCTTTTTCAGTTTCTAACTGATGCCTGCATTCCTTAGCTAGTGGCCCTATCCTCCATTGCAAAGCACATCATTCCAATTTTGGCTTCTATCATATCACCTTCTCCTCCCACTCTGACCTTCCTGTCTCCCTCTTATGAGGACCCTTGTGATTACCTTAGGCCTATCCAGATACTCCAGTATAATCTACCATTTCACCATCCTTAACTTAATCACATTGGCAAAATCCCTTTTACCATGTCAAGTAACATTCTCAGGTTCCAGGGATTAGGATGTGGACATATTTAGGGGGCCATTGTTCAGCATACCACACCACCCCAATCCACATTTAACTGATTCTTTCATTTATTCCCAAAATATTTATTGAGCAAGACTTACGCACCAGGCATTATGGCGGGTGCTGGAGAAATAGAGGTGAAAATTCAGACAAGGTCTCTGCTTTCATGGAGTTTATATTTTAGTGGAGATGACAAGTAAAGAAATAGCTAAGACATCCCAAAACCAGGACATGTATTATTAAAAAATTAAGCAGTGTGTTGTGACAAAAAATTAGAAGGGGTTGGAGATGGCTGTTCTAAAAGATAGTCAGGAATAGTGTCTTAGGGGAGGTGATTAATCCAAAGGGCAGAACTGAGAGCTCAGAAGGCAGAGCAGAGCCATGGAGGGTTACTTGTAGGCCTGGACACCTAAAGAAATTTGCCCAGCTGGCTTTTGAAATTGCTTTGGATCAGTGACTCCTTTTTACCTTCCATTTCTTCCCTTTTTGAACCAGAATGTCTATAACTATTACCCTATGCATGCCTCAGCATTGCATGTTGGAGTACATGACTTGTTTCTTTAGTTTCATAGGTCCACAGATGGGAGGAATTGTGCTCCAGGATGGATTATACCCAGAACCTCATCTGCATCTAATTTAGATAATGAGACTGGGGACTTTTGGTTTGATGAGATTTTTTTTTTTTTTTACTCTGACTTGATGCTGTAATGGGATGAGACTTTTAGGGACCTCAGGAGGAAGTGAGTGTATTTTGTGTGTGGGACAGACATGAATCTTCGAGGGCTAGAAGGTGAACTGTGGTAAGGAGAATAATGGCCCCCAAAGATTCCATGCCCTAATCTCTATGAATATGTTACCTAACACGAGAAAAAGGGCTTTGCAGATGTAATTAAGTTTACTAATCAGTTGACCTTAAGATAGGGAGATTGTCCTGAATTATTCATGTGGGCCAAATGTAATCATATGAGCTCTTAAAAGCTGAAAAGCTTCTCCAGCTAGCTACAGAAGAGGAAGACAGAAGTCAGAGAAATTTGAAGCAGGAGGACTCAATGTGCCATTGCTGAAGAGGGAGGGGCTCCTAGCCAGAGAAGGTAGATGGCCTCTAGAAACTGAGAACAACCACTGGCTGACAGCCAACAAAGAAACATGGACCTCATTCCTACAGCCAAATGGAACTGAATTCTGTTAATAACCCAGGTGAGTCTGGCAGTGGATTCTATGCCAGGGCCTCCAGATAAAAGCTCACACTGGCCAAGACCTTGACTTCATCCTCATGAGACACTAAGTAGAGGACCCAGCTGAGTCAGCCTGGACTTCTGATCTATAGAACCATAAGATAAGAAATGGATGTTGTTTTTAAGATGTTAAGTTTGTGGTCATTTATTATGCAGCAGTAGAAGCAGTAAGATTTGAGCTGAGACTTGAACAGAAAGAGCATCATGGGCAAATCTAGGATTATGGGTTCCATCCCCAGGAAGCAGCAAGTACAAAGGTCCCAAGACTGGGAAGAAAATAAACAGAAGGCCAGCATGGCTGGAGCCCGCTGAGTGTAAAAAGTAGGTAAGAGATGAGGTCAGAGCTGGGATAGGACTTGAATGGAAAGCAGGCTCCAGGGAGAGGGATTTTAGTTGAGAGTGGGCTGTGCATAAGTAATTGAGAACAAGTCTCCAAATCTCCTTGGTTGAATCTAGAATGACCGCCCCATCTACAAAGCCTGCTGCCTTCCCTTACCTCTGCCTCAGCCCTGGTTCTGGAGTTTTCTCCTGCAAGGAGTCCCAGTTTATGCAGACATTCAGCTGGGGAGGGGATCATGACTGAAGTCCAAAGTACAGACTAAGGAGGGATGCCAGCTATTGCCCCAGCAGCGGGGCCTATGAATTTTGCATTCCCAAGATGCTTTCACTACCTGGGACAGTCCTGGCAGAGAGCCAGGGAATTAAAGGAAGTTGGGGCAGAAGAAAAGTGAGGGCCAAAGTCAGACTGTCTGGGAATTATCCAGATAACAAAACGAGACAAAGACATCACAAGAAAAGAAAACTTCAGATCACTATTTCTTATGAATATAGATGTAAAAATCCTCAACAAAATACTAGCAAACAAAATTCAGCAATATATAAAAATGATTATATAAGTGGGATTTATCTCAAGAATGCAAGGTTGGTTTAACATCTGAAAATCAATTAATGTAATAAAGAATATTAGTAGAATAAAGAACAAAAACCCTCTGATCATCTCAATAGACACAGAAAATACATTTGACAAAATCCAACAACTTTGATTTTCTTTTTTTTTTTAATTAATTAATTTTATTTTTGGCTGCATTGGGTCTTCATTGCTGTGTGAACGCTTTTCTCTGGTTGCGGTGAGCTGGGGCTACTCTTCCTTGTGGTGCACGGGCTTCTTATTGCGGTGGCTTCCCTTGTTGAGGAGCATGGGCTCTAGGCGTTCAGGCTTCAGTAGTTGTGGCACGCAGGCTCAGTAGTTGTGGCACACGGGCTTAGTTGCTCTGTGGCATGTGGTATCTTCCCGGACCAGAGCTCGAACCCGTGTACCCTGCGTTGGCACGTGGATTCTTAACCACTGTGCCACCAGGGAAGCCCAACAACTTTGATGTTTTAAAAAAGCTTAAGAAACTAGGAATAAGGGAACTTCCTTAACTTGCTAATTATCAAAGGGCATCTGTGAAAAAGTCACAGCTAACATCATACTTAAATGATGAAAGACTGGATGTTTTCCCCCTCAGATCAGGATGTCTTCTCCCATCACTTCTATTTAACACTGTAAGCAATAAAAAGAAACAAATGGCATCCAGACTGGAAAAGAAGAAGTAAACAATCTCATTTTACAGATGACATGATCTTGTATATAGAAAATCCTTAGGAATACACACACACACAAATATTAGAGCTAGTAAACTGGTTCATCAAGGTTTCAGAAAACAAGAACAATGTACAAAAATCTATTGTATTTCTCATCACTAGCAATGAACAATCCAAAAAAGAAAGAAAACAATTCCATTTACAATAGCAACAAAAGGAATAAAATACTTCTATATAAATTTAACAAAAGAAATGTAAGATTTATACACTGAACACTATAAAACACTGTTGAAAGAAATTAAAATCTAAATAAATTTAAAAACACCCCATGTTCATGGGTCAGAAGATTTAATATTATCAAGATGACAGTACTCCTCAAATTGATCTACGGAGCCAATGCAATCCCTATCAGAATCCCAGACAGCTTGCTTTTCTTTCTCTTTTTTGCAAAAGTTGACAAGCTGATCCTAAAATTCATATGGAAATGCAAGGGATCTAGAAAAACAAAACTAATCTTGAAATAGAAGGACAAGTTGGAAGACTCACAGGTCCTGATTTAAAAATTTACTACCAAGCTACAGTAAGCAAAACAATGTGATACTGGCATAAAGAAAGATATATACCCAGGGAATAAAATTGAGAGTCTGGAAATAAACCCTTATATTTACAGTTAGTTTATTTTCAACAATGAAGCCAAGACAATTCAGTGGAGAAAAAATAGTCTTTTCAATAAATGGAGTTGGGACAATTGGATATCCACATGCAGAAGAATGAAGTTGGACCCTTACCTCAAACCATATACAAAAATTAACTCAAAATGGATCAAAAGTCTAAATGTAAGAGCTTTTAGCTATAAAAACATAGTTTATTTGAAAAAAACTTTTATGCATTTTAAACTTTTACATTTATAACTAAATTATAAACTTTGTAAATGTTTATAAAACCCTTGGATGAAAACACAGGCATAAATCTTCATGACCTTGTATTAGGAAATGGGTTATTAGATATGGCTCTCAAAGAACAAGCAAAAATAGACAAAAATAGACAAATCGGACATCATCAAAATTAAAAATGTTTGTGCTTTAAAGGGCACCATCAAGAAAGTAAAAAGACAACCCACACAATGGGAGGGAATTTTTGCAAATCATAAGGAACTTGTATCTAGAATACATAAGTCTTACCGCTCAACAGAATCAATCCAATTAAAAAAAATGGGCAAAGGGGGACTTCCCCTGGTGGTCCAGTGGCTAAGACTTGGTGCTCCCAATGCAGGGGGCCCGGGTTTGATCCCTGGTCGGGGAACTAGATCCCACATGCCACAGCTAAGAGTTTGCATGCTGCAACAAAAGATCCTGCATGCCGCAACTAAGATCCAGCACAGCCAAATTTAAAAAAATAATAATAATGGGCAAAGGACTTGCATAGATATTTATCCAAAGACGATATACAAATGGCCAATAAGCCCATGAAAAGATCCTCAACATCATTTGCCACCAGGGAAATGTAAATCAAAACAACAAATTTACACCTACTAGGATGGCTGTAATAAAAAAGACAGATAATAACAACTGTTGGTGAAGATGTGGAGAAACTGGAACATTCATACCCTGTTGGTGGGAATGTAAAATGGTGCAGCCACTTTGGAAAACAGTCTGACAGTTGCTCAAATGGTTAAACATAGAGTTACCTACCATATGACCCAGCAATTCCACTCCTAGATATACACACAGAGAATTGAAAAATTTGTCCACCCAAAAGTACAGGTACTTCCCTGGTGGCGCAGTGGTTAAGAATCCGCCTGCCAATGCAGGGGACATGGGTTTGATCCCTGGTCCGGGAAGATCCCACATGCCACGGAGCAACTAAGCCTGTGCGCCACAATTACTGAGCCTGTGCTCTACAGCCCGCGAGCCACAACTACCGAGCCCGCAAGCCACAACTACTGAGCCCGCATTCCACAACTACTGAAGCCTGCGCACCTAGAGCCTGTGCTCCACAACAAAGAGAAGCCACTGCAATGAGAAGCCTGCGCACTGCAACGAAGAGTAGTCCCTGCTCACCACAACTAGAGAGAGCCCGCGCGCAGCAATGAAGACCCAGTGCAGCCAAAAATAATAAATAAAATAAAATAAGTAAATGTATTTTAAAAAAAGACAGGCTCAGTTCATTAAAAACAAAACAACTTGTAGGTGAATGTTCACAGCAGCATTACTCACAATAGACAAAAAATGGAGACCCAAATGTCCATCAGCTGATGAAAGGATAAATAAAGGTAGCATATCCATACAATGGAATATTATTTGACAATAAAAAAGAATGAAGAATTGATCAAACTACAACATGGATGAGCCTTCAGAACATTATGCCAAGTAAAAAATCCGTCACAAAAGACCACATATTGTATGACTCCATTTACATGAAATGTCCACAATAGGCAAACCTATAGAGACTGAAAGTAGATTAGCCATTGACTAGGGCTGAGGGAAAAGGGTTGGTGGGGGGAGGGGCTTGGATCAATAGGAAGTGACAGCTAATGGGTATGGAGTTTCTTTTGAGGGTATGAAAATATTCTAAAATTAGACTGTGATGGTTGCATAACCCTGTGAATATACCAAAAAAACACTGAATTGTACACTTCAAACAGGTTAATTGTATGGTATATGAATTATATTTTAATAATGCTATTAATTTTTTGAAAGTCAGACTGAGTCCTCATGGAGCAGGAACTAGGGTATGGGATACTGGGGGTGTAAGAGAAAAGGGACCAAGGGATGGGTGTGTTGTCTGGGCCCAGAAAGGGAGCAGGAGTTGTGGATCTGTTCTGAACATCCAGGGGACCCACTCCATCCTTCACTGTAGATAGATACCCAGGGATATCTGTTGATTAGTGTATATAGTATCTTTACACCTATTTTTAAAAGGTGCCTCCCCAAACCCCAAGATAAATCAACTTGCTCAAGGCCAAAAATCAAGTCAGTAGTAAACAAAAGTTCCCCTGCTTTCAATCCCCCAGTCCAGTGTCTGTTTCTTTCCTGCTCTGGATATGGTTATGGGCAGTGAGTGTCCTTGGTCAAACTGGTGCCCTCTTTCTGCAGCCATGACACTGGTCCCTGCTGTTGCCATGTGGCCCCCTTGTTCTGCTGTGGAGAACAGGAATGAGGGCCTGGGCATGACAACACTGAGTGAGGCCCCTGACACCAAGGGGATACCTAGTACTTCTGCTCCAGGTGCTACCTGGTGTACCAGTCCTGGGCTACAGCCAGCTGCTGCCTAGTCCCCATGACTGGCAGTGGCACACCGGGCACTTCCTAAGGCTGCCAACTTGGTGGCCCCCAAGTCTACAGATAACAGCATAGAAAGAAGGATCTGGTTCACTCTGACCTTTGGCTTTGTTTTGGCTTATAAATGCAGAAGGCCCTGGTGGTTGGAATTTATAGTCCAGAATCAGTTCTTGATTATCTTTCTAGAAACATTCTATAGGAATTTGAGCACTTATGTGTAATTCGGCCCAAATGGGAGCATACTAACCACACTGCTTTGCACTATTTTACACTTGACATATTTTTTGAATATTGATCAACAACATAGATTAATAAGCCTCGTTGTTTTAAACATTTAAAAAATTTTTATTTACTTATTTTTGTGTGTGTTGGGTCTTCATTGCTGCCTGCGGGCTTTCTTTAGTTGCGGCAAGCAGGGGCTACTCTTTGCTGTGGTGTGTGAGCTTCTCATTGTGGTGGCTTCTCTTGTTGTGGAGCACTGGCTCTAGGCACACGGGCTTCAGTAGTTGTGGCACATGGGCTCAGTAGTTGTGGCGCACAGGCTTAGTTGCTCTGTTGCATGTGGTATCTTCCCGGACCAGGGCTCAAACCCGTGTCCCCTGCATTGGCAGGTGGATTCTTAACCACTGCGCCGCCAGGTAAGTCTTGATAAGCCTCATTTTTTTTTTTTTTGAGTTTTGTGTTTTTCTTTCTCTTGGCTTTTTTTTTTTTTTTTAACATCTTTATTGGTCTACAGTGGTGTGTTTGTTTCTGCCTTATAACAAAGGGAATCAGCTCTACATATACATATATCCCCATATCCCCTCCCTCTTGTGTCTCCCTCCCACCCTCCCTATCCCACCCCTCTAGTTGGTCACAAAGCACCGAGCTGATCTCCCTGTGCTGTGCGGCTGCTTCCCACTACTGATAAGCCTCATTTTTTAAAAAAACTGTTGCATAATATATCTTACAGAGGCCTTATATAGTTAGTCCTTTGCTAATGGACATATAGGGTGTTCCCAGTTATCACAAATTTTGCTGCACCGAAGAATCTTTCATCTTCAGTTTTGCCACAGAACTGGAAAAGGAAATCTGTGATGTAAATTCTTTGAGGTGTACTTGCTGAGAGTATATGCATTTAACCTTTTTTAAAAAAATGTGTTTGTTTGCTTTTTTCCCCCCTCTTCCAGTTTTGAGACGTGACATATAGTACTGTATGTTTAAGGCGTACAGCATAATGATTACACACATCATGAAGTATTTAACTTTTGATAAACATCAAATCATCTTCCCAGTTTACACTAAATGTGGCGCCTCGTTTTTGTTTTTCCATTTTTGGTCTTTGCAAAATTACTTTAAAAGTTATGTAGCCTTCCAGAGCATGGCTATAACTACCAAATTATTTAACAGCCTACATTTTTCCCGATTTGAATAATCATATTTATCATAAACTACATTCCCAGAAATAGGGCTGCTTTTGAACCCTCTCCCCCATTCTATTAATTTATTCTTGTGTCAGTAATTTCCTGTTTTTATTCCAGTGCTTTGGTGTTTGATTATCTAGAGTGTCAAATACATCATTTCCACTGTTTTTTTGTTTTTGTTTTGGGCAACACAGCATGCAGGATCTTAGTTCCCTGACCAAGGATTGAACCCTTGCCCCCTGCAGTGGAAGCACGGAGGTTTTTGTTTGTTTGTTTGTTTCTTGCGGTACGCGGGCCTCTCACTGTTGTGGCCTCTCCCGTTGCGGAGCAAAGGCTCCGGACGCGCAGGCTCAGCGGCCATGGCCCACGGGCCCAGCCGCTCCGCGGCATGTGGGATCCTCCCAGACCGGGGCACGAACCCATGTCCCCTGCATCGGCAGGCGGACTCCCAACCACTGCGCCACCAGGGAAGCCCCAGGAAGCACGGAGTTTTAACCACTGGACCGCCAGGGAAGTCCTGACAGCTTCACTGTTGTTTTTTAAAAATATTTATTTATTTATGTATTCGGCTGTGCTGGGTCTTAGCTGCGGCATATGGGATCTAGTGCCCTGACCAGGGATCGAACCCGGGCCCCCTGCATTGAGAGCGTGGAGTCTTAACCATTGGACCACCAGGGAAGTCCCCTCCACTGTTTTTAAATATATATATTGCACAGGAATTTAGGATTTTCAAGTTTTGTTAAAAAATTCTTTTGGAGGGCAATGAACTTAAGGATTAAACTGGAGGATCAACATCTTTTAATAATAACTTTCCACTCAGGTACATGGTATATCTCCATTTAGTTAGGTCTTATATCCTTCAGGACAGAGATACTATTTTCTTCATACAGGGTTTGCATGTTTTTTGTGAGGTTTACTCCTTTGTAGTTTATGGGTTTTGTTGTTATTGTGAATGGGACCCCAGGTGTATTTTCTAATTTGTTACTGCAATTTGTGGGAAATATACTAACTTTGGGCCTCAGTTTATTACCTGCAAAAAGACAGTAGAGCTACTCAGTAACAGGTCAAGTAAGTGTGGGCTAAACAAAGCAAAATAGATTTGTTCATTGCAGGACTTATCGATGACTTTAATATACTTTGATCACCAAGAATCCCCAATAAGGGTACAGGAATTTCCTGTACTTACTTGACCATGGAACCCGTTGTCACAAGACTTTCTGAATCATAGAGAAAACAGTGCACCCAAAGACCCTTCTAGTTTCTAATTTGTCAATCCAGGGATCTCCACTGAACCTTATCTGATGCCCAAACTCCCATTACTTACCCCCGACCAGAACACAGAAGACAACCCAGTGTCAAAGTGAATGCTTTAATGAGTGGTGCTCAGAGGGAGCCATGTCTCTCAGAGGCTGCTGCCAGCCTCCATTGTCCCCAGCTCTTTGTCAGGAAGGTGAGCTAGCTGCCTGGGGTGAAGGGATGGATCTGGAGTCTAAGAGTGAGCTGAGGCAAAGGGAGGTTCAGGAAGCACCCTGTAAGGGCGGAGCTCCCAGGAGTGTGGCAGAGGGGGCCTGGGACTCAGGCTGGCCCCTCTTCAGGCATTCCTAGCAAAGCCACGAGGGGCTCGAGGGGCGTGGGGGTCCCGATGGGCACAGGGTGGGTACGTTCGTGCTTGCGCAGGTCGCTGGCACTCAAGAAGGCCTTGGGGCAGTGGGGGCAGGTGTAGGGGCGCACAGAGCTGTGGGTGCGGCTGTGCTTGCGCAGCCCAGCCCGGTCTGAGAAGCTCTTGCCACACTGGGTGCAGGGGAAGGGCCGGAGCTCTGGGTGTGAGCGCTCGTGCCGTCGCAGCAACGTCAGCGTGGAGAATGTCTCCTTGCACTCCCGGCATACAAACTGTGGTGGTTTCTCGTCCACCTCCTCACCCCCCACTTCGCCTGCCCCCCCCAAGGGACCAGGAGCCTCCCCAACCCCAGCATCTTGGCACTCCACGTGCTCCACCGTCATGCCCACCACTTGCCACTGGGTGGCCATCACACCACCCGATTCCGGAGGCAGCCCCAGCAGCCCTGCTGCAGGGTCCCCGAGCCCAGCCCCTGCTGCCGGGGCTGCTGAGCCCTCCCCTGCCACGCTGACTGGCAGCGCCAGCCCCACTACCAGCTCCTGCTGCGGGGGAGGCCCTGCGGCCTCGCTACTGCGATGGGTCCGCTCGTGCTTCCTCAGGCTTGACGAGACCACGAAGGACTTTCCGCACGCGTTGCAGTGGAAGGGGCGCTCACCCGAGTGCACCCGGCTGTGCTTAGTGAGGCTGGCTCGCTCGGCGAAGGCTCGCCCGCACTCCTCGCAGCGGAAGGGCCGCTGGCCGGAGTGCACCAGCGCGTGCCGCTTAAGGTCCCAGGACGCGACGAACGTCTTGTCACACTGCAGGCACTTGAACGGCCGGTCGCCTGTGTGCACCCGCCGATGCATGGCCAGGTCAGCCGGCTGCCGGAAGTCCTTGCCACACTTCTCGCAGCGGTAGGGCTTCACACCCTCGTGCGCCCGCTGGTGGCGCCGGAAACTCGAGGGGTCGGAGAACATGCGGCCACAGCGGGGGCAAAGGAAGGGCTTCTCGCCAGAGTGCGTGCGCTCGTGGCTCTGGTAGGAGCTGAGCTGCGTGAAACCCTTGCCACAGGCCGGGCAGCGGTAAGGCTTTTGCGCCGCATGGATGCGCTGGTGGCACGTGAGCGAGGACGAGCGGGAGAAGCTCTTCCCGCACTCTGAGCAGAGGAAGGGACGCTCGCCAGTGTGGGACCTGTGGAAGTGGAGAGGCCCGGAGTGAAGGTGGCAGCCCATCGCCCGACCCCCGCCGCCTGTCTATACTGTACGTTAGGGCCCCCTAACATCGCTGGGGCCTTGGCCCAATCCCCTAAGGGCCACAGGTCTGTACCTCAGAGTAAGAAACTTTCAGGCTGGGTGTCTAGGTGTTCTAGATCCATCCCTGCGCTCAACAGACCCGGCCCCCACTCGTACCTCCTGGGCAGCAGCCCAACTTCAAGCCCCGCCCCCTTCCTAGTCAAGGAACCCAGGCCAATCAGACCCCAGTTTCACCCTCTGCCCCCATAGCTCTGCCTCACTCACTTTCCCATTGGTTCCTTCCGATCTTTGGGACTCAACGCCTTCACGCTATTGGTGCGCTCTTCCCAACCCCTTCAGCTGCCCCCCACCCAGCCCAGCGCCCTCACCGCTCGTGGTTGCGGAGGTCCTTGAGTTCAGCGTAGGCCTTGCCGCAGCGCTCGCAGCTGTAGGGCCGCAGGCCTGCATGCGTGCGCCGGTGCTTGCGGAACACCGAGGGGTCAGCGAAGCTCTTGCCACAGTCAGCGCAGGCGTAGGGCCTCTCGCCTGTGTGACCGCGCTGGTGGATCTTGAGCTTGGAGAGCGCGCCATAGGCCTTGGGGCAGTGCGCGCAGCGGAAGGGCAACTCGCCGGCGTGCGAGGCCAGGTGCACGCGCAGGCACACGGGCTGCATGAAGCGGCGACCACACTCGGGGCAAGGGAAGGGCTTCTCGCCCGTGTGGCTGCGCCCGTGACTACGCAGCTCTGGTGCCGTTTTGTAGGTCTTGGGGCACAGCGGGCACGCATACGGCCGAGGCTTCGCTGCTGCACCTGACACCTTGTCCCCGCTGGCATCCTCCGCTTTGGGGTCTGTCTCTGGCTTCAGCTTTGCCTCGGCCACCTCCTCTGTGCAGTCTGCAGGCCCATGTGTGGCAGCATGGCGTGCTGCCCGGGGTGCATTTGGAAACGTCTTGGTACAGGACAGGCACTTATAGCGGCGGCCAGAGCGCTTGTAGCCAGGGGCTGGGGACCTCTCCTCCGAAGACTCTACCTCCATGGCCTCGATGGGCGGGGCTTCTCTGCAAGAGAGGCAAAGTTAGAAGCCACACCCCTTTCCAATTCTCCAAGGCCTGTCTCCTCACCAAAGCCCTCTGAGGCCTCAGAAGGAACTCTATCTTATCTGCATTTCCCACCTGGGATGCACATCCTTCCTCGCAAACATTCCTGTCTCTCTGCACTCAAGTTTCCTCTCTGGTCTGTTCACTGATGAAAGGAGCTGGACCAGGTGACCTCAGAGGAACTAAGAGAGGAGGCCGGGATCATCGAAATGCCCACCTGCACTTCCCTCCCCAGCCTCTGGGCTTCTCCAAACCCTGTGGCATTCCCAGAAGGCCCAGGCTCTGTCCATCTCACCATCTTCCTTCTACAGCTCAGAATCCAAGACCTGTGCAAGGCTGCAGACACGGAGGCTACCTAGATGTGGGTCTGGGCTGAAGGTCTCCAAGTGCTCAGGAAAGACAGAGGTAGGTCCAGAAGAAGGCAGAGCCAGTGGGCTAAATGTGGTGATTGGCACCATCTGTCTGGAAGGGATAGGTCCCCAGCATATGTATTTTGTCTTTCCCCTCTGGTTGGTTAGCTTTCAGAGGCAGCAACTGTTCACACAGAATTCTGGTCTTGCACAGCTGTAAGGTACTCCACCCCAGATAGGAATCCTGGTCCACCCTCTGCTCTGGAATGGGTCTTTGGTTCTTGCTCCCATAACTCTGGTAATGGGAAGTTCAATTACTCTCAAAGCAGCTTGAGCCACTGCTAGCAGAAGTTAGAAGTCTCTGTCTCATACTCAATGTATCTGCTCTGGCCTGGCCTCCTGGGACACCCACTCTAGCTATGGTCCCTTCTTTCTCTGTTCAGAGCCCAGACAGCCTCCACCCAGCTGCTCCTGCAGATCATGGCTGGGAGGAAATAGGATTAACAGCTGCATTAGTCTTAACACCAGCTCATCCTCCCTGGGGGATGAAGGGAAGAGGATTACAGCAGATCCACTTAAGGTTCAGC
>NW_006779491.1:1415668-1420989 GCF_000442215.2 Lipotes vexillifer | reverse complement strand
GGTTCAGCAGCTGCTGGGGCAGCCAGGGTCGGGGGAAGGACAATGTTATAGAGAGGGGAGGGGAGCCAGGTGTGTCCAAAAGATGGGCTGGGAGGTAGGAGGTTTGGATTCTAGCACTCCTTTCTAGGCCTGTTTCCTCATCTGTATACCTCAGGGGTTGGTGTCTTCTAAGTTATGACCCAGGGAGGATGCAGGAGTCCCTGGGTGATTGGCAAGGGCTGCATCTTTAGAATCAGCACCCTTCTGCCTGGTGGCCCTGCCTCAGTCTCCCACCCCTACACACACAATCTACTGTGCACGGGCAGCCGGAGTCTTCTCCCTAAGGTACCATGTGATGCTCTGTCCCCTGCTCAAGAATTTTTCATGGCTTCCATCACACCATGCAAGTTCCCAGGTCCTTCCTGGCTGTTATGAATCCTACCAATCCTTCCTTTGAGCCTTACTTCCCGGGCTTCCCTGGTGGCTCAGTGGTTGAGACTGCCTGCCGATGCAAGGGACACGGGTTCGTGCCCCGGTCCGGGAAGATCCCACATGCTGCGGAGCGGCTAGGCCCGTGAGTCATGGCCGCTGAGCCTGTGCGTCCGGAGCCTGTGCTCCACATGGGAGAGGCCACAACAGTGAGAGGGCCGCATACAGCAAAAAAAAAAAAAGAGCCTTACTTCCCAAAGGAAGGTCTTCCTGCATCTCCCCTTTGGTTTCTGGCCTACATCCCACACAGCTCTGCTCCACCCTCAGCTTGGTTTTTTCACTTTTCCCACTAAATCCTAGGGCTGGAAGGTAAGTTAAAGGGCTTGAGGCCCAGCCTTCCCCAGGGCTGGAATTCCGCCTAGTTTCTAGGGAATCTGCCTATCCTTGGATGAGGCCCTCACTACCTCCTTTCTAGATCATCTCTGGACAGTCTGATAAAGTTTCTCCTTAATAAAAATGAGAGCCTGGGACTTCCCTGGTGGCTCAGTGGATAAGACTCTGTGCTCCCAATGCAGGGGGCCCGAGTTCCATCCCTGGTCAGGGAACTAGATCCCACGTGCATGCCACAATTTAGAGTTTGCATGCCACAACTAAGAGCCCGGGAGCTACAACTAAGGAGCCTGCCTGCCACAACTAAGACCTGGTGCAACCAAATAAATAAGTAAATATTTAAAAAAAAGAAAATGATAGCTCACATTTACCGGACACTTGCTAAACAACAGACAACATCCTAACCTTTTTACATGTATTAACTTGCACTTCATGTCAGCACCATGAAAAACGTTCTGTTATTACCCCCTTTCACAGATAAGGGAACTGAGGCCCAGAGAAACAATTTAGCATTGTCGTCAAGTGCAGTCTCCGAAGCCAAACTGCATGGCTTTGAATCTTACCTTCCTCACTTCCTAGCTGTGACCTTGTGCAATTTACTTCATGCTGTAGGACCTCAGTTTTCTCATCTGAAAAAAGGGAGGTAATAACACTTACCTCACAGGGTTGGGCGAGGGCTGAATGAGATAAGAATAATTACTGCCCTCAATTACTGAATCTTCTCAGAGCCAGACACCTTGCTGAGTGTGCAACCTTATTTAATTCTCTCATAGCTTCATGAGATAAGGATTATTGTCCTCATTTTACAGACGAATAAACTGAGGTTCTGAGAAGGTTAGTGATTAACCCATGGTCACATACCTAGTAACTCATGCAGCTGAGACTTGAATCCAGGTGTTTAATTCACCTTGAGTAGTTGGGCCCTCCCAGGCTTATCTGCTACCTGGGCCAGCCCCATGATGACCAGAACCCTGAGCTCAGGTTACATCTTGGTCTCCTCTCATTCCTGTAGAAGTCCCTGGAGACCAGAGCCAGCACCCTTTATGTTTCTGTTTCCCTCTCTGAGGGCTGGAACCGTGGGTTCCAAGCTCTGGGCCTCAGTCTTCCCATCTGTGAGCCAGAAACCAGGTAGCTGGAGGGGTAAATCCCTCCTCCTAAGGCACTTCCCAGGGGAAATAGTAGGGGCGTGCCAGGCACAAGCTCCATAAAGAACGAAGGGTCAGGTAGGCTAGGCCCCTGTCTAAAACCCCTCCATTGGGAATTCCCTGGTGGTCCAGTGGTTAAGAATCTGCCTTCCAAAGCAGGGGGCGTGGGTTTGATTCCTAGTTGGGGAAGTAAGATCCCACATGCCACGGGGCAACTAAGCCCGCGTATCACAACTAGAGAAGCCTGTATGCCACAACAAAGACCCAGTGCAACCAAAAAAGTAAGTATTAAAAAAATAACAAAAACCCATCATCAGGGGTTTCCCTGGTGGCGCAGTGGTTGAGAGTCTGCCTGCTGATGCAGGGGATGCGGGTTTGTGCCCCTGTCCGGGAAGATCCCACATGCCGCGGAGCGGCTGGGCCCGTGAGCCATGGCCGCTGAGCCTGCACGTCCAGAGCGTGCGCATCTGGAGCTCCGCAATGGGAGAGGCCACAACAGTGAGAGGCCCGCGTACCGCAAAACAACAACAACAAAAAACCCATCATCAGCTCTTCACGGAGGACTCTTCCACCCACCACTCCCTAGAGTGATTCTGTGAACTCCCTGCATGAAAATAATCATGCAGGGAGCATGGGGTAGGACTCAGAAATCTATTCTAAACATGCTTTCTGGGTCATTCCAACTAACACTCATTTAAGAACCTTAGGTTTTCAGAAGCTTCTAGGAGAGAGGCATTTTTAATACACCTCTTTTTCAGATGTGGAGATTAAGGCCCCCGTAAGGGAAAAAACTTACATAAGGACACATAGCTAGTCAAGGAGCCCAGACTCAAACACGAGTCTTCAGGTCCCTGGGCTGGGCTCTTTCTCTACCAGTCTTCATTTCCTTAAGGTTTATTAGCCAAATCATGAGACTTTCCACTGCTCCCAGGACAAAGACCAATATCTTTTCCATGGCAAGCAAGGCCCTGAACTGTCTAACTCCTGCCTATCCCATCTCCCACTCCTCTCCCCTTGGCTCACTAGGCTCTACACACACAGGCTCCCCCTTTTTCCCCTCAAAGACTTAAATTCCTTCCCATCTCAGGGACTCTGCACTAGTAGTTTCCTCTGCTAGAAACATGATTTCTGAGGGTCTTTGTGTAGCTATCTCTTTGATTCCATTTGGGTCTCAGCTCCCTGTCACCTCCTTAAAGAGGGCTTTCCTGACCACCTTTCTTAATGCTATCTGCACCCCTGCTAATCACTCTCTATCCCCCTCCTGTTTAATTTTCTTCATGTTGCTCATGTGGATAACATTCCTTGCAAATTTACCAGGTATCATTCTAAGCATTTTATGTGTGCTACTCAAGCTAAGCCTCACGATGGCCTAGGAGTTTGTTATGGATGAATGTGCGCATGCATGGAAGCAAGGCCATGTGAGAACTTAAGACAGAAGGTGGCCACATACAATCCAAGAAAGGAGCCTTCACCAGGAACTGAATTGGCCAGCACCTTGATCTTAGACACCTCAACCTCCAGAACGGTGAGAAATAAATTTCTGTTGTGCCCCCCAGTCTGTTATGTTTTTTTTTTGTTGTTGTTGTTGTTATGTTAGCCCAAACAGACTAAGTTAAATAGTATTATTTTCCCCCCATTTTTCAGACAAGGATACTGAGGCACACAGAAGTGAAGAAACTAGTCATAGTCACAGCCAATACTCAAAGCCAGGTGGTCTCTGCCTCCCAAACTTCTGCCCTCTGTCCCCTGCTTATTGCTTTGCTAGCACTTATACATTGTATGGTTCAGTTGTTAATTCTGTCTCCAGCTTGAGAGTCTAGGCTGGCAAAGAGCCAGGAACCTTTATTATTCTGTATCCTCTACACATAGAACCATGCTTGGTGCCCAAAACAAACCGAACAAATCAACCTCCGAGGCGGTATTTGAACCCAGGTCTATAGCCTCTGCCTCCTCCATAGTAGGAGTTTGTAAGACTGAATTTCTCTGCTTTTCCAAGTTCACAGGGTCCAAATATCGCCCCCAGTACCCCACAGTGAATTCATTGCTCTGGTGAGGGAGGCTTGTCTTTGTCTTTGTTTACTACTGAATTTAGGGGGCGGGAGATGTCCTGCTGCATGAACAGGCTCTAAATGCCAGGGATGCAGAGATTTAATTCCCAGAGTTTAGAACCCTGCGGGCAGTGATGAGGTGAAAAGCCACTTTTTATCCTCTCTGCACCTCTAAACAAGTAGTTACCAATAGGCCTCACAGGCCATGAGAGATCCGGTGAGACGGCAGATGGGGAACTGTGAACCATGCAGAGATAAGAACTAATCATCTAGGCATCCAATCTGGTCAGTCCACAACCTAATCCCAACCCACTTTTCCAGCCTCACCTCCAGGGGCAGTGTGCCCCTCCCGACAGCGACCTTAGCTCCAGCCACAATTCTCAAACTTCACCACCTAAATACATCTCCATATGCAGTTCCCTCTGCCTTCTCCCGTGGGAAAACTCTTGCATCTTTCAAATACCTGCTTCCCCAGTGCCCTCAGGAATACTTAATAAGACTATAGAGGTAAGAGCGCCATGGCTCTCTGGGCCTCCGTTTTCTCAACAGTAAAATGAGGTCTCTGAGGCATGTGGGAGTTTTAAGGTCGTTAGAGCCGAGAGCTGCGGAAACCTTGCGCATTCTCGCTCCCTGCAACTGTCTACGTGTCGGAGCCCCCGGCAGACAGACAGACCCGCAGGGCAGGGCCCTGGGCTGCCTCTTCTCAGGAAAAGCCCTGGGAAAACGAGGAATCGGAGAATGCGGCAAGAAGGAGTGAACGAAGGATGACAGAATGAACAAATGAATGGACCGAAGGCCATACTTTTTGGACAAAGGCCGGCAAGATGGCGTTCTCTAGGACCGCGGGAGGGGCGGCCAGGACCTCGACCGGGGAGGGGGGCCGCCGGCGCCGGGGACCGTGCTTGACAGGCCGCACGCCTGGGACAAAAGCCCGCAACATGGCGGGCTCTAGGACCCTCGTGCGCGCACGGCGCAAGGCGGGCAGCCATGCCGCCCTAGCCCAGGAGTCTGCTGCAGCCGGTCCGCCGGGACAGCCGGCGGGTTCTAGGACCCGCTGGGCCCAGAGCCCGCCCGCCCGTGCCCTCTCGGGGCCGCACTCCTCCCGCCCCGCCCGCGCCGCTCGCGCCAGGCCAACCCCATCTGCCCTCTGCACCCACAGGGAAACTGAGGCCCGCTCGGATTGCGTCCGCAGTGGGACTGCCCGGGTGTCCCTGCGGCTTCTCGCCGGCATTTCCTACCTGAACAGACTGGGGCTGGCTCTGTGGCGTCAACGGCAGCTCCTCTCACCGACGGAGCCCGGGACACAGCCAGGGAGCGGCAGGCGCTAGGA
>NW_006779491.1:1414913-1415653 GCF_000442215.2 Lipotes vexillifer | reverse complement strand
GGTGGAGGGGGAGGGACGGGAGGCGGGACCGGCGAGCGGAAGTGGAAGGGAGCTTTTCCCGCTAGGGAGGAAGACAAAGTTTATCCGAGCACCCCCCAGCCGAAGGTGGCGGAGAAACACCTTGCAGGGGGTCTCTGTGGGTGCTAATGACAGAGGACACCGGAATAGGTTTACGGGATGCACCGGCTATTGCTAGTCTGGGGATAGATCACCGTGAACTAGAAGGTGGGAGGACAGAAAGGCCATGCCCAAGATTTGTAGTACCTAAATCCGCTTATATTCCACAACATTTCCCTTAATAGCAAGGAGTAAATGACGCTCCCTTCATCTGTCTTTAGAAGTTTTACAAGAAGCCCCAGGAAAAGTGTCGCCAAAATACTGAGGCCAGGGCTGCAGAACCCTTTTTATCCTCTTCTGCGCTCACCCAACATGCACCGTAACGATTTTAGCGGCTCTTCCCGGAAGTGTGGCTAAGGTTAGTGCAGAACGACACAGCTCTTTGACCTACGTGGGCGGGGTCAGAGTCGCGCGTTAGCCGCTTCTCATCTAGCACCGGAAATGTGTCTGTGTAGAACCGCTGCTTGGAGGCGGGACAGAAGCATTTTTAAGGCGGAAGTTTCGCGGGGAAGCTTTTGCGGCTAGGACACTTCCTGTTTCCTAGTAACAATAGGAAGTGTCCGCGGAGCTGGGGGGTAGACTGCTGGCTCGTGCCAGCTGCGCCCTCTTTCCTCTGCGTCCTT
>NW_006779491.1:1408194-1414903 GCF_000442215.2 Lipotes vexillifer | reverse complement strand
CCCTCTCCTTGCCCTCTTTCCCTCTCCTCCCACCGCCCAGGAGCCCTGGCAGAGTGTGCGTGTGTGGGAGCTCGAGAGCCCCTCCACAACCACCCCTTGGGGTGCGCGGCTGCAGTTAGGGTGAGGGTCCCAGTGCGCAGGCGCATTCCCGTTCGCGGTCCCCAACGGACGCACCCGCGGCGGGAACGAGAAGGGGCCACCGGTGTGAGGTAGGGGTCCTAAGAGAAAACTGGTCGAGGAGATGAGTGAGGCAAGAGGACCTTATTGGTGGTTGATTAGGAGAGGCGACTCTTGAGCGAAGGGGCTTTGTGAAGTGAGAATTCTGGGAGCAGGTTCAGTAAGGGGGTTTAGAGTCGGAGATAGGAGTTGTATTGGGGTCCCGAGGGAGTGAACAGTCAGAGTCAGAGAAGGCCAAGGTGATGTAGGAGGCATGGGGGCCTGCCATGGAGAGAGCAAGGGCTTTGGAAAGAAGATTGAGTCAAACGGGCTGGCTCGTGTGTAAACTGGGATAACAGGCACTGCAGTGTGTTGTGAGGACTAAGTGACATAACGAATATTCTTTTTTTTTTTTTTTTTTTTTTTTTTTTTCTTGCGTTATGCGGGCCTCTCACTGTTGTGGCCTCTCCCATTTGCGGAGCACAGGCTCCGGACGCGCAGGCTCAGTGGCCATGGCTCACGGGCCCAGCCGCTCCGCGGCATGTGGGATCTTCCCGAAACGGGGCACGAACCCGCGTCTCCTGCATCGGCAGGCGGACTCTCAAGCACTGCGCCACCAGGGAAGCCCACGAATATTCTTTACTTAGCACAGTGCCTGACACATGGTAATGCTTAGGTAGCACGTGTTGCTGTTGTCGTCAGTATTATGAGAGAAGGTAGAAGAAAAAAGGAGAAGGGATGGAGAGGCATAGGAAAGATAAAGGTTGGGGGTGAAGAACCAGAAAGGAGATGAAATTTCCAAGATGGAAGATCGTTTGGAATCCAGGGAACCCAAGAGTCTTTCAGAAACGTGACTTTGTGACCCTGAAAGGAATAGGGCAGGTGGGGGAGCAAGCCAGCCCTTTCTCTGAAGGGGGCCTCTAACCTCACCTCTCAGGTCCGAGGCTGTCAAATGAAGAAAGAAGCTGCTTTTTCCATGTCTCTAGGCTACTCTGTTTAGCTGAGTGGTGAAGGAGGGAGGATTGGAGTTACCTTATAGAAGGTCCTAGGAGAGGTACAGGTTTCCTTTTAAGATATTGCAGAAGATAGGTTGTTTCAGATTTATAGAGAGCAGAGGGTTAGGGACAGTAAGGCTTTTGGGATTTGGTCTGAAGACAGAATAATAGGTTTGTGATCAGAGATAGGTTGCATTCCTTTAGACGTCAGTTTCCTTATCTATACCTCCAGAGATGAGTCAGGCCTAGAGGAGCTCCCATGTTTGGGGAGCTTGTATGCAGGGAAGTATTAAATGACGTTGCTTCCAGAATAGATCCAGTGGAGAGCAGGTCTCTGGGCATTGCTGCTTGGGGAACCCATCTGTGCCCTCTGGTGAACTTGTTGCTCATAGAACTAAGAGGCAAAGTTAATTCAGGCTTTCCTTCTGACCACTGCCCCCTGTTCCTAGGCCTTGGACCTTCCACCAGAGGAAGATGCTGCTGCCACCTGCCTGCTCTTCCTGAACCTTCAGGTTTTCTGCCACACTGCCCCATGGAGGACACGCCCACCTCACTCAGCTGCTCTGACTGTCAGCGCCACTTTCCTAGCCTCCCAGAACTGTCACGGCACCGAGAACTGCTCCATTCATCTTCCAACCAGGAAAGTGAGGAGGCTGACAGCATCCCTCGGCCCTACCGCTGTCAGCAGTGTGGGCGGGGCTATCGTCACCCAGGGAGCCTGGTTAACCACCGCCGGACCCACGAGACTGGCCTTTTCCCCTGTACCACCTGTGGCAAGGACTTCACCAATCCCATGGCCTTCAAGAGCCACATGAGGACTCATGCTCCTGAAGGCCGGCGGCGGCGCAGGCCTCCGCGCCCCAGGGAAGCCACTCCATGCCTCCAGGGGGAGACAGTGTCCACTGACTCCTGGGGCCAGAGGCTTGGCCCTGGGGAAGGCTGGGAAAACCAGAAGAAACATACTGAAGAGACATCTGGCTGTGAATCTGGGCCAGACCCTAGGGCAGCGCTGGACACTTGGGAAGATCCACCCACCAGACAAACAGAAGGCTGGGAAAGCCAGCCAGATCCTGAGGAGGGCACAGAGGGCTGGGGGCCCACCACCAACTCTGCCAGAGACCCACCACTCCCCACCCCGGCCAGCAGTCTCCTTAGCAATTTGGAACAGTATTTGGCTGAATCAGTAGTGAATTTCACAGCAGGCCAGGAGCCCACCCAGTCCCCTCTTCCTGAGGAGGAGCGGCGGTACAAGTGCAGTCAATGTGGCAAGACCTACAAGCATGCCGGGAGCCTCACCAACCACCGCCAGAGCCATACCCTGGGCGTCTACCCTTGTGCCATCTGCTTCAAGGAGTTCTCTAACCTCATGGCTCTGAAGAATCACTCCCGACTCCATGCCCAGTATCGGCCTTACCAGTGTCCCCACTGCCCCCGCGCCTTCCGGCTCCCCCGAGAGCTGCTGGAACACCAGCAATCCCATGAGGGTGAAAGTCAGGAGCGGCTGTGGGAAGAGAAAGGGATGCCCACCACCAATGGGCACACAGACGAGAGTAGCCGGGACCAGCTCCCTGATACACAGATGCTGAATGGCTCTGGGGAGCTGAGCACCTCTGGGGAGCTGGAAGATAGCAGCCTGGAGGAGTATCGGCCATTCCACTGTGAGGACTGTGGCCGTACCTACCGCCATGCTGGGAGCCTCATCAACCATCGCAAGAGCCACCAGACAGGTGTCTACCCCTGCTCCATCTGTTCCAAGCAGCTGTTCAACGCAGCTGCCCTCAAAAACCACGTGCGGGCTCATCACAGACCCCAGCAAGGAGCCGGAGAGGATGGGCAGCCATCAGTACTGCCAGCTCCCCTGCCGCTGGCTGAGACCACCCACAAAGAGAAGGAGGTCCCCACCGCCACCCTGGACCACCGCCCCTATAAGTGCAGTGAGTGTGGTCGGGCTTACCGGCACCGGGGGAGCCTGGTGAACCACCGCCATAGCCATCGGACAGGAGAGTACCAGTGCTCACTCTGTCCCCGCAAGTACCCCAACCTCATGGCCCTGCGCAACCACGTGCGGGTACACTGCAAGGCTGCTCGCCGCAGCACAGGCCCAGGGGCCGAGGGACCCCTCGGCCACCGCAGGGTGGAGCTCCCAGCTGACCCAGTGGGAGCAGAGGCAGCCCCCTGTTCAGATCAGGGACCGGGGTGCAGACGTGAAGAGGGGGCCACCGATGTACCACCAGCAACAGATAGGACCTCGCCACAGATATGTAGCCTGGGTGGCACGCTCTTTGAAGACCCTGAGAATCTTGAACGTCACAGCTGGAGCCATGGGGAAGGGGAGACCAGGGTGTCACCTCCTCGGGCGTTTGCCTGCCGAGACTGTGGAAAGAGCTATCGCCACTCAGGCAGCCTCATCAACCACCGGCAGACCCACCAGACGGGAGACTTCAGTTGCGGGGCCTGCGCCAAGCACTTCCACACCGTGGCTGCCATGAAGAACCACATGCGCCGCCACAGTCGGCGGCGGAGCAGGCGGCACCGGAGGCGGGCTGGCAGTGCTGGCGGTGGGGGAGAAGCTGAACTCCCATCGGGCGGGAGCTGGGCCCCAGAGCTGGTGGAAAACGGTGAGGGCCTGAGCCGTCCCCAAGACCCTTCAAGGCAAAGTCTGAGTGGAGCCGAAGGCAACATGGAAAGTGATGAGAGCTGTTTGCAGGCTGCAGCTGAAAGGGACAAATGTGGGCTTGAGAAGGATGAGGCCTGTTTCCAGGGTGATAAAGAGAGCAGCGGCACTGAGGAAGGACTGGAAAGGAAGGAGGCCTGTTTCCTTGACAACTTGGACATTCCAGGCGATGAGGAGAGCAATGGGACTCGCTTCTGTGGTGGCCCCCCTGGGGTGGAGGAAGACCAGAAACCAGCCCCTGGCCAGCCCAGCTCGCCTTCCCACTCTGCCAGAGCCGCTTCTGGCTGGCAGGCTGAGGTCTCCCACACGTGTCCTGACTGTGGGCATTCTTTCCCCCATGCCGCTGGCCTGCTGAGCCACAGGCCCTGCCACCCACCGGGCATCTATCAGTGCTCCCTCTGCCCGAAGGAGTTTGAGTCCCTGCCTGCCCTGCGCAGCCACTTCCAGAGCCATGGGCCTGGGGAGGCAGCCTCCGCACAGCCCTTCCTCTGCTGCCTCTGCGGCATGATCTTCCCTGGGCGGGCTGGCTACAGGCGTCACCGGCGCCAGGCTCATGACTCCTATGGTACGACTGAGGGCTCAGAGGAGGAGGGGGAAGAGGAAGGAGCAGGAGGGGCAGCCTCCACCCATAGCCCCCCACTGCAGCTCTCGGAAGCAGAACTGCTGAATCAGCTGCAGCGGGAGGTCGAGGCGCTGGATGGCGCCGGGTATGGGCACATCTGTGGCTGCTGCGGTCAGACCTACGATGACCTGGGCAGCCTGGAGCGTCACCACCAAAGCCAGAGTTCTGGGAACACCAATGGCGAGGTTCCCAGCCTCATTCATCACCCGAGAGAGTCAGGTGATGCCACGGGGATGGTTGCAGATGGCACCTTTGAGGGCACAGTGACCTCTTTTTCTGGGGAGGGTGGAGACACAAAGTCTGGAGAGGGAGTAGGTGCCACGCTTGCAGACAGCCTTTGTATGCCGGGTGGGGAAAGTTCTCTGGAGACCCAGCCCCGCCCCTTCCGCTGCAACCAGTGCGGCAAGACCTATCGCCATGGGGGCAGCCTGGTGAACCACCGCAAGATCCACCAGACAGGAGACTTCATCTGCCCCGTCTGCTCCCGCTGCTACCCCAACCTGGCTGCCTATCGCAATCATCTGAGAAACCACCCGCGCTGCAGAGGCTCTGAGCCCCAGGTGGGGCCCGTTCCAGAGGCAGGAGGCAGCAGTGAGCCCCAAAACATGGCAGAGGAGGGCCTCGGGCAGACAGAGGTGGAGAAGTTCCAGAAGGAACTTAAAGTGGAGCCCCTGGAGGAGGTGGCGAGGGTGAAGGAAGAGGCCTGGGAGGAGACCACTGTGAAGGGGGAGGAAATGGAGCCGAGGTTGGAGACCGCGGAGAAGGGCTGCCAGACTGAAGCCAGCTCTGAGCGGCCCTTCAGCTGCGAGGTGTGCGGACGGTCCTACAAGCACGCCGGCAGCCTCATCAATCACCGGCAGAGCCACCAGACCGGCCACTTTGGCTGCCAGGCCTGCTCCAAAGGCTTCTCAAACCTCATGTCCCTCAAGAACCACCGGCGCATCCATGCGGATCCCCGACGTTTCCGCTGTGCCGAATGTGGGAAGGCCTTCCGCCTGCGGAAGCAGCTGGCCAGCCACCAGCGGGTCCACATGGAGCGTGGTGGGGCTGGGGGCTCCCGCAAGCTGCCCCGGGAAGATCGGCCCTTTCGTTGTGGGCAGTGTGGGCGGACCTACCGCCATGCCGGCAGCCTCCTGAACCACAGGCGTAGCCACGAGACGGGCCAGTATAGCTGTCCCGCCTGCCCCAAGACCTACTCCAACCGCATGGCCCTGAAGGACCACCAGAGGCTGCACTCAGAGAGCCGGCGGCGCCGAGCTGGGCGGTCCCGGCGGGCAGCTGTGCGCTGCGCCCTCTGTGGCCGGGGCTTCCCTGGCCGGGGATCTCTGGAGCGGCACCTGCGAGAGCATGAGGAGACCAGAGGGGGTCAGGGAGGCCCAAACGGCACCGAGGGCGGTGAGGGGAACCTGGTCGATGACCAGGGACTAGAGGACAGGTGGTGCGGTACTGAGTCGGTACCCCTGCTGGAGGCTGGAGTCATGAGGCCAGCGGAGCAGAGTCAGAGCCCCCTCAAGGCAGCAGGTTTAGAAGGCACGGAGCCAATGTCCTGGGGCACGGGGAAAGCAGATGCGTGGCGAGGAGACAGAGGACCGGTGAATCATGATGGAGATTGGGTTCCTGGGGGTCACGTACCGACCAAGCCGGAAGACGAGTCAGGGGACAGTGTCCCCAGGAGTCCTTGCCACCTTGGCAATAGCCAGCCCAATGGACCTACTCTGATTCCCAGGGATAGCTGGGACAATGGAGACAGCAGCCCTCAGCCTCAGCCGGAGAGCCACTCCTTTTCCTGCAGCCCTTGCGGCAAGACCTCCTGCCAGTCGGAAGGGCCCTTGAAACACCACAACACCCACAAGACAGACCGTCACTATTGCCTGCTCTGCTCCAAGGAGTTCTTGAATCCTGTGGCCACCAAGAGCCAGAGCCACAACCACGTAGCTGCCCAGACCTTTGCCTGCCCTGACTGTGGCAAGGCCTTTCGGTCCCACCATGAACTCGCCAGCCACCTGCTGACTCATGCCAGGGGCCTCAGTCAGGTGTCGCCCCTGATGGAGGCCAGAGGTCCCAAAGCTGGGGCTGTGGAGGATGAGGTGGATCTCCCTGGTCAAGTCTGGAAGGCCCCATCAGAACCCCCCAGGGCCCCAGGAGAGAATGCCGGGAGAGCTAATGGAGGCCAAGGCGTCAGGTCCGCAGTGGCTGTGGACGAGGAGCGGCCCTTCCGCTGTGCCCAGTGTGGGCGTTCCTACCGCCATGCCGGTAGCCTGC
>NW_006779491.1:1406331-1408115 GCF_000442215.2 Lipotes vexillifer | reverse complement strand
GCTGACCCACCAGAAGGCCCACACCACTGGACTGTATCCCTGCTCCCTCTGCCCCAAACTTCTACCCAACCTGCTGTCCCTTAAGAACCACGGCAGGACCCACACGGACCCCAAGCGCCACCGCTGCAGCGTCTGTGGCAAGGCCTTCCGGACAGCTGCCCGGCTGGAGGGCCACGGGCGGGTCCACGCACCCCGGGAGGGGCCCTTCACCTGCCCCCACTGTCCCCGCCACTTCCGCCGCCGCATCAGCTTCCTGCAGCACCAGCAGCAGCACCAGGAGGAGTGGACAGTGGCCAGCTCTGGTACGGGGGCATGAATGGGCTTGGGCAGAGGATTGGAGGGTCCCAGAGGAGGCAGGCACACAGCAGAGGGTAAAAACTGGCCCCAAGGGGAGCAAGGAGTGAGGATCACGTGGATTTCAGGAGGTGGCCAGGGCTGGGATGTAGAGAAAGCTAGTTTGCGGATGCTGCCTTTTGAGTGGCTGAGATCTGAACCCCTGGGGGCTACCTTACCCCAAGGTGAATAGGTAGCCTGGTGGGTTGGGGTAGTCAGGGGTGGTAGGGAGTGGTCAGGGGCAGAGTCAGCTGCCGGGGCTCCTCTGCTGTGCCGGAGCCAGAGAGGAACGGTCTTTGTTTTGGGAGGGGAGGTAGCTGGGTACCACCTGGCTGCTGCATCCGGAAACTCCCCTGATCCAGCCAGTTAAGTAATGATTTCCAGAGAACAAGATGGTCTAGGTTCTGCTCTTCCCTAGAGTAGGCAAGGAGCCAGGGAAAAAGGAAGGGGGCATGGGAGGCGCCCCCAGACTATGGCTTCCATGCTGACCTGGTCAGGGAACAGGTTCATCTGTTGGCACCCAGCTCCCTGTCCGTTTCCCCGAATCTTGTCTCTGCTCCCCCTCTTTTCTTGGAAACTAGACCCTTGGCCCTTTCCCACCTGTATTGGCCCACGTTTCTCCTCCTTCCCTTTATTCAACCTTCTCTCTCTGCTGCACATTTCCTTTTTGGGATCCAACCAAACCACCCTTTCCACCTGCATACGCACCTCCCGCCGGCACACCTTTAACTGGAGGACTGAGTCACAGATAATTGATTCTTTGAAGCCAGGCCCAGCTATAGCAACAACAGTTATCAGCCCCTATTTCCCTTCCGTCAAGGGGAATCTCCAGGGAAAGACACCTCTGCCCAGCCTTGCTGGAGGACGAGGCTGCAGCGGAATGGGAGAGCCCGTCCCCTCACCAAGTCCCGGGCTTGCTCCCCACCTCCCTAGGGATCTGTAGCCCTTCTCCCAGGGCCACTTGCATTTAGTGGCCCCCAAAGTGGGTGTCCCTGAGATGGTGGGCCCCTTGACCAGAGACTGTCAGGGCAGGAGGGGTGGGTGGTGAGATTCCCCTGAGTGCTGATAAGATGGCTTTCAGGATAAAAGAGTTCTCGTGACCCCAAGGGAATGAGTGAGGAGCTAGTTAACCAGGTCTGGGGAAATAATTGGGAGTTCTCACACAGGCCTTGGGGGCAGGGGCTGTGGGGAATGGCCTGCAGGGCTAGGGAGAGGGAGCGGTACAAGCTGTGTGGGGTTTGTGCCCTCAGTCGCCTCGTCTCTCTCTCCCCAGGAACCCCAAAGGCACCAGCGGCGGGCAGAGGGGACTTGTCATTGCCCCCTCCACCCACCCCCACGACCCCACTCCTGGACCCTTCACCCCAGTGGCCTGCAGACCTCAGCTTCTCCCTCTGAAATTCAAGTTTCCAAAGATCAGAATACGGGGTAGGGGGAGGGCAGGTTGTAGGGAA
>NW_006779491.1:1369027-1406186 GCF_000442215.2 Lipotes vexillifer | reverse complement strand
GGGAAAGGCTTGATTTCCTTGTTTTGCTCAGGAGTAGTTTGGGCATCCCCAGCTTTCTTCTCTCCTCCTGCAAAGAGGACCCAGATCTGGCTTCTTTCCCACGGAGGGGGTGAGATGTTCCTCCCGTCCTGTCCTTCAAGGACCTCCTTTCCCCTGCCTTTGTCACCATGCTCTTCCCTGTGACCAGCCCTGCAAGAAACCCAGTGCCAGGCTCTGCAGCCAGGCCACCCTCGCCAGCTAGATTCCAACACACGGGAGAGGCAGATTCAGAGAGAGCCATGGGTGGGAATGTTGCCTGTGGAAGCGGGGAGCCTTTTACTACAATTTGTAATTTATTTTCTAAAGTCTATTTTGTAACAATTTATTTAAGTTTAAAAAAAACAGGAAAATTGCTCCCCCCCCCGCCAAAAAAAAGAAATTTTCAAAGTTCATGGCTGGTGTGGTTGTATCTGAGGGGATGACGAATAGGGAAAGCTGGGGACGCCTGCGTTGGACCGCAGAGCTGGACGTGGAGGGGGCATCCACAGGGGGTCTCCCTGTCTTGCAGAGGGGAGCGGGGTTAGCTGTCGGTCAGGGCAGGCTCCTTCCCACAGCCCATTGCGCTGTCGGGCCTGCCCCAGTAGGGGACACGGTCTGGGGGAATGGCAGAGGGGCAGGGGCAATGACGCAGGAATTGCCTCACTGTGACCGCAGCGTCCCAGAGCCACCTGTCAACAGCCGGCTGGCTGGCCTGTCAGGGAGAGGAAGGAGGATGGCGCTGGCCTCGTCCTCACAGCTTCCCTCCCTCCCTCCCTTAGAGGAAGAGGAAGGAGGAGCTCCTCAGCCCCCATGACAGATGAGAAAAGTCAGGTCCGAAGAGGCTGAGAGGCGTGCTCTCCCGGTCAATGACAAGAGCCAGAATTCGAATCCAGATGGGTCCGTCCACTGCTCCACTCCACCCAGGGCAGCTAGAGGTGGGTCAGGCCAGACCCTGCCCTGCCCTGCCCCAGGTCGAGAGAGAAGGTGTCTGCGGAGGCAGTGTTGACACAAGGCCCTAGGACCACGTACTCCTGTTAGCCGGGCAGCTTTCAGGCTCGGCCTCAGGCCCTGGCTCCTCAGCGAAGTAGACCCGCCATTCCAAGCTGCTGACCCAGTTCTCGTAGGTGGGGAGCACTGTAAAGATGGCAGGTCTTGCCGGGCCTTCGCAGGCATCTCCGAAGCTGTGCAGCCCAGCCAGGAACCACGTGCCCCTCACTTCCTGCACCAGCGGTGCCCCCGACAGGCCCTGTCAGGGGTCAGGGGACACTGGTGACTTCCTTCTCTCCCTAGGGAGCTTCACGGGGCAGAAGGGGCTGAGGCCGGGGCTGGGGGCCTGGCTGTTTGGGAGCCAGTTGGCAGAAAGGCTGAGTTTCGGTGAGAGGTCTGAGGCCAAGCCTGGCAGTGCGAAGGGTGCGAGGGGTCCGTGGGGTGAGGACAGGGGGAGTGGGGCTCACCTCACAGCTGGGCGGCTCACCCACAGCACTGGTGCACACCGTCCGTGGCAGAATGGGGGTTCTGTCGCTCCCAAGGGATGTGTGCAGGCGGCTACAGGCCCTGTGCCCCAGGAGGGTCACAGGCACTGTCTGAGGGGAGCTGGTGCCTGCAGGGCGACAGAGAAAACCCAGCTGCTGCCTCGGCCTCTAGGCTAGATGCACAGCTGCTGGTGGCCCTGTCTACCTACATACCTGCTCCTTGGCGGGCTAGCCCCAGGACCCAGCCGAGTTCCCCATCAGGCAGGTGGTGGTCCGCGTAGGGCAGGCAGAGGGGCCGCAGGCTGGAGCCCAGTGTTACGGGCTGGGCCAGCAGCAGGAGGGCCACGTCATAGCCCCCCTCTGGGTGGCTATACATCCCATGCAAGATGATTTTCTTCAGGCCCCGCTCCTCTTGTCCGGCCCCCAGGCCTACAGTCCATTCCTCTGGGGTCTGGCGCCTGTGCAGGGACAGCATTGACAGCACTGGGTGGCAGGTCTGCCAGCAAGGGTGGGGGCACAAAGGCAAGGGAGATGGGACTCACCCAACGAAGCAGTGGGCAGCAGTCAGCACCACCTCCTCTGACACCAGGGCTCCGCCACAGGCCAGCTTCCCTTGGTGCTTCAGCCTGGCGTCCCAGGGCCGTGGGGAGGGAGCTTCTGCCTGGGGGCCTTCTCTCAAGGATCCACAGGCTGAAACAGATGGATTACATCATCTGCCTTCCTGCTAAGTGCTCACTGCATGCCAGGCCCCCTGCTAACCGCTTCCCAAGTGCTATCAACCATCTTCACAATATCCTTTTAAGTTGAATCTTGCTTACCCTAATTACCGAAGGTAACCAAAGTTCCAGGGGGGTTAAGTGACTTTCTAGCTCAGTAACCACAGGCAAATAGCCAACTTGAGATTCAAAACCCAGGGCCTAAGCTTTTAACTCTGATGGTCCAGGATCATGGGAGTGGCCTAATCATCATTTCCTACCCCGCCTGTCTGCACCCTTCTGGGCTTGGAGTGGCCCCAGAACTCCTGGCTCACTGATGCTTCTCTTAACATCAAGATAGAGCTTCCGCCTCAGGAATTATTTTGCATGCGGTTTGCATGTTAGTCACTTACTGCCAGAATTAATGCCCCACTGAGTGGGAGCCCTGCCCTCTCCAATCTCATGGAGTTCCTGCTTGGAAACTTGCAGCCTACCCCAAAACCTTCAGCCAGATCCCAGAAATTCCTCGTCTTACCTAAACCCCAAATTCATAAAGTTCCAAAGCACCTATGCCTCTTAGCCGTAAATGGAGCTGTTCCCATCCTGGGGGCTGAAAGGGGCCTTATAAGCCCTTCGTTAGCCCCTGTATCAGTTTTCTATTCTGAGCTGAAATTTGTTCCACTGTGGCTTCCACCTGCTGCCCAGAAGGCATGCACCCCTGAGGGGAGGTCCCCCCACGTCCCGCTCCTGACACCCGCTGCTCATACCTACACAGCTGTCCTCATCACTGATCTCTGGGGTCTCAGCGTCCTGGGCTACGAAGGCTGCCCCCTGAGCTTGAGCCTGGAGCCAGGAGCTGTGAGCAGTCATGTCGGTCAGCAGCACAGGAGTGTCTTCCTGGGCACAGTCTGTTGCAAAACTGATGATCCCAACTTGAACCCAGTGTCCGTCAGGTTCGCGGCACAGCACGGGGCCCCCGGAATCTCCCTGAAGCCGAGCAGTGTTGTCAAGGACAGACGCCTGAGCCCCAGCCCTGGGCGGACACCCTCTACATGTGTTCCTTCCCACCAGTCCCTGTGGATTGAGTGCCCAGCCCCCTCCTGTTCCCTTCCCTTGTCCTCTCCCTCAGACCTGACAGGGCCCCTGCACCCCGGGCTGGGGACCTCCACACAGCATCTCAGGCCGGGCCGGGCTGGCCAGCAGCCGCTGGTGCAAGCGGTTGTAGAGACAGTTACACGTGGGGCGGCTGATCAGACGCAGGTGTATATTCCGTAGGGCCCTGGGAACTGGTGAAAGAGAGGGGGTTGGGGCTGGAGTCTGGGCTCGGAGGAGCAAGGGAGACCGGGAACGTGGACAGTTGGCAGCTGAGGCTGTGTGACCTTGGGCAAGCAGAGTGCCCCTCTGGGCTCCAGCCTGGGCCAGCACTTACCATCATTGTCCTGATCCCAGCCAGTGGCCCAGCAGTGGGTCCCAAAGGGGAAACGATGGGCAGGTTGAGGCAAGCAGAGGGGTGTGTGGGCCACGGGGTGGGCGAGCCGTAGCAGGGCCAGGTCCGAGCCCTGGCTGTAGTGCTTATAGGCCCTGGGCAGCTGCAGAGCCGTCACCCCCACCTCCTCTGCCCCTGGGCTCAGCCCCTCGTGCTTCAGAGAACCCAGGACAACTGACCAGGAGTGCAGTTCCGTGACTGTCACCCTGGAAGTGGGGGGGACAAGACCCAGGCATTGAGTGCAAAGGGGGACAGTGACACCATGGGAGACAGCACAGCACAAAGTGGGTGAAGATGGACAGAAAACCTGTGGCTTTAAGCAAGGCCCATCCTTCTCCCAACTCAGCTGTCTCATTTGTAAGGCTTCTACCATGAAGGGCTGTTAAGATTAACTTGATAGTATGTACCCGGCACATGGCATGTTTTTAATAAATGGTACTTTGTTACTCTAGGGGCAGGGCTCAGTCTTGAGGGGCTTGGGGACAAATCATTCACCCCAAAAGCCAGAAACCCTGTTTGACCACAGCCGTGACTCACTTTTCGAAGCAGTGGGCCGCAGTGAGGACCCAGCTGTCTGCCACCAGGGACCCGCTGCAGATGTGGGCCCCCTGCCTCCTCACACTAGCCTGCCACGGCCACTCGCCAGGCACCGTGTTGCCCTCCTGAGGTGTGGAGGGGCCAGGGCCACGCTGCCCGCATGCTGTGGAGAGGTGGGGGTCAGGGTGACAGCAGGCCCCTGTCCTGCCCTCACCCCTGGCCCGACCCAGACCCAAGTAAGGCCCAGGCCCCACGGCCCCAGAGCTTACCATGCTGAGCTGCTTGAAGACCTGGGAAGAGAGAGACACAGGTGAGCCTTGGGGCAGGGAGCCTTACCTGCCCGGCCCAGCCTTGGTGGAGGGGACAGGTTTGGGGGGATTGGCGTGGGTTGCTGCTATGACTCTGTGGCTACCTCACCGGCCCCTCCCAGAATTAAAATATTTATATGAGGTCAAGAAACAGCTTGTATTGGAAGCTATTCAGAGTGTACACTCAGTCATTAATTCTTCTGCCTCAGCTGTGCTCATTAATTCTTCTGCCTCAGCTGTGCTCAGCACTCCTGGGCCTGAGCGGCAGGGCCTGGGGTTCAGCTTGGGACCAGGCCAAGCCTCCTCCAGGCCGCAGAAACCCCAACTCCTGCCCCCACCGCTGAGTCAGAGAGGCAGCCTGTGCATGTGGAGAGCATTAGCTTAATTGTGCCCTGCGCTGCAGAGGCCTAAGAGGAATAATTAGAGGCCTGCGTCATGTCCAAGTTGGGGAGGGCATCAAGAGATTGAGACTCACCCCGCCCCTGTTCTGACGACTCGGGCTCCTCCACCTTTCCAGAAACCACCAGAGACTCGACCGAAGGGTCCCCTGCCCTTCCTCTTCCCCATCACAGGCACATACAAACACACCCATTGAACACCTGCTCCAGGAGAGACGGGACATATGTAAAGGCGGGGAGACTGAGGCCACAGAACCCCAGAACTTGCCTAAGGTCATTCTGGACGTAGAGAGGCAGACGGGGCCACAGGGCGCACACACAGGCATAATGACAGTTCCCGCAGACGCAGGCTATAATCCAGCCCAAGGAAATCATACCCATTTGGACACAGGTGGCCCCATACCCCTCCCCAACACACACTGCCAGACATGGTTACGTTGCCAAGGCTGACTGTGGCCTCCCGGGCAGGCTCTCTCTCACACACCAAGCTGCAGGGGGCTACTGGGGTAGAGGACAGCCCCCGAACCCCACCATACCGCCTCCCCGCCAAACACGGGTGACTCACCCTCTATGAGGAGCACGGCTCCCAGGATGAGCAGCCTCGGTCCCCAGCTCCCCTTCATGCTGCTCCAAGCCGCTCTGCCACCTGTGCTCTGGTTCTCTGAGAAGCCACCTGGATCTCTGTAGCTCCACCTCTGCTCCACCCTCAACTTGCTAGGAGTCAGGAGTCAATTGCTTTTCCTGGACTGGAAGGGAGCCAGCAGTTTCCAGTTCTGGGGCTGTGGCTGTGTGACCCTGGGCTGTTCACCGCCTCTACCTGGGCCTCGGCCTTGGCCACACTGCCTGGGTTCAAATCCCAGTTCCCCCTAACACTTGAGTGACCATGGACAGTTAGCCTGTTTGTGCCTTGACTGAAAAACTCCAAACGAGTGTAAAAGTGCTTAGACCGAAGCCTAGCAGAGTAAACTTGCTCCCTAGCGTGGGAGCTGTCCTACTGGAACAGGTGAAGGGCATGGTGGGCAGGCCTTCCCCAGTTCTCACTCTTCATTTCAGCTTCCCTCCCAGGCCTGGGTCCAAATGGGTTTCATTTATCTTCTCCTATTTTGATTCAGGGGCAGGGTGTACAGGGCTAGGTGTCAAGGGGCCAGGCTGTCTGCTTCTTGCTGGCTACGAGACTAGCAAATCTCAATGCCTCTCTGCCACCTTCCCGGGAAACAGGGTTACATGGTGCCCACCTTCCTAACAGGTGTTGGAAGACTCAATTAGGAGGGAGGAACACTCAGGATGCATCCTTTTTCTCTTCCTGACTTCTAACTCAGAACAGACCAGACTGTTCAGGGACCCTGACCCCAAACCAGAGGCAGCTGTGGCTCCGGTTAAGAACATAGACACCAGAGCCATATAGCCCTGGTGAATTCCAGTCCTGAGGGCTCCCTAACCCCCTCCCCCAAACTAGCTGTGTGATCTTGGGCAAGTTACTTAGCCTCTCTGAACCTGTCTCCTCATCAAGATATACAGTCAGCCCTCTGTATCCACAGGTTCCGCATCTGCAGATTCAACCAACTGCAGATCCAAGAAAAAAAAAAGAAAAAAAATCCAGAAAGTTCCAAAAAACAACTTTGAGTTTACTGCTTACCAACAACTAGCTACCTAGCATTCACATTGTATTTACAACTGTTTACATTGTATTAAATATTATAAGTAATCTAGAGATGACTTAAAAGTATATCTTAAAGTATATGGGAGGGTATGTGTAGGTTATATGCAAATACTACGCCATTTTATTTAATTAAGTTTTTTGGCTGCACTGCGCAGCTTGCAGTGGGATCTTAGTTCCCCTATCAAGGATTGAACCCGGGCCCACGGCAGTGAAAGTTCCGAGTCCTAACCACTGAACGGCCAGGGAATTCCCTATGCCCTTTTATATAAGGGACTTGAGCATCCTCGGATTTTGGTTTGGGGGTGGGTAGGTGAGTCTTGGAACCAATCTCCTGTGGATACCAAGGGATGACTGTAAGAATAATACCTACCTCATACAATTGATATAAGGATTAAAAGAGTTGACATGTCAGGGTCTTAAACAGTGAGTCACATGTGGATAAGTGCTTAGTACATACTAGGAAAAACAAAACAAAAGCACAACCTGTACCTGGCCCTCCAGGGCTGCCAAGACTGGCTTGGGGTGGTAGATAAGGCAGCTGGAGGGGTTAGGTTAGACTACAGGAAGAACTTCCCAGCAAGCCTGCACAGAACCAGAAAGGCAGATCTCACATGCTTGGTTGTCCCAGAAGACAAGGCCTGGCTTCTGTGGGTAGGAGGGACAAGCTGCCAGCCCATTTCCTGGGAGTGGGGGCTGATGGCACCCCAGGTCTTGCTGACTCCACATACTGGAGAAGGGACTAACTACCCTTCCCAGCAGGCCCTCCACTCTTGTTCTGACTCATATCTTCCTGTCCCAGAGGAGGAAAGACTGGGAAAGCCCCAACACTAAGGTCCCTGGCAGACAGATGGCTCAGACTTGGCTAATTTATTTAAGAAATTTTATTGCTCTGAACCATCCCTCCTTGGGCAATAGCAGGAACTTTGGAAACCAGTCTTTGGGGACAGAGCCAGAGGCACTAAGGTGAAGGAAACAGTGTGGCATGTTTGGTCCATTGTCCTGTGTGGGAGTATGGCAGGGGTAGGTTGCAGACTCTTCTAAGGATCCAGATGTAGCCTCCTTGGGCAAAGATCACAAGCCAAAGCAGAGCAGATGAGGTCAGCCTGGCTTGGGGTGAGGGCTCAGTGCCCCTTGACCTTGCTCTGGGGTTCCTGGACCTCCCGGAAGCTCAGCACCATCAGGCCCACATTGATGGCATAGGTGGTGATGCAAACAATGCAGAAATCATAGAGCACGAAGAACAGGATCCAGGCCAGGTAGATAGAACCAGCTAGAGACACCAGGGAACTCAACACCAGCAGGACAGATGCCCAGCGGCCCTGTAGGCAACCTGCAAGGCAGAAAAGGGTCAGGCATGGGCTTCAGGCATGGGCTTCAGGACTAGCTACCTCTAGAACACGCCATGACTCCATGGTGCCACCCAGATGGCAGGGGCTACTGGGGAAGAGCCTCTAAAATGAGAGGCTCTGCCAGGCTCTGCCAAGGCCTTGGTTCTCCTATCTGTTCAATGATCCCTGGGACCCAAATAGTGAATTTTCCTGCTGGGCTCTACATGAGATGAAAGATAAGCAACCCTTGGTTTTCCCCCAGAAACGAACTTCTGAGTCTTTTCCAGAAAACTGGGCTCCTATGAAGTCTCTAAGAGCCCTTCTGGCTCTGACAGTAAAGACTCCTTTAGGTTCCCACCTCCCAGGTGCTCAGTGATGAGCAGTTGGCCATCAGATGTCTGGGTCACCAAGATTGCAAGGGATGGGGCTCGGCTGGCCGAGACAGGAAGGGGCCTGTCATGAGAGGGTAGGGCCGCTCACCTAACAACAACTGTAGTGTGTAGAAGGTGCAACCGAATATGCTGTTGGATTGATTGAGGACGCTGTCCTTGCCCAGCACGTGCTCCACCAGTCCGAAGCCCTGGCCCCACCTGGTGGAGGGGCGGGCCCAGGTTAGGAGTGTCAACTGAGTGCCACGGGCCTTATCCTGGGAGGGTTATTTCCAAGAAGCCATCTGGGCTGTCCTTCCCCTTCTAGCCCTTCCCCAACCCCCACATGAGTCCAAGGGTCAATGGCCTCCAGGAACAGCCTTTCTTTGGCCAGGACAGGATTCCATGTCACTGCCCCTATCCTCCCCCATCCCCAGGTCACACCAGGCCATGGCTCCCCCATAGGCTCCCCTTTTCATCCTAGACCTTCAATAAGTCTTAACATGGCAAGGTGAGTATAACCCTTCACCTTGCTTTACAGAGTTACCAGAGACTGGGAAACCAGGGCAGAATCTCTCTGCCCTGGATCCCTAAATCTCCAGCGCCCTGGCCACCCTCTCCCCTATTCTGTTTTAGGTCATCCCACTAACCTAGACCCTCAAGCATAGCCAGATCTGGCCACCTTGTCCCCAGGCAAAGCCATCCTTAAGACCATAATCAAAATAAATTAAAAAGACCATAATCAGTCCCTACACTCGACCCCACCTCCCCGTCCTGCCCGGTCACTTATTCCTTGTCATCAGGACTCACGTGCACTCTCCCTCGAATAACCCCAGTCCCCAGCACTATCTGACCCCTCTACTCCACACTCCTGTCTCGGACACACCCGTCTCGCCAGGCAACGCCCCCTTGAGCAGTGCGGCTTCGTGCGTCCGCTCCCCGGGCACCCCAATCCCAGATTCATCTGGCAACCTGGTTCCCATGCACCGCTCCTACGAGCAGCGGGTCCCCCAAGGCTTCACTCGGGCACGCACCTGGAGGAGAAGACGCGCGAACAGCTGATGGCGGTGCCCACGTCGCAAAGCGCGCGGTAATCCCGGTCCCGGGCGCGCGCCGCCTTCACGTGCAGCGCGTAGAGAGAGAGTCCTAGGCCCGCGAGGCACAGCGCGAGCCGCACCCACCCAGGGCTCCGCCAGGTATTGCCCATGTCTTCTGGTATCGCCGGAGGCGCCAGTCGGAAGTGAGCCAGCCACGGAGCAGGGGCGGGGCCGGATTTGACCACGCCCTCTCCCGCCCGTCTGGCTGGGCGGCTGGTCTGTTGGTCTCACACTCCCTGATCCAATTGGCTGTTCCCAGGATTTGGCAGGAGTGCTGCCTGGGTACGAAAACTGCTGAGGAATGCTGGGACTGGAAAACCGGATTAAGGGACGTGGGTACTTACTGATTTGACGGCCTGCCAAGCATGATGGGAATTGTAGTCGGGGTGGCCGCAATGCCTCAAGGGTAATGGAGTCTCCGGAGTTTTAAAAATTTTATTAATCGGGCTAAAAGTATATAGAGTTTACTCTAGCCCAAGCCCTGCTCTAACTTTGGAACATCCATGAACTAGAGACCAGCGGATCGGGGAATCCAGCGAATACTGCGATCCGATCAAGAACCACGCGTTTTCCCTGAAATTACTATCTCAGACATTATTAGGACTATAACCTCCAATCCGCCTAGTTTGCCCAGTCATTCCCTTCTGCTGCACCAGCGCCTCCTGCTGGCCGATCTCTCTCTCTCCGTCTCTCCCCCACACGCCCAGCTCCATCACCTCCTCCATACCCTTGACAGTACCCTAACCTCTGTTCTATTGTGGCGCCACCTGGCAAAACCTGAGCCCAGATCAACCCAACAGTCCCTCCTTTCCAAGCCTTTGGTGGGCTAGCTGAGCTCCCCACTTCACAGACATAGCATCTATTGATGACCCCTCTCACCTATACTTCCCCTTCCTTCCCATTTGCATTGAAACTTTTCCCCATTTTAGAAGTTGCAACAAATATCCCTTTACAATCAAGTTTTTTGGAAGATTTTACACTCCCAGTCTTTACTTCCTCACCTCTTCCTTGCTGCCCAGCACACCATAAACTAGCTCCTGCCCCCAATACTCCCCTGACAACTTACGGCTAGTGTCACCAGGATGCTAAATTCAATGCATATTTTTCAGTTCTTATCATGCTTGGCCTCCCAACAGTATTAATCACTGTTGGGCACTCCTTCCTGGGAACTCTTAGTCTCTAAGAGCCCTTCTGGCTTCTGTGATATTTCACTCTCCTGATGGCCCTCTTCCTTCTCTGGCTGCTCCTTCTCAGGCCCATTCCTTTTCTTCCAGACAATGTGGCCAGTGGAATAATGGCTCCTAAAGATGTCGGTGTCCTAATTCCTGGGACCTGTGAACATGTTAGTTTACGTAGGAAATGGGAATTAAAGGTTGCAGATGGAATTAAGGCTACTAATCTGCTGATTTTAAAACAGATTATCCTATGGATCCAATGTAATCACAAGGGTCCTTAAAAGTGAAAAAGGGCAGCAGAAGAAGAGATTCAGAGGGAGGTGTGACTATAGAAGAAAATCACAAAGAGACGCAGTGTTGCTGGCTTTGAAGATGGAGAAAGGGTGTCATGAGCTAGGGAATGTGGGTGGCCTGTAGTAGCAAGAAAAGTTGAAGAAATGGATTCTCCCCTAGAGCCTCCAGAGAGGAATTTTTTGTTTTTTTTTTTGGCCCAGCCATGTGGTTTGCAGGATCTTAGTTCCCTGACTAAGGATCGAACCTGCAACCACTGCATTTGAAGGATGGAGTCTTAACCACTGGACCACCAGGGAAGTCAAAATTCATGTTGTTTTGAGTCACTAAGTTTGTGGTAGTTTGTTATAGAAACAATAGGAAACTAATACAGAGGACTAAGACTTAGACCAGTTTCTCACTTCTTTCCAGTTTTCTGGAGGAGTGTTCCTATATCCATGACTGACTTCCCCCTGAATGAGTCATCTAAGAGGGAGCAAGGTGGAAACCACAGTATCTTTATGACTTAGCCTTGAAAGTCTCATATTGTCATTTATCCTATTCTGTCATGTCAGCCCTGTTCAATGTGGGAAGAGACTACAGAGGGATATAAATACCGGGAGGTGGGAATCATTGAGGATTCACACAAATCACCACAAAAATAATGACTTAAGAGAAAAACAGTCATTTTATTTTCTCTCAGTTTTTAGAGGTTAGGCATTCAGTATGAGAATTTTGGCTGGGTAGTTCTGGCTTACATAACTGTGGTCAGATGCTGGCTAACGCTGGAACGATGGGAGGCTGATAACCTGGCCTCTGTCTCTCTTCTTGCAGTCTCAGGGGCTATTCGTGAATCCCTGTAGCCTCTCCGTAGGCACTAGTTTGGGCTTCCTCACAGCATGGCAGACTCCAGGCTACAATAGCCAGTTTCCAAAGTTGTCTTCAATGATTTCCACCTCCTGGGATTCATAACATTGTGTAGTTTCTTCCCACATGAAATAGGGCTGATCTGACCCAGTAGGATAATACAGAAATGATGGTTTGTGACTTTGGCAGCTAAGTCATTAGGATATTGTGGCTTCCATTTTGCTCTCTCTTAGATCACTAACTCTGGGTGAAGCCAGTTGCCATGTTATGAAGACACTCAAGCAGCCCTAAGGAGAGGTCCACTTAGTGAGAAACTGAGGCTTCCTGTCAACAACCAGCACTAACTTGCTAGGCATGTGAGAGAGCCATCCTGGAAGTGGATTCTCTAGCACCAGTCAAGACTTCACGTGACTGTAGTTTTAGGCAACATGTTTTTCTTTTGTTTGTTTTTGGTGGCATCATGCAGCTTATGGGATTTTAGTTCCTTGACTAGGGATCGAACCCAGGCCCTTGCAGTGAAAGTGAAGAGTCATAACCACTGGACCATCGGGCAACATCTTGACTGCAACCTCATAAGCAACCCTGAACCAGAACCACCAGCTCAGCTGCTCCCAAATTCCTGACCCAAAGAAACTGTGTGAGATAATAAATGTTTATTGTTTTGAGCTGCTATATTTTGAGGGTAATTTGTCACACAACAATGGACAATTAATACAGGGCAATCAGACTGCTTACGTGGTAACTCAGGACTCCAGTAAAAGTTCTCCAGGGAGCCAAGTGGAAGCTGCATCATCTTTTATGATCTAGCTTCATAAGTCATCATATAGTATCCCTTCCACTGTAATCACAAATTTGCTTAGCTCTAATGGGAAGGAACACAGAACTTCACCTCTTGATATGAGAAGTGTCAAAGTCATATTCTAAGAAGTTCATGTGGGCATGTGGGCTGGGGCATCTTTGGGAAACACAAACTGCCACACGAGGCAACATAATTTCCACCGATGTCTTCCCTTTACTCCTTTATTATTATTTTTTTTTTCGGTACGCGGGCCTCTCACTGTTGTGGCCTCTCCCGTTGCGGAGCACAGGATCCGGACGCGCAGGCTCAGCGGCCATGGCTCACGGACCCGGCCGCTCAGCGTCATGTGGGATCTTCCCGGACCGGGGCACGAACCCACGTCCCCTGCATCGGCAGGCGGACTGTCAACCACTGCGCCACCAGGGAAGCCCTTCCCTTACTCCTTACAGGTCACAGCTTCTGAACACTGACCTGAGTTCAGATCTCTTTCCTGGGCTCCACACCCCAGAGCAGAAACACTTCTTGGACATCACCATATGTATGTCTCACAGGCCAATCAGATGCAATGCAATGCACCCCAAACTGAGCTTCTTACCTTCCCCAAACCTGGCCCTTCTCTGGGGTTCCCATTTTAACCATGGCCCCCCCAATCCACCCAAGCCACTCCTCCTGGACCGCTCTCTCATTCCCTATAATCTATGGGAAGACCACTACCTTGACCCAAACCATCATCACCTCCCACCTAGATAAATGCAGTAGGCTCATCTTTGGTCTCTCAGATATATTTGTCTCTTACCCTAAGATACATTCTCCATACAGCAGTCAAAGTACCTCTTTATCAAAAATTAAAAGATGTAGTTTTGTCACTGCCTTTCAATAGCTCAAGAAGAAAGCCCAATATTTCTTCCATTTATTTAATAAATGTTTATTGAACACCTGTTATGTGCCAGGGACTGTGTTAGGGGCACAGGATAAATCAGTATAGCAGACAAATATTCATACTGTGGTCTTACATTTTAGGGAAAAAACTGAGCAATTACTATGATAAATACATAAGTATATAGTATGCTGTCAGTGATACATGCTACGGATAAAATAAAGAGTAAAGCAGAAGGAATTCCCTGGCGGTCCAGTGGTTAGGACTTGGTGCTTTCACTGCCTGGGGCCAGGGTTCAATCCCAGGGAACTAAGAGCCCAAAAGCCACACAGCATGGCCAAATAAACAAATAAATAAGAGTAAAGCAGTGTGAGGGGAATGGGGGTGGTTGCAATTTTAAATAGGGTGATCAGGTTGGGCTTCATTCAGCTGACATTTGGGCAAAAGCTTACAGGAGGTGAGGGATTAAGCTATGTGGAAATCTAGGGAAAGGGTGTTCCAGGCAGAGGGCACAGCTAGTGAGAGGTGGAACGTGCCTGGTATGCTGAGGGAAAAACAGGTGGGCCAGTGTGGCTGTTGCCATGAGTATAGGGGGTGAGGACGGAACGGAAAGAGGGGATGGAGAAGTCGTTCAATCTTTCTCGGTCTCTGTTGCCCTATCTGTAAAATGAGGATAATCACATTACCTCAGAGGTTCGTTATGAAGATGAAAGGAACACGTGTAAATCTCTTAAAAGAGCGCCTGACCAACGGGAAGGTGGACTCTTGGGGTGCAACTCCAACCTCCACCGCCGGGAGGTAGCAGCGAGTCCCAGCCGGCCTGGTCCAGCGCGCAGGGTCAAATGCACTGCCGGCCACGCCACGGCCCCGTGAGCGCCGGGATCCGGCACGCTTCAAGCCATCTTTTGCTTCTCTGCGCACTTCGGCCTTCCCAGCGGGAGCACCCGCCCCTCTCCCTTTTAACGCTGGCTCAAGCCCTGCCTGCCTCCAGCCGCCTCCAGAGCTGAGCGTCCTCCCAGCTTCACTCCAGGGTATTGCCGGGATGCGGGAAAAGAAACGGTGGGAATGGTGTGGGGATGAGAGGCGAAGAGAAAATCCAGAGACTCAGGGAGCCCCTTCCTCATGATCTGTGCAGACTTTCCCCCAGTCCCTCAGGCAGGCCAGCCGGTGGTGAAGGGTCCCGCCTCTGCTGAAGTTTAAAGACAGCTCGAGGGAATTCCTTGGTGGCCCAGTGGTTAGGACTCCATGCTTTCACTGCCGAGGGCCGGGGTTCAGTCCCTGGTCTGGGAACTAAGATCCCTCAAGCCGCATGGCTCAGCCAAAAAAGAAAAAAAAATTTCCAAAACAAAACAAAACAGCCCCCCCCCAAAACTCCAAAATATCGCCTGCTTCACTTACCCCTTTGCTTTAAAAATTTAAACTGTTTAGAAAATACATGACCATGGTGAAGAAAAATCTGGTCAGTATAAGTACACACAAACACACACTAAAAAGTCTCTCTCCCATCATCGCCTGCTTGGAAAAACTGTCTTTTCACTGGTCTCTCTTCGTTTGGTCTCACTGGTCCCAATCACTACCGCCAGAGCATTCTGTCTAAGGAGCAGATCTATCTAGTTAAAACCCTTCAGTGGCTTCTTTTTTTAAAATTATTATTAATTAAGTAAGTAATTGATTGATTTTATTTTTGGCTGTGTTGAGTCTTCGTTGCTGTGCCGGGCTTTCCCTAGTTGCGGCGAGCGGGGGTTACTCTTCATTGTGGTGTGCGGGCTTCTCATTGCGGTGGCTTCTCTTGTTGCGGAGCACAGGATGTAGATCGCGGGCTTCAGTAGTTGTGGCACTCTGGCTCAGTAGTTGTGGCTCGCAGGTTCTAGAGCTCAGGCTCAGTAGTTGTGGCGCACGGGCTTAGTTGCTCCACGGCACGTGGGATCTTCCCAGACCAGGGCTGGAACCCGTGTCCCCTGCATTGGCAGGTGGATTCTCAACCACCGCACCACCAGGGAAGCCCTCTTCAGTGGCTTCTTACTACTTAAGGACAAATGCACACTCATCCTTCAAAATCTGGCTCTGGTCACCTCATTCAGCTCCTCTTCTCCCAGACTCCACATGCTCCAGGCTCTTCCCTGTCCTGACATGTCCTTCCCACTCCAGCTCCCAGGCCTGGCCAGTCCTACTCACACTGCACCTATACCAATTTCCCAGGCCTTATTTGGTGCTCCCACAGCCTCCTGTGTGGCTCTTAGCACAACTGATGACACGGAAATTGTCTGCCTTCCTCTTCAGGGCAGGGAAGGGTCTACTTATTTAATTCAGCACCAATCTCCTCTCCTTGCACAGAAAAGTCACCTAAACTGTGTTTGTTACTGGCATTAATTAGTAATAATGATAATGTAACAGGGAAGAGCCATATCTGACTACATGTTCCATCTGTTTCTTTTACTTTAACCTTTATTTTCTGCTGCTTTTGTTCACTAAAAGGATACTGTCTACACACAATGGCCTGCCTCGGGGAACCCTGCCCTTCTGCCTGAATGTTAAACCAAAGTGCCTTTGTTCAGGGAAACATCCGGACCCTGTCTGCCTGTGGATGGCTATAAGAAAGAAGAAATTAACACATCCCCTCCCCGAGGCTGGCCATTCCAGGTGATATTTGCAAAACTTATGGCCTTTTTACTCTACTTCCTCTTCCCCTCCCCCTCTCTGTGCTATTAAAGAAACTGGCATCCAAACGCCGATGAGTTGGTTATTTTGAGACTTTAGTCTGCCATCCTCTCGGTCTGCTGAATTGCTTGCCCAACACCTCGTCTCCGATGGCCTGTCGTGCGGCGAGCAGAGCGAGCTTGGACTCAGTAACAATAATAGTAATAATATTAATAATAATAATACCTAGTAGAGTGTTAATTCCACGCCTGGCACTATTCTGGGCACTTTACATATATAAATTCATGTGACCATACAACCCCAAGGTTGGTACAACCTCATTTTACCAATACGGGAATTGAAGTATTGAGTAGTTTAAGTAACTTGCCCCAGATGGTAAGTGGCTGAGCTGGGGGTTGAACCAGGCAGTCAGGTTTCCCACAAATGAGTCAAGAGCTAGAAGGGAGAAAGGACGGGACCTCAGGGGAGGAATCCAGGTAGGGTTTGGTCTGTGCACTTTGCATCTAAGGGTCTTCTCGCCCTCTCGCATTTCTTTCCCAGAGACCCTGTTTTATAGAGCAGAAGACAGAGGCCCAGAGAGACCAGATAACTCCGGGAGCCCTGTGGAGAGAGCTGTGCTATTTATTTGGGGACCTGGGAGCAGAGACACAGCCACGATGGGCTGGCGCGAGTTGCGAGTCCTCCGCTCCAAACTACAACTCCCAGGAGGCACCGGGCGCCCATAGCCCACGTGACGTCACGGCGGCGGAGGGCGCAAGCGGCTCGGCCAGCCCGGCCGGTGGACTTTTGGGCCGTTCCTCTCGGACCCCGGCCCTGGCTCTGGCCCCGAGGTAAGTGGAGCTACCCGCTCAGACCGTGCCGCGAAGGCTTCGCAGCGCGCGCCCGCCGCCTCCGCCCTTGCTCTGGATTGCTGGAGCGCGCGTGGACTGGGTTTGGGGGGCTGGGGGACTGGCATCTACCATATGGGGAAGATCCGGGCCGAACCAAGTGACCCTGCGGAGGGAGGGAACCAGACAGGGACTCCCGAGCCGCTACTTCAACGCAGCCGACCCTGGGGTGCACAATACTGTGTGCCGCAGGTACGCAGGCCAGACACCGGCCGGGGGCCGAAGGCGCCGGATTAGGGGTCAGCCCAGCCCCCTGAACGAGGGTGCCCGGGATCAGAGGGAGCGGGGATTGAGGTTTTCGGGCTGGATGGGTCTAAGGATCCCCTTTCTCCAGACTACCAGATAGAACATCAGATTGAAGAATAGTAGCCCCGGAAAGCAAGGTTATCCAGGGTCGGCCTGTGTGTGCTTGGGGTAGTGGTTGAAGGGGTGGGGCAGAGATTGTCCAAATCTGACTAACCAGTGCTCACGTGGAAAGATAGTGCGCCTGGATTTAGAGCCTTACAACTCCCCCTTCTTCCGCCTTTATAGATGGGAGCTGCTCCTGGAGGCTGAGCTTGTCAGCATCCTCGACCGGCTCTCGCCCCTGAAGTCAGAGAAGTGCCCCTGCCCACCCACACCCTTCTTGCCCCGTTTTGGGGTCGCCTCCATCTATCCGGTCCTCAGCCCTAGTGGCCGCCCAGTTCGACAAAAGAGCAAAACGATGATACTGGCTTCCGTGCTGGGGAGCGGACCCCGGGGTGGGCCAGCACTCTGGCCTCTCTTGGGGCCCTCACTGTCTCTCCGGGCCCGCTCCACATCAGCCACCGATACCCACCACGTGGAGATGGCACGGGAGCGCTCCAAGACAGTCACCTCCTTTTACAACCAGTCGGCCATCGATGTGGCAGCGGAGAAGGTGTGCAGCTAGGGCGGTGAGGCCTGGGTCCAGAGCTGGAGTGGGTGTCCAGGGAAGGGGTGGAGCTAATATGATGGGGGCAGGGTGTCAGAGATTCAGTGCTCAAGGGCCCTCTGCCCCTCCAGCCCTCAGTCCGTCTCACTCCGACCATGATGCTCTATTCAGGCCGCTCTCAGGATGGCAGTCACCTTCTGGTAAGATTTCTGCCCCTATTTTTCTCTTGGTCCCTGGAGCTCTGACCCAGCCACTCGGGCCCTGGCCTTAACTTCCTTCCTCTCTTTCTTCTAGAAAAGTGCCCGGTACTTGCAGCAGGAGTTGCCAGTGAGGATCGCTCATCGTATCAAGGGCTTCCGCAGCCTTCCTTTCATCATTGGCTGCAACCCCACCATACTGCACGTGGTAAGGTGGCCTCAAGGGGGCATCGGTTTCCCTAGTAGAGAGGACCTTAGATCAGTGTGCCCACCGCCCATGGGGCAAATGGGAAGACGGAATCAGAGTGGTAGAGACACCTGCCAAAAGGTTTCAGGGCCACAGAGGACTCGGACCCAAGTCTTCATGGAGGCTTGAAAGGCCATGATGGGGTTTGAACCAAATGAATTGGGGTGGATGGCGATCCCCATAGGTGGGCACGGGTGGCTGTTCTCTACCTGGTGCCCACAGCACCCCTGTGAATTCCCACACCTCTTCCTTGCAGCACGAGTTGTACATCCGTGCCTTCCAGAAGCTGACAGACTTCCCTCCGGTGAGGGCTGGGCCAGGGCAGGGTGAGGGGCTGAGAAGTCAGGGCTGGACCATCCAAGCTCATGACTCTGTGGCCTGCAGATCAAGGACCAGACGGATGATGCCCAATACTGCCAGCTGGTGCGACAGCTGTTGGACGACCACAAGGATGTCGTGACCCTCTTAGCTGAGGGCCTGCGTGAGAGCCGGAAGCACATAGAGGTCGGGGGCAGTGCAATGGGGGCTCAGGCCTGTTGGGAGGGCCTGGGAAGGGCACAGGGTTTCTTTTTTTTTTTTTTTTTTAACATTTTTTGTTTTTGTTTCTATTTTTTGTTTATTTATTTTTGGCTGCGTTGGGTCTTTGTTGCTGCACGCGGGTTTTCTCTAGTTGCGGCGAGCGGGGGCTACTCTTTGTTGTGGTGCACGGGCTTCTCATTGCGGTGGCTTCTCTTGTTGTGGAGCACGGGCTCTAGGTGAGCGGGCTTCAGTAGTTGTGGTGTGCAGGCTCAGTAATAGTGGTGCACGGGCTCAGTAGTTGTGGCTCGCGGGCTCTAGAGTGCAGGTTCGGTAGCTGTGGCGCACAGGCTTTGTTGCTCCATGGCGTGTGGGATCTTCCCAGACAAGGGATCGAACCTGTGTCCCCTGTGTTAGCAGGCGGATTCTTAACCACTGCGCCACCAGGGAAGTCCCAGGCACAGGGTTTCTGAGCCCCTACTCTTTACAGGATGAGAAGCTCGTCCGCTACTTCTTAGACAAGACGTTGACCTCAAGGCTTGGGATCCGCATGTTGGCTACACATCATCTGGCGCTACATGAGGACAAGGTGGGGCACGGGGACCTGAGACCTACCTGGGAATGTCAAGTGGGGCAGAGAGGACTGAGCCAGGAGCCCCCATGGGCTGGGGACCCGGGCCGAGGGCCTGGGGAGAGCCTTGGGGTTGCTTCCGTAGTCTAGAGTTTGCAAGCTTTTGGTGGCCATGGTGTGGGTGGAGGTGATCCCTGGTCCTGACCTTCTTTCTTCTGCCAGCCCGACTTTGTTGGCATCATCTGCACTCGCCTCTCACCAAAGAAGATTATTGAAAAGTGGGTGGACTTTGCCAGGTGAGGCTAGAACGGCTAAGGGGGTGACGTCTTCGGGCAGGGAAGGTTTGGGTCTGATCCGTTGCCCAGGGCATGGTCCAGGGCAGGGTTTTTCAACTGTGACACTGTTAACGTTTTGGGCCAGATCATTCTTTTTTGTGAGGGGCTGGCCTGTGCTTGTTAGGATGTTCAGAAGAGTCCCCGGCTTCTACTCACTTGATGCCAGTAATACTCTCCAGCTCTGACAGCCAAAAATGTCGCTAGAGATTGCAAAATTTCCCTGGGAGGGTGGGGACAGAATCACCTCCAGTTGATAACCACTGGTTGAGGTCTGAACCCTTGCTCCTTTCCGCAGACGCCTGTGTGAACACAAGTATGGCAATGCCCCCCGAGTCCGCATCAATGGACATGTGGCTGCCCGTTTCCCCTTCATCCCGATGCCGCTGGACTACATCCTGCCCGAGCTGCTCAAGAATGCCATGAGGTGGGCTGCTGGATATATTGGAAGGGGGCAGACAGGAACTGGGGTGAGGCTGGGGCACCACCACCTACTGGTCTTTGCCCCCTGCACAGAGCCACAATGGAGAGTCACCTAGACACTCCCTACAATGTCCCAGATGTGGTCATCACCATCGCCAACAATGATATCGATCTCGTCATCAGGTTTGCCCTGGGTGGGAGTTGGGGTGGGATGCATGGGGGTTCCAGGCACTGTTTCTGATTTGCTGGATGATTTCAAGCCAGTACCTGCCCCAGTCTGAGATTTAGTTTCTGCTTGGACAGGATATTGTCCAGTCCTGAGATTGCCATGAGCTGGACATGAGTGGATCTGGGGCCAGCTGTGGGCCCCAGGGCCCTGTCCTTGTCAGCAGCTGAGGGGCCCAGAGTGGGGAAGGAGTCAGAAATAAACAGTCTGTGGTGCTGGGCTGAGAATAAACGTCAAGTCCTATGAGAAGTATAAGCAGTTAGTGGCAGAGGTGAAGGTGGAGAAACATAGCTCAAAAAAACAAGGCCCAAGAGTCTAGGTGACTACATTCCATGTCTGCGTGGAAGCAACAGGAAGGCCGACTTAGCACTGTCTACTTGGGGAGGTAGTGAGCTCCACCAAAGCTGGGCCAAACCCCTGTCGTCGTCATCCTGCCAGGATTTCAGACCGGGGCGGGGGAATCGCTCACAAAGACCTGGATCGGGTTATGGACTACCACTTCACTACAGCTGAGGCCAGCACCCAGGACCCCCGGATCAGCCCCCTCTTTGGCCACCTGGACCTTCACAGTGGCGGCCAGTCGGGACCCATGCACGGGTGAGGCCCCACCTGGCCAGAATGGAGGGGCGGGGGGGCCCCAGCAGACTCAAGCCTCTGAAGCCCGTGTTCTGTCCCCTTGCCCACCCCCAGCTTTGGCTTCGGGCTGCCCACATCGCGGGCCTACGCGGAGTACCTCGGTGGTTCCCTTCGGCTGCAGTCCCTACAGGGCATTGGCACGGACGTCTACCTGCGGCTCCGTCACATCGACGGCCGGGAGGAAAGCTTCCGCATCTGACCCCGCAGCCCTTGGCCTGCTTGCCTGCCCAGGCTAGGCCACACACCCTGGCAGGACCTTCCGGGCCCAGCAGGGTGCCACCCTGCTCTACACACTGCTGCATCTCGGGTCTTAGGGCCCCAAGCAGATGGACTTACGTGGAGCCAGGCACCTCCCCTCCTCGATGGGGTCCACTGCTTCCCTGCCTCCAGGCATTAGAGGGGATGAAGTGGGGACCCTTGGGGTCTCCAGCACCAGCTCTGTCATTCTTGTTCCTGGGGAACCCCCACTCTGACCTGCTGTTTGTTATTAAAGTTCACATTTTGAATGCCCTCTTGGGCCCCATTTGTGGGCAGGGCAGGTGAGCCTTTGTTTCTGCCCCCATTCAGGTCCCCTGGGCCCTTGGGTTTAACTAGTTCATGTTCCAGTCTCTGTCCTCACAGCCTGGCAGACCAGGAATGGAATTGGCCCTGAGTCGCTTGCATGTTAGATTTGGCGGGAGTGGGTATGACTTGGGCAGTTTGTGCAAAAACCTTTCATTTATTTCATTTACCAAATGTTTCTGGCTCCCAGACAATATTGAAGGCCCGGGTTGGCCCAGCTTTAGGCCTCAGTTCTGACTCTTCCCTTCCCAGCAGTCACAGGTTGCGGAGGTGTAGGTCACCAGACTAGGCAACTTTCCAAGCCACCTGATTCCTGAACCTGAGTAAGGTTAAAAGTACTGTCTGCCAGCTGTGCTTGCTGTTGCCAAGGAAAGGAACACACCAGATTGTGCTCTGGCAGGCCCCAGAGGACAGTGGGGTCCTGGTAGGGAGGGCAAAAGGAAAGGACTCCAGGGAGCAGGTGGTGAGGTGACCGCCTGCCTATCTTGCCAGGGAAGGAGAAGGCCTGAAGGCCTGCTTGGTGGAACTGGTGATGGAGGTGGGGCACTGAGGGGAGACAGGAATTGTATCTGGTGGTGGGAAACCATAGTGACTTGCCAGGCTGAAAATCCTGCTGGCTGCAGGGCAGAGGGGGTGAGACTGGAGAGGTAGGTGGCAGTCAGGGTGAAAGACCTTGAATTTACAGTGAAGAAGCATGGGTTTTATCCTGAAGGCAGCAGGGACCCATGGAAGGGTTTTAAGCTAGGAAGGGATGTTTCAGGTTGGGTTCCCTAGAAGCACATCTTAAAAGGAGGATTTGTGTCCCAGTGATTTGTTGAGAAAGTGCTCCCAGAAGGGAGTAGGGGAAGTGGGAAAGGGAAGGGCAGGAGGCCAGGCAAGAGAGCTAAGCTCCACAGTCATTGATGGACTCCTCCACTGGACAATCATTCGTTTGATATCCCTATTTGAGTGGGGTTGGGGAGGTAATTAAAACTCGCTGGCTAAGAACTTCTGTTTTCATCTCTTCTGAGGCAAAATAGCTCTATTAGCCTGAGGGGCAGTTTGCCAAACAAGCCTCTGGTGCTGGCTTTTGAAAGCCCATCAAAGCACAAAGAAGCAACAGAAAAAGATTCTAGGGGATCTGGGTGAATCATCTACATAGTTCTAGGGGTGGGTGGAGAGTGGGAAAAGGTACTACAGTTTTAATTTTTTTTTTCTTGCCTGATTTTTATTTTTTCTGTTTCATATGCTGCCAGACAACTGGCATTTACTGCTCCCCCCAAACTCCTTCATTGCCCAAAAGCCAAGTTACCAGCACTTCCCACTGCCATCCCTCACAAATAGACATTTCCTGATCTATAACCTCATCCTTAGGGCTTGAGCATTACACCCCCCCTTAGAATTGTTTCTAAGCCCAATAACCAAATTATAAGTCAAAGATGATTAAGAGAGAGGCCAAAGGGAAGGTTTGAGCACCTACCCTGTCTGGTATTGTGCAATACACTTGTTTTATATACATAAGAGATAAGTATATGGTTCAATCTTTTTATAGTTAAGGCTTGTACAGTTTAATGACACTCTGGGAATGGACATACTTGTACAACTTCCCCAGTGTAGGGGCAGAACCCAGGATTCCTCACTCAATAAGCCCCAGATGCTCTCCATTATGTCCACTGCCTTTGGCTAGTTTCTGTTTCGGGGACCTGGTCCTTTCTTTACAAGGGCTTGATTCTGTGAGTGATTTATTGGCTGTCCCAGGACACACATCCGTCCTGCTTCCCCCACCCGAACTGTCCTTTTCCCACTCTCAACAAGGAAGGCAGTTTCTTCAGTCTTCACAGACGGGAGATCCGTATTTGGCAGGCGGAAGTGGGCGGCACGGGGATGGGTGCTAATCCCAAATTCATCGCCCTAAAGCCAGGCATCCAGGGAGGCTGCTTTGGCTCTGCCCCGGTAAAGTGGGGGCAGCGCCCCCTGATCAGGCACCCGGACCTTTAAAAAGATCGAGCTGAGGCATCACATCAGGAAAGCCTTTTTCCTCTCTTCAACTCCAGTGTGCAGCCATAGTTCCAAACGGAAAACAACTCCAGGGCAACCGGCACAGTCCACGTCAATCTGGCCCAGCGCCGCGGAGACCGTCGCACGAGCCAATGAGCTCCTGCTACGTCACAGAACCCCCTCCCCCCTCCAGCCGGCCGCGGCCTCCGCCACGAGTCGCCGACCCGGAGCTAAAGGCCCTGCGCGGCGCTGTATTCTGGCGTCACTTCCACTACAGCGATGGCGGCACAGGGAGCAGCTGCGGCGATTGCGGCGGCGACTTCAGGGGTCGCGGGGGAGGGCGAGCCCGGGCCCGGCGAGAATGTGGCGGTCGAGGGGACCTCCCCGTCCCCGGGCCGCGTCTCTCCGCCGACCCCGGCGCGTGGCGAGCCAGAAGTCACCGTGGAGATCGGAGAAACGTACCTGTGCCGGCGGCCGGATAGCACCTGGCGTGAGGGCGGGACCCAGGGCCAGGGGGCGGGGTTTAAGGGCGGGGGTGGGGCCTGAGGGAGGAGAACGCGGACTTTCGGACTTGCCTGGGCGCCGCCTACAAACCCCTCCGAGTTGGGCGTTCGCCAAGTTCTTCCTAATGTGTGTAGAGCTCCCAATCCACTTCCTTGCCCAGTCTTAGGCTTCATTCCCTTTTCTTGTTAACCTCCTTCCTCAATGGTCTCCCTTGTCTCTGTGACTCCCCCTTCCATCCATCCCCTGCAGCCGCCAGCGGAGAGGACCTACCAGAACACAAAAGCGAGCTTTCCCTCCCTTCTCTTGCTTTACCTCATTTCCAAGATAAACCCCAAGTTCCTTACAATGGTATTCATTTTTGTAACCTCTCTGTTTTTCAGCACCCCTAGTAAAGGCCATTGCCAGACCATACCACACTGTGTGCTCTGAAGGCCATATGCCTTTTACCGCCTGTGCCCTCTGCTTGGAATGCCCTTTTTTCCCTTTCTCCTTGTTTAGCTGGCTAGCCCCAGTCATCCTTTTAGCATCATATCCCCTGTGATGCCATTCTTGACTCTCGTCAGGCAGATTGAGTCGTTCCCTTCTGTATGTTCCCTTTCTGTATGAAGAAACGCAACATTTTCTTCATACCTGAGCTATAGTATATGTACCATTATGTTGTTATCGTCTGTCTGTCTTCTATCAAAGTGGGAACTTCCGGAGGGCAGGACTGCTCATGATCCATCACTGTATCCAGCAGCAACCCAGCACAGGGCCAGACATGCAGTGGTTGCCTTCCTCGTTTATCGAATGGTCGGCTGTTTGTCAGGTGCTATACTGAAAGCTTTAGAGCCACTAATTCACCGTTTGAGGTGGACACGGTTATCCTTATTTTACAGATGAAGATGCTGAGGCTCAGAAAGCCATAATAACTTGTTCAGTTAAATATAGCTAGGAAGTGGGGCCGTCTGATTCCACAGCTAGCCCTCATGACCCCTGAACAAATGAACGACAGAGTATAGTAAAAGAAACATTGAATTTGGAGCCAGATTTAAATTCAGTTAAGTATTTGCTCTTATCACTTTTCAAATAGGTGACCCTGGGTAAGCCTCAGTTTCCTCGTCTCTAAAATAAGAATAACAGCCCAATCTGGCCCACCTCAGACACTGATTGAAGAGAGAGGCAGATGTGAACAGGTGAGGTTAGCGTACATTTGGCCACAGAATCTGGGAAACTCCTCCTCAGTGTGAAGGATCACTGTTGTTCCAGCCCTGTTTTCTTTCATGATGATCCTAGCCTTTTCCCTTCACAGATTCTGCTGAAGTGATCCAGTCTCGAGTGAACGATCAGGAGGGCCGAGAGGAATTCTATGTACACTATGTGGGCTGTGAGTGACTTGGGGTATCCAGGTCTGGGGAGGGCGGGGGTGGAAGGGCAGCACCCTCATGGCCCATCCTCACAGTTAACCGGCGACTGGACGAATGGGTAGACAAGAACCGGCTGGCGTTGACCAAGACAGTGAAGGATGCCGTGCAGAAGAACTCAGAGAAGTACCTGAGCGAGCTGGCCGAGCAGCCTGAGCGAAAGATCACTCGCAACCAAAAGCGCAAGCATGATGAGATCAACCACGTGCAGAAGGTCCGGGCCCCTCCCCTTCCCCGGGGTGCAGGAGGCTCAGCTGCCTCTGCTGACTCCCTTGGGTCCCGGTGCCAAAAACCATAGCAGCTCCTATTTCTTAAGCTCCTACAGTGTGTAGGGGCCTCTATCTATTTCTTCCCAGGTTATTCTTCACAGATGAGAAAACTGAGGCTCAGAGAGGGTGAGAGCTTGGCTACAGTCTCGTGGCAAGGAGATGACACAGCTGGGACTGGAACTCAGGCCTCTTGCACCTTTTGTGCCCACTCGTGGCTGTGCCACATTGACAGATGGACCTGAAGTCCAAAGGGGAGGAAGAGAATGAGTGATTTGGGGCACTTGCTATTGCCAAGCATTGTGCTGAGTGTTGTGCCTGTATAAGCTCATCAGATCCTCCCTAACAACTCAACACCACAGGGATAATTAGTTCTTACTGAGGAAAACAGGAAGCAGGCTGAGAGAGGTTAAGTAACATGCCCAAGATCACACAGCTAGTAAAAGGGTGGGTTGAGATTAGAGTAATAATGGCAAACATTTATAGCCTTGTGAACCACAGTATTAGGCTAAGTATTTCAGTATATGATCTCACAGAAGTTTCACAGCAACTCTGTGAGGTAAGCATTATATCCCCAGTTTACAAGGGAAGCACAGGTAGTTTTAGGAATCCAGTTAGGAATCAGATTGGCCAACTAGATTGTCCTACTTTGGGGCACAAGCTCTCTGAAACATGCCAGAAATTCCTGCCACTTTATTCCAAAACTTGGGTTCTTTTCACGAAGCTAGCCTGCCCTGGGGGGTTTCTATTCTCCCACTCTGAATCTTAGTTTCTGGATTTGTGAGATGGGGTGTGCACACAAGAGGAGGGTTTATGGAGCTCTCAAGGCACGCAGACGTCCACTGTTTTCAACCAGTGCCAGTCCATCCTTCTGAGTGCTCATCCTGGGCTTAACAGCTATGGTTTGCAAACTGTGGGGCTGTTAGTAGATTGCCAGATTAGTTCAGTGTGTTGTGACCATTTAAATTTCAAAAATGGAAGAACTAGGACAAGGTAGAAGATACCATAGTGCATTGCACTTTATTAAAGGTAAGTATTGTTTTAAGAAGCTTCTATCTCACATACAAATATATATATATGTATATACACAAACTTGCCAGTTTACAGTGCTGTGATAAAAAAAATTTGAAATACCTGAATTAGAAAGATCTCTCACTGGGAATTCCCCGGTGGTCCAATGGTTAGGACTCGGCACTTTCACTGTCATGGCCCGGGTTCAATCCCTGGTCAGGAACTAAGATCCTGCAAGCCATGTGGCGTGGCCAAAAAAAAGATCTCACCATCTAAGGCAGCACGGTCCAACTGAACGTCCTGTGATAAATGGAAATGTTCTACCTCTGTGCTGTCCGAAACAGTAGCCACTACCCACGTGTGGCTCTTGAGCACTTGAAATGTGTTTTGTGTGAGTAGGAACTAAATTTTTTAATTTTATTAAAAGATTTTTTTTTTTGGCCGTGCTGCACGGCATGTGGGATCTTAGTTCCTTGACCAGGGATCGAACCCGTGTCCCCTGCATTGAAAGGTGGATTCTTTACCACTGGACCACCAGGGAAGTCCCAAGAATTAAATTTCATTTGAATGTAATGAACTTAAATTTAGGTAGCCACTTGTGGCTAGTGACTACTTTACCGGACAGCTCAGATCTAAGGTTTTCTTAGCTCCCCAGCCAGGTTGCACTGGCACATTAAGTCGCAAAGATGTACCTCTAAGCTGGCAGTCAGCCGGGTGGTTGACAGTGGGCCAGTGGGGATAAAATCAAAGAACAAGTAACAGCGAGTTAACGATCAGCAAGGTTCTTCAGAGCCTAATTAATGTTTAATTCTAAATAAACTGCAGCATTTATGGAAAGTAGTGTTTTTGTAATTCTTTAATGCATTTACAGAGGAGGATTGTGTTGTATGAGTTGGGAAATGTGTTTTAAAGAGGCATGTGAGGAGGAAAATCATCCTTCCCTCATCTTTGCAGGGGTTAAGTGTGGAGTTGGACAGGCGAGGGGCCCATGCCCAGCTGTGCTGGGTGCCAGTTCTGTGAGCTCACCTCTCTGTGCCTCAGTTTCCTCTTTCGTGCAGTGGAGAGTGAGGATTCCCATCTCAGACTTGTTCTGAGTAATACCTACGACATAAGTGCTTAGTACTTGGAATAAATGGCAGCTGGCTAGTCCGCAAGGGCCAGTGACCTCGCCTCTCCCTGCCTGTTTACTTCTCTGTAAAATAGAAGTAAGAACATTGTATCTCAGCGTTGCCAAAAGGGTTAAATGAGGCCATCCAGGCAAAGTGCTTTGTGGAAGGGGTTCTGGGTAAAAGACTGGCTCCTTCTCCCTTCTGAACTACAGGGCAAGGCTGCCATCTACTCTGGTGTAGGTCATAGGCCTACCTGTGTCCACTGTCAGGCTGGACTTGGTTCCTCCTTCAGCATCTGGCCTAGGAACAAGATGGGCTGTGAGTGCCACCTGACTTGTAGTCCCTGCCTTCCAAAGACTTGGAAAATGGGGGAAACCAAGAAGGGGGAGTTGGAGGGTACTGTTGTTGACCACTGAATTCCTGACTTGGGAACGAATGTATTCTGCATCAGAAGAATGCAGTCAGGCCTCCTGGAGGATTGTTGACCACACCTTCCCAGGGTGTTGGGCCTTGAAGGACAGGGAGAGCACAGCAAAAACAATTACACGTGATCACTCGCCAAGCTCTGCCTCATCATGCACTTGCCTGGCTCATGCTCGATACCAGGCTGAGTAAGCATTTTCTGGCAGCTGTAGGAGAGGGAAGGACATTCAGGGTGGAAGGAACTGCATGTGCAAAAGCATGGAGGCCAGAAACAGGAGTGTTGATAGCAGAGCAGATCTGAGGGGGCTGAGACTGGGGGCTGGGAATTTACAGAGGCCTTGTCAACTATCCAGACCTGAGACAGTGGCAGTGGCTCTTTGGTGTGGGACAGAGGAACCGGTTCCAGAGATGACGAGGAGGTAGAGCTAACAGGACGTGGCCATTATTCGGATGCCAGGCTGAGAGAGGAGGAGGAGTCTTGAGAGCTGGCCTCTTATTGGTCTGGGGTAGTTGGACTGAAGGTGATTCTCCTAGTGAGATGGGGAACCCAGGAGGATGAGCAGGTTTGCAGGGAGGAAAGGTTGAGTTCCTTTCTGGACGCCTAGAGCCTGATGTGCCTGTGGGAGGAGCCTCCGGGAGCAGTCCCATGGGCAGGAAAGAGGTCCAGGCACACCGGGGAGTCCGTACCAGTTCCTGCTGTGGAAGTGGAAGACCAGGCCCATTATGTCATCTGTCTCATTAACAACTGTGGCAGAGCTGGATAGATCGCGTTGTGCAGCTGAAGCTCTTACCAGCCCAAGAACTGGAACCAGGCCTCCTGATCCTAGCCCTGTTTATCAGGCAAAAGGTCCAAACTTGGGCATCAGGAGTGTCTGGGATGTATGGGTGGGTGGGCAGATGGGAGAGGAGCTTGGACCAGTCAGCTCCAAAACCAGGTGAAACAGGTTTGCTAGACAGGAGGGAAGTGCTGGGTTCTGGGATGGGGGGTGGCCTGACCTCCACTTCTGTTCACCTGTGTCCACTGCTCTTTCTCACTCAGACCTATGCAGAGATGGACCCCACAACAGCAGCCTTGGAGAAGGAACACGAGGCGGTAAGTAGGGGACGGGGTCCTAACTGGGGGCACCCCTTCCCTACGGCGTCCCTTGGCCCGCCCGAGCCGCCCGCCGCCCTCCACTCCCCCGTCGCCCACAGATCACCAAGGTGAAGTATGTGGACAAGATCCACATCGGGAGCTTCGAGATCGACGCCTGGTACTTCTCCCCGTTCCCCGAGGACTACGGGAAGCAGCCCAAGCTCTGGCTCTGCGAGTACTGCCTCAAGTACATGAAATACGAAAAGAGCTACCGCTTCCACTTGGTGAGGCCGGGCCGGGCCGGGCCTGCTGAGTGCGGTGGTGGGCGGAGAGGCTGAGGGCCAGCTGAGGCAGCGGCACTAGGCAAGGTCCAGAGCAGCTGAGTCCAAGGAAAAGCGGCCCCGGCTGGAGAGACCTAGATTCCAGGCCTGACTCTGCCTTTGCTGGAGTGACCTTGGCCAACTTGCTGACCCTCCCCAGACCCCAGTTTCCTCTTCTGTGGAATGGGGACCTTCTGGGGTCCCTTGCCCTCAGCACATGTTTGTCAAGGCCAGCCCAGTGCCAGGTTCCCCTGTGGAGAAGAGGAAGCAAGCACAGCCCTGAGCTGTGGGACCGTGAGGTGCGGACAGACAGGAAGCTTTAATCCACACGCAGGACCTGCTGGGGCAGGGCAGTGGCGTGTTTCCCACAGGGTAGACACTGAGGCAAATGTATGTGGTTTGGGAAATGCCCTTGTTATGGGTGCCAGCCCTCTAGAGTCCTCCAGAGCCAGGCTGAGCTGGACTTAAAACCGTCTCGCTGTGTGATGTTTGAGCCAGTTACTTAGCCAGTTACTGTGCCTCGGTTTCTCCATCTGTAACATAATAGCATCCGTCTCCTCAGATGGTTGGGAGTATTACTCGATGTAGGTAAAGGGTGGAGCCCGGGGTCTCCAGGTGGAGAGAAGCAGAGGCCTGCTGCAGGCCACACAGGGCGGGATGGGGCACCTAGCAGGGAGCCTTGGGGCCTCATGCCTGTGCCTCCCCCTGCCCGTCCCCACCCCCAGGGCCAGTGCCAGTGGCGGCAGCCCCCGGGGAAGGAGATCTACCGCAAGAGCAACATCTCTGTGTATGAGGTGGACGGCAAAGACCACAAGGTGAGCCCCGGGGGAGGCACTGTGACAGGTGGGGGGACACGCTGGGCACCTCCTGACGATCTCACCGGCGCCAAAGGGTAGAGGCCGGCCTCGGTGTGCGAAGAGGATTGCGGGCTGGTGCTCAGCCTGGCACTCGGCCTGTGGTTGGTGCGTAGTCAACTCGTGGCCCTGTGGTGCCAGCCTCGAGTTCTGGGTTTCCCTTCTCTCCCTGAGGACTTGCCGTCTGATGGGGTAGCTTGGGGTGGCTTAGGTTTTGGAACCCAGAGTGGAGACTGTCTTGCCTCAGGCTGTTCTTAAACACTGCTTTCTCTTCCTGCCTGAAGAAAAGGTGTTTGTTTTTCCTGGGTGTGAACTGCTTTGTGTGAGGTTTCCTGCTGGGAGAGCTCCGTGGCTCAGACCGCTAAGTTCCTTGTTCCTGAAAGACTTCGTTGCAGCAGGGTGGGGTCTTTGGGGCCTGCTTTGCTGTCGTTTGAGAACTTGACCCTTGCCTGGTCAGTCTGGGAAAGTCTCCTGGGGAAGGCCAGTGGAGTGTAAGACGCAGAGGCCTGGCTTCTGAGTGGCTCCTGGCTTCAAATCGCCCCGTCACTTCCTAGCTGACCTTGGACAAGTTACTTAAGGTCCTTTGTTCCTGTTTCCTCATCTTTAAGACAGGAGTCATGCTAATAGTTAACTAACAGGCTTGTTAGTGGAGTAAATGAGACAGCAAAGTCAGGTACTTAGCACAGTCCCTGGCATCGAATAGGGGCTTAGTAAACATGGGCCTCTGTCAGCCTCATGATAAGTAGCTTGGGAAATCTTAGCCCCACCATTCTTAGCCCCACCAGAGCCCCCTGCTCTGCCCTCCTGAGCATGAATGGGGCTGGGGGCGGCAGGAGGGGCCCCAGCAGGAGACCTGGGTGTTCTTCCCAGTTCTGCCTTCTCCAGCTTTGGGTCCTCAGGCAATCACTCTCCCCCGCTGCCCCCCAGAGCCTCCATTGCCTCCTAAGCAAAACGGGTCTAGCAGCACTGGGCTCACACAATTGTTGAATCCAACGAGAGTGGATGTAAAAGGTGTCCTTGATCTCTGTCATGAAGCCAACCTCCAGGTCCCACTGGCCCTCCTGGCATTGGTCTCTGTCCCGGTGTGGCTGAATGGGCAGACAGCTCAGGCTGCAGTCAGGCTCGAGGGTCGTCCATTCAGCAGACATTTACCAAGCTCCCAGCTTCACGCTTAGCCTTGAGCTAGGTGCTGAGGACACAGCTGTGAACAGTCAGAACTTATGTAGCAGGTTGAATCCTGCCCTAGTGCTCACCAGCTATGGGACCTTGAGCGAGCCACTGTCTCCTCTGAGCTTGTTTCCTGACCTGAAACAGAAGAGTTCGTGTCTGTGAAGATTGAGCTCCTCTTCAGCGCTCAGAAGCGGTAGCCGTGATTGGTCCAGCTCTGCCGTTACCTCCTTGAGTGCTCGTAGCTCTCTGATTTTCAGTTTCCCCATCCATCAGAACGTGACTCTAAGACTCCTTCCAATTCTAAACATGACTGTTCTGGTGAGGATCCCACTTCTCACCATGCTGGCACTGGCTGCTGTCTGGAGCTTGGCACTTGCAGGGCAGGGTGGCAGCTCCTGCCCAGGCCTCCATGGGGCGAGGCGGAGGAGTTACGCCTGCTCCCTGAGCCTGCTTCCACCTCGCGACCCCTCAGATTTACTGTCAGAACCTGTGTCTGCTGGCCAAGCTTTTCCTGGACCACAAGACATTGTACTTCGACGTGGAGCCATTCGTCTTTTACATTTTGACCGAGGTGGACAGGCAGGGAGCCCACATTGTCGGCTATTTCTCGAAGGTGCGGGGTTGGGAAGCCCGGGTTGAGGGAGAGGGGGAGAGTGAACGTGAAGCAGGGGCCGAGCCTCCGCAGAGGTCCTGACCACCCACGCCTACAGGAGAAGGAGTCACCAGATGGGAACAACGTGGCCTGCATCCTGACCCTGCCCCCCTACCAGCGCCGCGGCTATGGAAAGTTCCTCATTGCTTTCAGTGAGTGGTTCCCGGCCTGTCCAGGAAGGGCAGCTGTGGTGAGGGGTGCCAGGGCAGGGTGGGTCCTCAGTTTCCTCATTTCCACTGTTGCCAGGTTATGAGCTGTCCAAGCTGGAGAGCACAGTAGGCTCCCCTGAGAAGCCACTGTCTGACCTGGGCAAGCTCAGCTACCGCAGCTACTGGTCCTGGGTCCTTCTGGAGATCCTGCGAGACTTCCGGGGCACACTGTCCATCAAGGACCTTAGGTAAGGGAGGCACCTGGAACCCTCAAGAGGGAAGAACTCTCCTAAGATTGACTGTGATGCTGTCAAACTGTCTCCTTGTCCCCTTTTGCTGTCCCAGCCAAACCCCACAAGGGAGCTCTCTGCAGCATCTGCTCTAATCCCTTTCTGCAGCCAGATGACGAGCATCACCCAGAATGACATCATCAGCACCCTCCAGTCCCTCAACATGGTCAAGTACTGGAAGGGCCAGCATGTGATCTGCGTCACACCCAAGCTGGTGGAGGAGCACCTCAAAAGTGCCCAGTATAAGAAACCACCCATAACAGGTGGGTGGAGCCTGCCCAGGGGGGTGTGTATATGGGCGGAGGGTGAGCCAAGGCCTCTGTTTTGCTGTCATCGGATCCCCAACCAGTCTGACCAGCTCCCAGGACCGAAGCCTGGGGCAGCCCCCTCCCCAGGACCCAGTCTGCCCCTGTTCTCACCTCGAGGTGAAACCTGGCCTGGGCCCAGGGCGGAAAAGCCAGTGTGAGTGGCCGGCCGGGCCGGAGGCCCAGTCCTGCCTCTCATGCCTCTTCTCCCCACAGTGGACTCTGTCTGCCTCAAGTGGGCACCCCCCAAGCACAAGCAAGTCAAACTCTCCAAGAAGTGAGTGTCCTGTGCCTGTGCCCCTGCTGCTGGACCCGTGCCTCCTTGCACCCCAGCCTGTAAATATGTACAGACCTGTTTCATCATTTTTTTAATAAAGTAAGTTCTGCCAGTGGCTCTGGACTTTGGAGGTGGGAGGGAGAGGCCCAGAGTGGATGGGTGTCATTTCACATCACACACGGCCAGTTGTGCTCAGAACATTTTACTCCATCTCGCTCCGTCTAACCCCGCACACCAGGTGCAAGTCGGGGCCCAGTTCCGGTGGGGGCTCAGTCCTCCGGAGTCCAGGAGTCGGGGCTTGGGGGGGCGTGGCAGCCAGTGAGGCAAGAGTGGGGCCTTTTCTGTCCTTGAAAGCATGCTGCCCAGAGGCAGCCCCAGCCCAGAAAACAGTGAGAGGGTGAAATGATGGGGGCTCATCAGGCAGAGCAGGTGAGGTGCTACAGCCAGCCTTTCAGCAGCAGGCATCTGGGCAGTCTTCTAGAAACAGGTGGGGAGTCGGGGCCCACTTTCATAGCTGAGGGTCCTTGGGGGCTCCATAGGAGCCCAACCGATAGGCTTGTGGACAGCAGATGGAGGTGACCAGAGTTTCTAGTCAGTAGACTCCTAGGCAGTAAACTCTTGTGGTGGCGGTTATAGTCTCAAAGAGCAACCCAGAAGAGTGGGCTCAAAGGTCAGGATGGTGCTTTGAACTCCCACAGGGTCCTGGGAGGAAGGAGTGGCTCAAAGTCAGGCATCCTGGGAGCAGGTGTGTGCCCTTGGGTGTGATGTGGACGTCCCGGAAGCAAGCCAGCTCCCAGGGTGAGTAGCTCAGTGGTCATGCTGTGGGCGGAGGAGGCCCAGGGTCAGGCCTAGTGGCAGTAGAAGGAGGAGGGATCCCACCAAGCCTGGGGCTGGGGCAGAGTTGAAGGCCCCGGAGTTGCTGCAGAGATTGCCATCAGGCTGGGACTCCTGGATTTGGTGCACCACCTGAGGCTGGAGTTCTGCCACTTGGTGGTGAATCCAGGAGGCATAGCTGGAGGTCAGAGTATACACACCGGGCCTGTTGGGGGCCCCACAGGCATCACCCCAGCTTACGATGCCTGCCAGGTACCAGCGGCCCCCCACTGGGCAGGAGAGTGGGCCCCCAGAGTCACCCTGAGGAGAAAATCCACACAGCAGCTGTCAGGACCAGACCCCAGGCCTCCAACCATCCATGCCAGCCCCATTGAGCCCTCATCTCCCAAGACACGCCTGTCTCATCTTTTCCTCTGGACCCCCTGCATTTACCTGGCAGGCGTCCTTGCCCCCTTTCACATAGCCGGCACACACCATGTCCTGCTGGATAAAGTGGAGCTCCTCGGGCTTGGCGTTGATATTGTACAGGCAGTTACAGGTCTCACGACTAATCAGTGGCACCTCAAGTTGCTGCAGTGTCTTGGGGGCCTGGAGGCTCACTGTGGGGGCAAAAGATGCTTACCCAGGGCCTTCTACCCTGCGTCGGCTCCCTCCGTGCCCTTAGACGTCAGCGCCCACCTCACCCTCACCTGAGGGGGCCACGTGGCCCCATCCCGTGACAGTGCACTGGAGACCATTGGGGAAGGAGGCGTTGGCTGCGGGGAGGCAGATGGGCCGGATGTAGCGAGAGAAGGTGACAGAGCTGCTGAGCTGGAGGAGCGCGATGTCACCCATGGAGCCCTCCTGGAGGTAGCTGGGGTGGGAAATGACCTGTGCCACCGTGCGGACCTCGGTGTCAGAGCTGTAGTAGTTCAGCTTGTGGGCCCCCAGCTTTATCTCGTAGCCCTCTGTGTGGTGCTCCCTGCAGGCAGAGGGGCGAAGGCTGGGACCCGAGAGACCGGGATCCCTGTTGCCTTGTGGCATCCAACCTCAGTTCCTGACCTTTCAGGGTCCACCCTGCATCCTAGTTTTATCCTGACCTGTGACCTCTGGCCTTCCCTCCTGACGGATCCTTACAGACTTTATTGATATCCCTAGATACAACCCAAGAACCTCCAACCTCTGACCTACACTGATCCTTGAACTTTGACCTCCAGCCCACTTTTGACTTCCCCGCCCTGCCCCCTACCCAGCTGGTACCTTGGGAAGCAGTGAGCAGCCGACAGCACCCACTGCTCAGACAGGAGAGAGCCACCACACGCGTGGGCGCCGTTGTAGCTGATGCTGACCTGCCAGGGCCACTGGCCGTGGGCTGAATCGCTACCACCTGTGATACGTGCTTGGTGGACCACGCCACAGGAGGCTGCCCAGGGAGGAAAGGAAGGGAGGGGGTCAGGTCCTCAGGGGCCCCCAAACCACATCCTTGACGCTGCCACTCCCGACATAGCCCGGGAGGTCTGGTTTGGAGCTTGGGGAGTGAGTTCACAGAAACCAGCCACCCTGTGTCCCCATCCCATGGCTCACCAGTCACGGTCACTTCTGCCCGCCCCCGCTACCCTCGACCCAGTGCCTAATTAAGGTCTCATCCAGCTTCTGTCCTCACCGGCCTTCCTGCCTTCCATCTGCTCCACTCCTTACCAATCTGGCCAGGCCATACCCCCGCTTAAATCCTTCCCTGGCCCGCGCTGCCTTTACGAGAGACTCCAGACCTTCCATGGCACAGCCATCCCTCTGGACACCCTGTCACAGCGGGCCACACACTTGTTCACCTCCAGACCTTGGCTTATTCAGGTCACTCTGCCTAGAATACCTTTCCTCATCCCTACTTCGCTCAGCAAACTGCTATTTGCCTATGGAGATGGTTCAAATTCTCAGTCCCTCTGTAGCTTGCCCTGACCCTGCTGGCTGAGTGAGGTGACACTTCGGAGCTCCTGAGGTCCATGCTTCCCAGACATGGCTGTTCCACATTATGACGGTGTCTGCTTCAACCAGCCAACCTGGGAGTTCCCTCGGGGCAGGGACGAGGGCAGATCCCTATGTCCCCAGCACCCAGCACAGGGCTGGGCACATGGATGGAGTCGTGGATGTGCTGGATGTGCGTTGAACAAACGACCGGAACAGCCGGGCTCCCAGGGTGTGACTGTCTAGTTTCCAGGACAGCCCCACCCCTGCAGAGGCCGCTGTTTGGAGCAGGACCCAAGTGCCCTTCACAAAGTCACCTGCTCAGAAGCAGGGAAAACCACCCAGTGAGGCTCCTCCCCATCTTGTAAAAAGGACAATAGAGACCAGCAGTTCAAGCAATGCCAGGCCCCAAAGGGGCTTTCACTTCCTTAATCTTCCAGACTCTTCATTGCAGCCCCAGGAGACAGACAGAATCAACTTCATTTTTTAAAAACATTTTTTGTTTTTGGCCGCACTGTATGGCATGCGGGACCTTAGTTCCGTGACCAGGGATCGAACCCATGCTCCCTGCATTGGAAGCACAGAGTCTGAACCACTGGACCACCAGGGCATGCCCAGAATCAACTTCATTTTATTTTATTTTTGCCGCACCGCACGGCCTGTGGGATCCTAGTTCCCCAACCCGGGGGCCCTCGGCAGTGAAAGTGCGGAGTCCCAACCAGTGGACCCCCAGGGAACTCCCTCAACTTCATTTTAGAGGTGAGGGAGCTGGCATTCGAGACACAGCCAGAACATGGTGAAGCCGGGATTGCCAAGGAGACGGATCCTTGGTTTGTTTCCCTCAAAACAACCCACGTTTGGAGTCAGACCTGGGTTTAAATCCCAGCTCTGCCACTTACTGGCTGTGTGCCGTTGGGCAAGTCATTTCTCTGCCCCTCCGTTTCTTAATCCAAAGAACGAGGGCTGTAATCCTCGCCTCCCAGAGCTATTGGGGGACCTAAATAAGACAACAGGAGTGAACGAGACGGCCTTGCAGAAAGGGTCAGGCACTCAAACGCCCCAGGGAAATCTGAACCCGTGGCCCCTCCTCCTCCCCCC
>NW_006779491.1:1367653-1368230 GCF_000442215.2 Lipotes vexillifer | reverse complement strand
CCCCCCCCCCCCCGCAGGAAGCTAAAGCTGAGGGGAGAGGCCAAGAGCCAGGGAGGCTGAAGTTGGGGGTTCTTGAGCCCAGAATAAAGGATGTGCCCCAGAAAAGGGTTATACCCTCGGCCCCGGTGCACTACCGGCCGCCCCCCTCCCCCCTTCCCCCGTGCTCCACACTCCCCACCCCCACACGCTCACCCATCTCATTCCGGAATAATCCAAGCAAAAGCAGAGTGGCCAGAGCCTCCAGCCACCTAGGCCCCAGGCCTGCCCTCTGGGCCATGACCCAGGACCAGGGGCCCTGGGAAGACACCAGGCACCCAAAGGAAGGGACCTCAGGCTGGGGTTCAAAGACAAGATCCAGGTGTCAGGACCAGAGGGAAGCGGGAGCAGGTGTCCAAGGCGGCTTCGAAGGCAGGCAGCGGGCACAGAGTAAACGCTGGGGTCTCCGCAGCTGGCAGCGAGGACGAGTCTCCAGCACGGCCTGGGTACACAGCAGATCTTCCTTCCGGAGCGGCAGCTCTTGGGAAAGGGCACATACCTGCCGGCCCCTCCCCTGGCCCCGCCTTCCCTGATCAGCTCC
>NW_006779491.1:1366370-1367643 GCF_000442215.2 Lipotes vexillifer | reverse complement strand
GCCAAAGTCCTGAGTCCTCTCGGACCCCTAGGGGGGTGGGGGTGGGGGTGGGGGTGGGCTGAGCAGCCCCAGGCAGGGCTGGAAACTCGGATGGCTGGATTCCTGAGCCAGCGGCTCTCGGTCCCAGGTCTTTCAGGTCTCCATGACCAGTTATGCCCCCAGGGCCCGGCCCGGCCTGTGTTACCGTGGGGGCCACAGCTGCTTCTCCCTCCGTTCCGCCTGAGGCCTGGCATCTGAGCCCCGGACAGCCAGGTCTGCCTCCGGGCTGGGGCCTTTTCAGGTTCTTCTGTGGAGCCTGCAGCCTCATCTTCGCGTGGTGAGGTGTGGTGAGTGTGTCTGGTGGTGCTAATCATTCCACAAATACTTACTGAGCGTCTAATATGTTCCAGGCACAGGAGACAAAGTGGACACTGTCCCTGCCTTCCCTGAGCTCATGGTGAAGTTGGGGTGACAGACTTGAATCATATAATGACACAAGCAATTACGGAATAATTTCAAGCTACGAACTGTGATGGAGAAAGAAGAATGCGGGCTCTGGGAGCCACTTACAGGAGCCTGACCTAGGCTGGAATCAAGAAGGGCTCCTCAACGAGGTGCCTTTAGAACTGAGACCTAAAGGGATTATGAAAAGGTGTTAACAAGGCAAAGATGGGGAAGGGTGGTCCAGGTGAATCGTCCTCAGAAGGAGGGCGCAGGTGACCTAGGTTCAGGGAAAGGAGGCCCATGTGCCTGGGTTGGGGGTCAGGAGCCTCCTCTGTGAGTGTATGAATCTGCGCAATTGGGAAAGTGTGCTGGCTTCAAGCTTTAGAAAAACAGAGCCCCACTTGTCCACCTACCTTCCATAAGACTAGGTGTCTGGACCTCTGAGCCAGGACTTCTGGGCCCAGGATGGAGGGCAGGGAATTCCTGGAATGGGAAAGGGGACAAGACCAACTCAGGGGACTTCCCTGGTGGTGCAGTGGTTAAGAATCCGCCTGCCAATGCAGGAGACATGGGCTCGAGCCCTGGTCCGGGAAGATCCCACGTGCCGCGAAGCCTGTGCGCCACAGCTACTGAGCCTGCGCTCTACAGCCCGCGAGCCACAACTACTGAGCCTGCTCTCTAGAGCCCGCGAACCACAACTACTGAAGCCCGTGCCTAGAGCCCATGCTCCACAACAAGAGAAGCACTGCAACGAGTAGCCCGCGCACCGCAATGAAGAGTAGTCCCCGCTCAATGCAATTAGAGAAAACCCACGCGCAGCAACGAAGACCCAACGCAGCCATAAATAAAT